>NW_028261394.1:39791650-40091650 GCF_051295495.1 Thamnophis sirtalis | reverse complement strand
CTGTGAATTCTGGTCATTCACATCCAGCAAAGTCTTTGAAGGGTGACTATACAGTCACAGACTTTATCTGGCTTGGAGAGCTGCCAGGCCAATATCTGCAAAATGTGGCAAAAAGCCTCGGAGAGTCACAGGCCAATTACTTGAACTAATTGCCTCCTGCAAACTCCACTCCCCTTTTGCTCCTCTTTTATTTCCTCTGGGAGGGGCCATTCATCGTCTACCTGTGGCCTTACTCCCAAGTCGACCCCTGTTCTTTAGCTGTTCCCTCCATCTGGCAACTCTGCGCATGTGCACGCTGGGAAGAGGCTCCAGTTGTTCGTCTGCCTCACTGATGTCTGATTCTGAAGGCAGCTGATAACTGGCATACGGCTTTGGCCCCCTCTCTGCCTCCAACACAGAGCCCTCATCAAAGCCCTCTCCAGACTCCAGGACTGGCCCATTTTCCTCCCCAACCTCCTCACTGTCCGAATCTGCTGCCAAACTAAGTGTGAAAAAAATGATAAAAAACCATCAGTTTTTTCAGTGCCTTTGTAACTTTGAATGGTCGCTAAATAAAATGTTGTAAGTTGAGGACTACTTGTATAATAAGATATAAGCATTCCTTATTCCATTATTTTCATATTTGATTGCTGCATTAGGCATTTGCGAGGTCACTTGATTGCCTGCTGATTGAGCAAATAATAGATACATTGCAAACAAAAACAGAACAGAACAGAACAGAACAGAATAGAATAGAATAGAATAGAATAGAATAGAATAGAATAGAATAGAATATAGAAGAGGAGAAAACAAAACAGAATAGAATAGTTGGAAGTCTTCTAGTCTTGGAGGTCTTCTAATCCAAACCCTTGCTTAGGCAGGAAACCCTATACTATTTCAGACAAATGGATATCCAACATCTTCTTTAAAACGTCCAGTGTTGGAGCATTCACAACTTCTGGAAGCAGGTTGTTTCACTGATTAATTGTTGTCAAGAAATTGCTTCTTGTCCTACCCTCAGGTGCTTTGGAGGATAGATTGACTCCCTCTTCTTGGTGGCAACCACTGAGATATTGGAACAGTGCTGTCATGTCACTCCTAGTCCTTCTTTTCATTAAACAAAACATACCCAATTCCTGCAACTGTTCTTTATATGTTTTAGCCTCCAGTCCCCTAATCATCTTTGTTGCTCTTCTCTGCACTCTTTCTAGAGTCTCAACATCTTTTTTACATTGTGGCAACATAAACTGGATGCAGTATTCCAAGTGTGGCCTTACCAAGGCCTTGTTTTTTTTATACTTGATAACCTTACATCCAAATGTTCACAGGTATTTGGATCTTTAAGGCATTTTCTCCTTTCAGTGGCAAATTAAGTCTTGATTCTTCCTCATCGCCCGCAAATTAAGCGACGGAAGCAGTTCCCTTTACGCTAATATTTCCCTTCAGATTACAGGAGAACGGCAGACAAAGAGTGCTTAGCAAATTCTGCCCATGGTGTGTTTGTCTCAATTTAAAGTCAGACAGAGTAATAACTATACCAGGCAATGATCCAGAACAAGCAGTGCTGGTAGTGACTATTGATCACTCTGTTGGAAAACAAGGAAGCCAGGAGCTTTCTGGAGAGACAGGACATGTTCAGATGCCAAAGGAAGCATGAGGTAAAAGGGCAAAGGACGTCTCTCTTTCCATTTCCACTGTTCAAGGCATGACGGTTTCCGTGTAGGTCACCTGAGTCAGGTGAGCTGAAACAAGAGCGAGGAAATGTCCAAAAATGTCTTCGCAGAAAAACAAGGAAGGGGTAAATTAGACAGGCTGTCAGGGTCCCAAGGAACTCACCAGAGGTGGGTTCCTACCAGTTCGCACCAGTTCGGTAGAACCGGTTCGTCAAATCTAACGAACCGGTTAGAAGGGGTTCCACCAGTGGACCCGGAAAGCAGGCCACACCTACAGAAGAGGTTCCAAAAAATTTTGAAACCCACCACTGACACACACACACACACACACACACAGACTCACACAGAGAGAGAAAGAGAAAGAAAGGAAGAAAGAAAAAAAGAAAAAAGAAAGAAAAAGTGAGAGAGAGATGAAAGAAAAAAAGGAAAAAGGGACAGAGAGACTAAAGGAAGGAGAGAGAGAGAGAGGAGAGAGAGGAGAGAGAGAGAGAACACGCACATTGCCGGTAAGCCACTCCCACCAGGTGACATGGCTGGCAAGCCACTCCCACAAAGGAGGCCACACTCACAGAGTAGGTTCGAAAAAATTTTGAAACCCACCACTGGAACTCACGCAACAAAAGAAGACTCTGAGGCTTGAATTTCCTCAAAGTTCCATTTTATTGGAGATGTCATAATGGCACATCTGGGAAAACCCAAATCTAAAAGTTTGCAGGTTTTCTCCATCCAAATGAATGAATGAAGTCCCTGCCCAGCACCCACCTGTCCATCACATGGTCCAATCAGGCACCATCCAAAACTGGAGATGCCTCCCAGTCAAACCATCGCAGCTTCAGGGCAAAGTGTCCTTGACTCTCTGAGAAAGGAATGTTATTTAGACTGTTGTGGCCCACCAGATTCGGACAGTGAGGAGGTTGGGGAGGAACCTGGGCCAATCCTGGAGTCTGGGGAAGGCTCTGATGAGGCTCTGTGTTGGAGGCAGAGAGGGGGACAGAGCCCTATGCCAGTTAACAGCTGCCTTCAGAGTCAGACATCAGTGAGGCAGACGAACAGCTGGGGCCTGTTCTCAGTCTGTGCATGCGCAGAGATGCTAGATAAAAGGAACAGTTAAAGAACCAAGGTCGAGTTGGGAGTAAGGCGACAGGTGGACAATGAATGGCCCCTCCCTGAGGAAATAAAAGAGGAGCGAAAGGGGAGTGGAGTTTGTGCTCTTGTGGAACTGTAGTCTTCATAGCCATTCCCTGGCGATTCTAGATTCCACTCCTCCCCTAAAACATCAGACATTGCAAATCCAAAGATTTCAGTGCCTTTCTTCACCCACTTAAAGAAAATATATTAAAAGGTCCAACGTTGGGCTCCAAACCCCATAAAACTCCAAACTTTCATCGAAGAAAATCATATTCCATTCGTCTCCTCTTCTGCAGAAAGTGGGTTTGTCAACACGATCGTAAATGCGCATGGCTGATTCGAGCAGGTTTTGGGATCATTACCCAGGGTTAATTTAAAACTTCATCACTGCAGTGCGGCACGGCGGAGACCCCGAGCAGAAGCGCACTGCCGTGAAAAGGCCAAGTGTTCCACAGTCCGCGCCTCGCTCGATTTGGCACCCGTGCGCGCGGCAGCCGCTGGTGGCTTTTGCAGAAAGGCTGGGAGAAGAGAAAAGATTTGTTGCAAGCAACTCCAATGCCATTTAAGTCACGACACTGAAAGCTCAGGAGCTGCTCACTGGGACATACCTTTCCAGGAGACAGCTGTGGGTGGGAAGGGAAGAAGGCAATAAAACTTGATATTTGAAATCATTTTGGTCCCTGAAATGGGTCTGGCTGAGATTATAGTCTTCTGGTTGACCACAAAACTCTAGCTCTTTTACTCCTCAGTTATTTTTACTAGGTATAAATACTGACTTTACAGTGGTAGAGACTAACTTGATTCTGCACCTAATAACGGCAGCAAGACTGTTGGTGGCGCAATACTGGAAGAAGGAAGACTTGCCTACAACTCAAGAATGGACATTGAAAGTTACAAATTTAGCCGAGATGGCTAAAATATCGGCGTATCTTAAAGATCATTCAAATGAGAGATATAAACGAGACTGGGAAAAATGGATTGACTATATACAAAACAAATATGGGACTAAGAAATTCCAGATAGCCTATGCTTAAGATCAGGAATGATTTAAATTGTTCAAAGTTAGCGTAGCAAGAAGAAGCTAAGATCAATGTAGAGATGTTATTAACCCTTTTTTTAATTTCTTTTTTCTCAATATATTTTAGACTGTGTTTGTTAAAAATCTATACCGTGTACGGGCTCTGGGAAGTCGGGGAGGTGGGAGGGAGGGATATATACTATACGATGTGTTAGATTTCAATGCAATGCAACTTCACATGTATACTGTTTTTCTTTAATTTCTCTGTAAAAATTGGATAAGTTAAGTACAAAAAAAAAAACCTCTAGCTTTAAATGCTGGAGATGTGATTGTCTCGATGCTACATACTATCATATATGGTGGACTTGTAAAAAGGTAAAAGCATTTTGGATAAAAAATATGGTGGATTATGCAAAATGTTCTTTTAAAAAGGATAAAGTTTACCCCTCAATTATTCTTGTTAGGTATAATTACTGATTGTACAGTTATAGAGACTAACTTGATTTTGCATTTAATAACCGCAGCATGACTCTTGGTGGCGCCATACTGGAAGAAGGAAGATTTGCCTATTATTCAAGAATGGACATTAAAAGTAACAAACCTAGCAGAGATGGCTAAAATATCAGCATATCTCAAAGATCACTCAAATGAGATATAAACTGGAGTGGAGAAGATGGATTGACTGTACTCAAAATAAATATGGGACTAAGAAATTCCAGATAGTTTATGATTGAAGAAACAAGGAATGATATAATCTGTTTAGAGTTAGCCTAACAAAAGAGGAGTTAAAGCTCAAATGAAAGATGATACTAACTTTTTTTTAAGTTTACTTTAGAATATCTTTGTTAAAGATTTATACCCTGTATTGGTTCTGGGAAGTCGGGGGGGGGGAGGTTGGGGGGGGGTTCGGGTTTGGGTGGGGAGGGGAGGGGGAGGGAGGTAAACATTTGTAAAAGTTTTTTTTTTTCAAAAATTTTCAATAAAAAAAAAAAACTCTAGCTGGGTGACCTTCAGATAGGATGGAGTTCAACTTCCACCTACAGTAGGGGCAGGGCAGTGGTAGGATTCAATTTTTTTACTACCGGTTCTGTGAGTGTGGCTTTGTGGGTGTGGAGTGCCTTTGTGGGCGTGGCTTTGTGGGCACGGCAGGGGAAGCAGGGGTGAAATCCAGCAGGTTGTGGAGAACCAGTAGCGGAAATTTTGAGTAATTCGGAGAACTGGCAAATGCCACCTCTGGCTGGCCCCAGAGTGAGGTGGGAATGGAGATTTTGCAGTATCCTTTCCCCTGCCATGCCCACCAAGCTACGCTCACCAAGTCACACCATGCCACCAAGCCACGCCCACAGAGTCGATAGTAAAAAACAATTGAATTTCACCACTGAGGGGAAGGATACTGCAAAACCCCTGTTCCCTCCCCGCTCCACTAATCTGCTTTCTAGCTCCGTTCTCCTGTTCAGGGCAACAAAAGAAGATCAGATGGGAGGCATCGGGGGCGGGGCCAGCCTATTTGCCGGTTCTCCGAACTACTCAAAATTTCTGCTAACAGAACCTGTCAGAACTGGCTGAATCCCACCTCTGGTGTGGGGATGATGGGGGGCTGAAAACCCAATACAGCTATATGGACGATGGTTAGCCTATGAGAAACGTTGAACAGAATGGCTGTGGGCCTTCTTAGACCATCCACACTGCACAGACAAGATAATAATCCGTGATAATAGGATTTCTTCAGTAGGCCAGGCAAGGGAAGAAGATAAATCTGGATTTTCTGGTTAAATAATCTGCGGTAGACTGGAAATTATTTCAGACTCCTAATTCTATAGAAATTGCAATAACAACATGATGCTTTTCTGCCGACCTTACTCCAGCCCATCCTCCACACACACAGACACAACTATAAATTATATGGTGTGGAAGTAACTACAGAAAAACTGCAAATAGCCTTGAAAACTAATTCCTAGGCTCAACATATTTCCATTCAAACCGTAGAGGTTTTTTTTGCAGCAGGCTGTAGTCTCAGAAGCACAAGTAGGGTGGGTGGGGGAGAGGTGGATTTCATAAGCTTGCCATCTGCTCACCTCCGCAGCAGAGTTATGAAAAGAACTAATCCTTATACAAGGTGTGCATAAACAGGGAAGGAGGAATGTGGGGGGGGGAGGAAGAGGAGCAGGAAGAAGAGGAGGGGAAGAAAGAAGAGGAGGAGGAAGAGGAAGAAGAGGAGGAAGGAGGAAGAGGAGGAGGAAGAATAGCAGGAGGAAGAGGAGGAGCAGGAGGAGGAAGAGTAGAAGAAGAAGAGGAGGAGGAGGAGGAGGAGGAGGAAGAAGAGTTAAGAGGAGGAAGAAGAGGAGCAGGAGGAGGAGCAGGAGGAAGTGGAGGAGGACGAAGAGGAAAGAGGAGGAAGAAGAGGAGGAAGAGAAGGAGGAGGAAGAGGAGGAAGAAGAGGGGGAGGAAGAAGAGGAAGAAGAGGAGGAAGAAGAGGAAGAGGAGGAGAAGGAGCAGGAGGAAGAGGAAGAGGAGGAGGAAGAGGAGCAGGAGCAGGAGGAAGAGGAGGAGGTGGATGAAGAGGAGGAAGAAGAGGAGGAGGAAGAAGAAGAGGAAGAAGAGGAGAAAGAAGAAGAGGAAGAGGAGAAGGAGGAGGAGACCCAAACAACAACAAAAAACAGGGCTTCAATTTTTCCACGGGATATTTTTAGGTCAATGGTGCGTCTGAACCTTAAACCCCTCCGTCCCTCAAGAGCAATCCACCAGCAGTGTTTAGCTTTCCTTGCAATTCATTTGACTTAATCATTAACTGAGATGCAGCCATAAGTGATTCCCACCGGTAAATCACTTAACACCTTTCATTCCCCCATAATTGGAGTCCAACGAAGTGGGTAATGCAAAGGGATCTAAAAGCAGATTTAAACTGTCCTTGCAACATGCATTATGCTTGCTATCCAGTGACTGGCCACGGGCAACCTCAACTTTCAATACGTGGCCCAAGAAACAGGATGCCAGGGATGCTATCCGTTTCGGGGGGGGGGGACACAGCTGAGGCATACTATGGACTTTCGCTTCTTTTTTCCTACACCAAAGCAATTTTGTTTAGGGATTAAGGTGGTGAGATATTCCTTCATTGAAGAGAGACTTAAACTGCTTGCCAGTCAAAAAGTCCTTGGCAGCTAGGTTGACATTTTGAACGTATTTGCCAGGTTCCAGTAGACCAGGAAGAGAAACATGCCAAAATTGATTAGGAGTGAGAATACCATCACTAAAAATCAGATGAAGGCCATTTCTGGACTTCTGGAACTTCCGGGAGACCCATTTTTCTCCCACCCCAGGCTCCGAGCAGGCCCTGCAGGTACCTGGCATGATGAGTGGGCCACGTGGAGACTCCTAGGAGGAGAGGGAAGGGGTGGGCAAGGCCAGCCAGTCTTTGCAAACTACTGGTTCAGCGAACCAGATATAAAATTAACATTTGGTTCACCCGAAACAGTCTGAACCGGCTGAATCCCACCCCTGCATGATAGCAATAGCACTTAGACTCATATACCACTCCGTAGTGCTTTACAGCCCTTAAGCGGTTTACAGAGTCAGCATGTTGCCCCCAACAATCTAGGTCATCGTTTTACCAACTTCAGAAGGATAGAAGGCTGAGTCAACCTTGAGCCAGTTAGGATCAAACTCCTGGCACTGAGCAGAGTCAGCCTGCAGTACTGCATTCTAACCACTGTGCCACCACAGATCTTAAGATGCGTATGTTTGGGTGACTACCAAGTTTTGGATGAATGTCCATGGAGATTCTCAATCATCCAGGTCATGGTTGTCCCAAAAAGTGCTTTTTCAAAAGGCAACTGGACTTTCTTGGTTCGAGGTGGCGCAGTGGTTCGAGGTGGCGCAGTGGTTAAATGCAGCACTGCAGGCTACTGCTAGATCAGCAGTTCAGCGGTTCAAATCTCACCGGCTCAGGGTTGACTCAGCCTTCCATCCTTCCGAGGTGGGTAAAATGAGGACCCAGATTGTTGGGAGCAATATGCTGACTCTCTGTAAACCGCTTAGAGAGGGCTGAAAGCCCTATGAAGCGGTATATAAGTCTACTGCTATTTTTCCCCCTTGAAAATGTTTTGCTTCTCATCCAAGAAGCTTCCTTGGTTCTGATTGAATGATGAGGGATACTTATATTCTTTTGAAAGAAAGAAAGTAAGTCCAGTTGCCTTTGGAAAAGCACCTTTGAGACAACTTTTGCATGACTTTGTTTACAAAGACTTCTTCCTAGACTCTGTCAAGTCCTGGAGCTGTCTTTGATTCTGATCCTTTTCTTTATGAAATTAAGTGATGTCAGAACAAAAATACATTGAACCAAATATTGTATGGAACTGGAACTAACCCCACCCTTTCAGAACTAGCCTCTAATTTATTAGTGGTTTTCTAATTTATTAAAGGTAAAGGTAAAAGTTCCCCTGGCACAGATGTGCTAGTCATTCCCAACTCTACGGGGTGGTGCTCATCTCCGTTTCAAAGCCAAAGAGCCAGCACTGTCTAAAGACATCTCTATGGTCATGTGGCCGGCATGACTAAATGTCAAAGGTACACAGAACGCTGTTACCTTCCCACCAAAGTTGGTCCCTATTTTTCTACTTGCATTTTTACGTGCTTTCGAACTGCTAGGTTGGCAGAAGCTGGGACAAGTAACGGGAGCTCACTCTGTTATGCGGCATTGGGGATTCGAACTGCCAAATGGCCAACCTTTCTGATCGACAAGCTCAGCATCTTAGCCACTGAGCCAACGCGTCTCTTTATTTATCTAATTTATTAGCCTATTTCTAATATATTCTCAGGAAAGAATAGAGCACCTGTGAAAATGTTAAGTTGAAGTTGCAAACACAGCTTTCAGATGTGTTAATTTAAACTTTTCAGAATTGAAATTGTGATTATTACCAAAATTTACAAGTGCTAATTACTGAATATGTGCATATTTATGAAACCTAGGGCGTTTTGAAAGAAATAGCCATTCAATGGACAATAGTTAGTTTGCTATACCAAGTTTCTTTTTGGCTAAGTTGAGGTGGCATTCTTGGAGTTATTAGGACTGAATTTTCCAGACTGGGGTAGGTATAAGTCACTCTCCAGATGTTATTGGGCAATAACTCCCATTGTTCTTTAGAGTCATGTTATGTGTAGCCATAGAGGAGTTAACTTCAACAACATCTGGAGTCATCTACAAGAGCCAACATACGCAGAAGAACTCTTGTATTTTCTTTGGTTTTATATATTCCAAAGCATTTATTGTTTGCACAATAGAAGCCCTTGTCTGGATTTGTAAAAAAAAATACCAAAATATAACTCTTATTAAAATCATTCTGTTAAATTGCTCTCTTCTTCCTCTGCACTGAACCTCAGAGTTGGCTAATATAATTCCCTTCTTTAATGAACGTACAGCATTGCAATATTAAATGCCATAATTTCAACTGATCTCTTTCTGCAGCCTATTTAGCTTCAATAATTAGAATGATTTATAAGGTCAACCCAAAGACTTTAGGGATTAAGTGAATCGCTTTGCTGCTCTTGAACTTGCAATAATATCAAGGGAGGGAGAAAAAGGAGAAATTGACATCCAATAATTGGTGAATAACTTAGCCCAGCCCAGAATCAAATGTTGCAATTATTGTTAGGAAAATTGCTTGATGTGCAATTCTTATTGTCATTGTTAGTAATAGTATTCCTCTTTGGCCTGGAGAAATTAATAATATCTTCTATTGGGGAAGCTCAGGTCCAATCTCTACACCAAGCACATGAGATGACTTTAGAATAGGAAAACTCTCTCAACCAGAATTGAATCTACTCCTCAGAATTACTATTTTGAGGTTAAAATCAAGTGATGTCTATCACTTGAACTTCCAAAAAGAAAGATACACTCGAAATGCTCTATATCTCCTATATTTATTTTATAAAATGTATGTGCCCCCCCCAAGTTCCACTAGTTGGATGGCCATATAAAACTGATAAGAGAGGCAGGCAGGCAGGCAGAGAAAGAGAGAGAGAGAGAAAAGAAAGAGAAAAACAGACATGTGGGAAGGAAGGAAGGAAATAAAAAGAAAGAGAAAAAGAAAGAAGGGAAAAGGAAAGAAAGAAAGAAAGAAGAAAGAAAGAGAAGGGAGGGAGGGAGGAAGAGAAAGAAGGGAGGGAGGAAGAAGGGAAAAGAAAGATAAAAGAATGAAAAAAGAAAGAGAAGGAAGGAAGGAAGAAAAAGAAGAAAGGAAAGAAAAAGAGAAAAGGAAGGAAGAAGGGAAAAAAAGAGAAGGAAGGAAGGAAGAAAGAAAGAAAGAAAGAAAGAAGAAAGAAAGAAAGAAAGAAAGAAAGAAAGAAAGAAAGAAAGAAAGAAAGAAAGAAAGAAAGAAAGGAGGGACATAATACATCACTTGGTTTGTTTGCTGCAGATAGTCGGACTTTTCAGAAAAAGTGTCAGGAAAAGCAAATGAACATGTTTCCTGAAATATATGTTGTAGAACAAGGAGACAAAGAAAAACAAGAAGAACGAGACACACGGACTGCCTTTTTGTCTCCCAATACTTCTATAAATACAAAAACATCTAGCAAAGCCCTTCCTTGTGAAAATACAGCTCCATTATAACAAGGGTTGTTCTTACTCAACCATTAAAAAAACCAAACTCATTGGAATCTCAAGAAAACAACACCACTAAAATTCTGAAATCTCATCCAGTACAGGAAAGTTTTTGAAGTTTGATATGTAGTAGGGACCATCCAAATTCTGTCTAACACTGGGGAAAAAACCTTGTCCGTGAAGAAATCTGAAATCCATTGGATTGTAAGTGGATATATAAAGATAAGAATATAAAGATTATAGCCTGCAGTCTTTGTCCAGACTGCTTTGAGTTTGTATCCATGACAGATGAGTCTGTAGTAGCTTACGCAGTTTCTAGGATCGTTACCAGATTAGAGGATTACCGTTGTAAAGGATTTATTAAAAGAAGGTGGAAATCTGTCTCACTCTGTGTTCAAGATACAGTAAGGTAGCTTAACCAACTCTGGGACGATTTGACGGAATGAATATCTAAATAGGAGGGTTGTCTTGGACATATTTTAACACTATTTTTATGCTTCTTTTAGGTCTGGTTTGTGGTTGTGGCTCTTTCAGCATAGATTATGGTGAAGTCCTAAGGAGCTTCTTAGTAACTACAATCAGACATGATTTGCACAGTTGAGGTTCTTTATTGAAACTCAGTAAATTTGAAATTTGTACAGTTGAGTTCCTATTATCATGTTTGATATTTTTTCTCTTCCCTTCTTCACCCATTTATCTCCTTCCCTTCTCTTTGCTCCCCTTCCCTAACTCTTCATCATCTTTTGAAGAGACATATAATAAAAGAATAAGCCAGCCTCAAACCATCTGAAAATTCTAAACAATTTAAGACATTGTTTCTCGCCTGTGGTTCGAAAATCATGAATTATGAAATACACGATACTAAAGTTCTGATTTTTTTTTTAATGGAAATTGTTATCAATCAGACTGCTTAGAAATGCATCAGCTTCAATCTTCAATGTGCTTTAAATCATATTTTCCTCTCCCACCTCCACCCCTTGGTGCCTGGATTTTTGCAGAAGTTTAAGTAACCTATAACCAATGCATTTCTGTTTGGGCGGTGTCCAATTATTTGTTCAACTTGCAAAACTTATCACACTCTGCCCTCTAGTGCAAAATCACAATGGCAGCACTGCAAATTAAAACCCAGGAACACTTTGCTTAAAGACAAATGAAAAATGAGAAACAGAAATACGCAGTGTTTTCAGAAAAAGAGGCAAAATGCCTATATAACACCTTTTTAGTCCAAATTACAATTCTAAAGGCAAGATTGTGGAAAAGTGACATCCTTAAAATGGCGAAACCATGCGTCCTTTTGTGGACTTTTATGTTGCATAGAATGTCTTTTGTAGACACATTTTTACCTGCATTGCTGTGACAAATTCAAAGTACGTAGCCCTAAACACTGATATTCAGCCTTGAATTAAAAATCAATAATTTAGAACCACTCCACCAAATCTATTTTCTTTTTCCATGAAGGCTTTGTATATAGTATTTGTAACAGATGCTAGATAAGGTCTGTGGTCATAACTTCACCTTTCAAAGACTATTTACCAGGCCTTGGCTGAATGTGAATGAGAGGAATGAACATTAGTTTAATAAAAGGGGTTTTGTCAGGACCAAGAATCTGCTTTGTGCTTTTTGGGGAAGCCTAGGTCAGAACAGGCATCCTCCATTCTTTTGAAGTGAAGACACTATGATGCTTTGCCACCCACCACTTCATCACTGCTTTCTGGCTACAGAGAGAACCATGCAACCACACCCTATGCTTGATCCTTTGTTTTAGTTTCCTTCTTTCCCAACATATAAAAGATGTTGATACTCTAGAAAGAGTGGACAGAGCAACAAAGATGAAGGGTAAAACATAGGAAGAATGGTTGCAGGACTTGGGTATCTTCTTAATGAAAAGAAGTACCAGGGGAGACATGATAGCAGTGTTCCAATATCTTAGGAGCTGCCACAAAGAACAGGGGGCCAACCTATTCTCCAAAACACCTGAAGGCAGGACAGGAAACTATGGATGGAAGCTAATCATAGACAGATCCAACCTAGAACTAAGGAGAAATTTCCTAACAGTGAGAACAATTGATCAGTAGAACAACTTGTCTCCAGAAGTTGTGAATGCTCAAACACTGGAAGTCTTTAAGAAGATGTTGGATAACCATTTGTCTGGAATGGTATAGGGTTTCCTGCTTGAGCAGGGGGGGGGGGGGTGGACTAGAAAACCTCCAAAGTCCCTTCCAACTCTTATTCTGTTATTCTCTCTCCTCAAAAAAAAAAAAAAAGCAAAACCCTTAAGAAAAACTCAACCGGAGCATCAGCTAACCTGTTTTTAGCACTCCCTCTTTTGACAATTCAAGGGATGGTGGCCACTTCTGAAGAAGTTAGGAATGAAGCCGGTAACTATGAGGATGTGGCCTACAGTATTTTTATACTCTTGTGTCCATCAAGAAATCAAGAATTTTCAAATGAGATTTTCTTGGCAGATACAAGCTATGGATTCCCCTACCGCTATCCAATATGTGATTGCTTGTGTGAGTGACAATAAAGACCTTGCATTTATTTCTGACTGTGCTTCATCTCTCGCGTGGAATAATCCTTCAGGGAGAAGAGAAGAGGACATTTAAGCATCCTTCATCCCATGATAAATTCTAGCTCATCTGGAAAAGAATGAAGATGTGAAATTGCTGGAAGAGATTGGCTTCCCCCAGGCACCAATTTAGTCTGGATCATTGGATTTACAGCCTGGTATTGCCAATACTGATTTGACTGCTAATGCCTTAAATGCTTCACAAATTATGACATAAATCCAATGAAGGAGCACTCATATGACTCCAAAGACCAATCTCACTTATCTTGATTTTCCATTCATGAAAAATGCTGCTGTTCTTCACGGAGGCAGCCATTCAAGGGGTTAGATCGAATTAAAAGGAAAGGGAATAGATAGATTGCGGCAGATTTTTGGGGTGGTGGCGAGTAGCAAAACGTGGCACAGAATCCAGAAAGAGATTTAAAAGGGAAGAGGGATGGATTGACCTCTCATCTTCTTTCTATCTATCTATCTATCTATCTATCTATCGATCGATCGATCGATCGATCGATCGATCGATCTAATATATATATATAGTTTGTAGGTCTCTAGTTGTTCGGGTTTTCTCCCGCGTAGAATTGGAGATGTCTTGGCGACATTTCGACGAAGTCACATTCGTCATCTTCAGGCTGCTGCTGACTACTTCAGGTTTGGTGTTTCCAGGAGTAGATTATATTATATTATATTATATTATATTATATTATATTATATTATATTATATTATATTATATTATATTATATTATATTATATTATATTATATTATATTATATTATATTATATTATATTTGTTATATATATAACATATATATATGTTAGATAGATAGATAGATAGATAGATAGATAGATAGATAGATAGATAGATAGATAGATAATTATATATATAATGGCTCTGTGTGTGTGTGTGTGTGTGTGTGTGTGTGTGTGTGTGTGTGTGTGTGTGTGTGTGTGTGTTCGACCATAACTCTAAAATGCCTCGAGCAATTTCAATCAAACTTAGTACACAGATGACTTACCCTCTGGAAACAAATAATGTGGGGTGGGCGTAAGACACCCCTAACACCCCTCAGGGTGTGTTTTTTGTTAAGATAGAGTCTGTTGTGCCTTAAAATGACTTCTCCCATACTGCCTTAAAATGGTTTCTACTGTACAGCATTGTGGAGTTGCCACAGCAACAGCTTCAAAATATTCTACAAGGGGACTCCCTCTGGTAAGGGGAAAAAATGTAACATTAGAAACTGTGGCGACGTTCATGGAAGAGAGTTGGGATAAATAAATAACCAGGCCGTGCTGGATTATCAGTTAGTATCACAATAAAACCTGGTCTTTTCCATGGGTTAGTTTGGAGAACATTAACCAATACTTCATTCTGGATTTAGAAGCAATCAGACAAAATGTACCCTTTTCTAGGAAGGTTGGAGAAGACAGATGGAATCAGTTCAGGTGCAGAATCTGACTATGATAAACTGGTTTGCTTGATTAAATATAAATCAATAGGTACTTTAATTGGAAACCTTTTATGGATTCTTTGCTGAAAATGATAAAAAGGAACTACAGGTACTCCTCAACTTATTATCACAATTGAGCCCAAAATTTATGTTGCTGAGTGAGAACTTTTTAAAGTAACTTTTGCCCCATTTTACGATTTTTCTTCCCACATTTGTTCAGTGAATCACTGCAGTTGTTAAATTAGTAACAGTTGTTAAGTGAATCTGGCTTCCCCATCGACTTTGCTTGTCTGAAGGTCGCAAAATGACCTTGGGGCACTGCAACCATCATAAATGTGAGTCAGTTGTCAAGCATCCAAATGTAAACTTCAAATGGTCACTAAGCAAGCTGTTGTAAGTCGAGGACTACCTGTAGTGATTTCTGGATCAATTAATTAAAAAGGGTTGAATATGGGAAGGAAAACAACTACATAATGTAATTTTAAAGAGAGAGAAATGATAAAAGCATGTTGGTATCTGGTCTTATGTTCAGATTTGTTTAGGTTTTTTTCCATATTTGTATCTAGCACTTTTTCTTTTTCTTTTTTTCATATATTATTTTTAGTATTTGTCTCTTTATATTTCATACTTTTTAACTGCCCAGCTCATAACTGGCTAGCTGGGTGACAGCCCATGCCAAAGTACTTCATATTGCAATATTTTGCTGCAGACAGTTTTCCTTAACACATAGAACCAACAGAAAGACTGCAAAAATCATGAAAACAAGCACTTCTGAGCATCTTCCCCCTTCTCAGTTCTTTGCATCCCTCCCCTGAACAGATACGCATGCGCCAATCATTTAAAAAGCTAGAGGTGCATCAGCAACAGAGAATCGCAATTGTTTTGTAGAGGGACAAATACCGCCGTGTTATTTTTGAATGTGTGTTTCCCAAGAACATAGGAAGGGAAAATTTAGGAGTGGCGCAGTGGCCTGCAGGTGACGCCCTCGCCTCATAATCAGGAGGCTGTGAGTTCAATCCTAGGTAGAGGCAGATATTTCTCGCTCTGGACACAATGAGAATATATCTGCTGAACAAAACTCTGCACTGGAAACAGGGAGGGCATCCAGCCAGTAAACATTCAGTTCCATTCAGTTGCCCAGACTCCACCCCACAAAGGATTATGTAGTCATTAAAAGAGGATGATGAGGATAAGGGAAAGTTTAGGATAGTATTTCTCAGCCTTGGCACCTTTTAAAACCTGAGGGTTTTGATTCCCAGAATTCCTCCGCCAGAATTCATGCTCAAGATCAATATGTTGTCACAATTATTCCATGCAAAGCTCCCTTTCTTTTCTTTTCTTTACATTTCGTTCCATTTTTCCATTTATACATGCAAGCCTTTTTGAACCACCGAATCGGTTTAAACATGCCCCATTCCCCAGATTCCTATGCAGAAATGCAAGGGAGATTTGCACACAAGATTTGCATATGATTGCATACAGATTAAAAGGCCACTGCCCAATCTCTGTCATGAAAAACCAGGGCTGCAGACAATCCTGTCCACTTTTAAGACGCCTGGACTTCATTTCCCAGAATTCCCCAGCTAGCCAACGTTGAGAAATACTCCCATGGGGCTTCTGAGGTAAAGCAGAGATGAGGAACGCTTGGCCCCTTCACTTGTGGACTTCAACTCCCAGAATTCCTGAGCCAGCACACTGGCACAGAGAGGGAGAGGTCTCGAATTCAGACTTTCGAAAGATTTACTCTCCATCTCCATCAAAATTTATCCTAAAAAGCCGCAATTAGGCTGAAGAGCGACTCCCACCTTCCCCTGTCCTCATCACGAAGTGAATGAAATGTGCGTGCGTCACGAAGGGAATGAAATGCGCGTGCGTGGCCTCCGCTCTCCCATAGGTTCAGAAGGAAGAGAGGCGGAGGCAAGAAAACCGCCACTAAGAATAAAGTGCGGCGCGAGGGAAGGCTAATTCCATTTACGCGTGCGCGTTTAGATCTTTGGAACACAGGTTGGGAAACCATGGCCCTTTTATGACTTTGAGGACTTCAACTCCCAGAATCCCTGAACCGGCATGGAAGTCCCACTTCCCACCTCTAACGTACTGTATGTCCCTCCCTCCGCCCTTCGTTCTTATTGGCGCTTTTGTTGCCTCCGCCTCTCTTTCTTCTAAGCCTATCGGAGAGCGGCGGCCACGCGTGCGCTTTTTATTTTACTTCGTGAAGCGGACAGGCGTGGTAGGCTCTTCAGCCGGGTGTTGATTGCGGCTTTTTTCGCGTTTTTAGGATAATTTTTTTTTTGCCGGAGACGGAGATGGAGAGTAAGTCTTTCGGGAGTCTGAATTCGTGGCCTGTTCCTTTCTGTGCTGGCGTGGGCAGAGGGGGAAAGTAGCGCTTAATCCGAAGTGACTCCGGTTTGGGTTTAAGAAACGTTTTTTTGGAGAAAAGGAGCCTCGTTTCTCGCAAGGGATGCAAAAATGGTCGTTTTATAGGGTTGAGCCATTGTCTTGGGTGGGGCTTTTCTCTTCTTTTGTCCCTTAGTTAGGGAGTCTTAATCCGATTTAATTGACATTGCAAATGTAATTTTTAGAAGCAGATTCTTTCCGTGGGCTAATTAAGTGGGAAGGGAAAATTAGGGAGAATTAGGATTAATGAATCCAGGCACGTGTTTGGTCTGGAAGAAGGCACTGCAGAATGAGATCTGCTAGCACAGGGATGGGGCACCACTTGGAAAGCCCAGAACTCTAAGCTGAATTCAGAAGAAAAAAGTGGCGACCCCATTTTTTTCTACTGGTTTTCTACAGGTAGTGCTCAGTTTACGACCACAACGGAGGCCAAAATGTCTTCTTGTTGTGTTGAGATCTTTTTGTTAAGGGAGTTTTGTCCCATTTTGTGACGTTATTTGCCACAGTTGTTAAGTGAATCACCGCAGTTGATAAATTACTAACCCGGTTGTTAAGTGAATCTGGCTTCCCCATTGACTTTGCGTGTCGGAAGGTCGCAAAATGGGATCACATGACTTTGGGACACAGCAACGGTCACAAATATGAACCAGTTGCCAGGCATCTTTGATCATGGGGTCGTGACTATGAAAAACGGTCATAAATCCCATTTTTCATTGTCGTTGATCAGTCACTAAAGAAACTGTTGTAAGTCGAGGACTACCTGTATTATGTGCACTTTGGGTATCTACATATAAGGAGGAGCCCAGCTTGGCTTGTAAAGAGTGAAGTGGTTTGCAATCTTGAATATAATCATTTTGTGCTACAAATTTGTGTTGCATCCTTCCAGTTTATTGTAACTGAGACATTTAGAGAGCTCAATTGATTTGAAATCCTCCAAAGAAAGAGGTAAATTTAAGCATAGCTGTAAGGCCAAGAAGTCAACTTGTAGGGGAGATAAGGCAACATAAAATGGAAGAAAAGGAAGGGAAGAAGGAAAGGAAGGAAAAGAGAGAGAGAAGGGAGGAAGAGAAAAAAGAATGAGGAAGGAAGAGAGAGAAAGAAGAAAGAAAAAGAGAGAAAGAGAAAAAGAATGAGGAAGGAAAGGAAAGAAAAAGAAAGAAAGAAAGAAAGAAAAGCTTTTAGGTGGAATGATGAGGCTATCGGAGATTACTGTGAATAAAACTGTCACCCCCTGAATGCTGGAAGACTTAAGTATAAAAAGAGAGAAGGTAGTAGGATATTAGCAATAGTCATTTCCTCAATTGAATTTCTTTTTTTGCTACAATTTTACAAGTTACATTTTCTGGTAACTTTTCAACTGAAACAATAAAGTTGCCTTTTTTGTTTGTTTGGCCTTTTTGAAGAAGTATTTGGTGTTTCATGTTGCAACCTACAGAAACAAAAATGCATATGTGGCAGGAAACATCTTTGTACCAAAACAATTAGCTTCTTAGGCTTGTAACAAAAATCATATTTTGAGTTAGCTTTGGCCTGCGTGCCTCATCTTGAAAAGTCCGGCATAGCTTGTTGGATGTCACTTATGCCATAGGAGCAAGCATCTCATGTTCCCTAACTGTTTTGTCTTTATAACAACATGGTTTAGGTTTGTGTTGTTTCATAATTTCAAACAACTTCTGGAGAAAATGGACATATCCCTGGAACAATATGCTTTGCTTTTTAGTTTAGTTTAGTTTAGTTTATTTGTCTTGTATGCTGCCCACTCCCGAAGGACTCCGGGCAGCTCACAATAGACAAGGGAAGGGGGATAAATAGACAAAGACAACATTTTAAAAACGCAACATTCACAATTTCCATGGGGCTGGATGTTTCACAAGCCCCCCGGCCTGCTGGACAGCCACAACTTGGTGACTTTATGGAAGGCTGGGAGGGTAGTAAGGGTCCGGATCTCCACGGGGAGGTCATTCCAGAGGGCTGGAGCTGCAACAGAGAAGGCTCTCCCCCGGGGAGTCGTCAGCCGACATTGGCTGGCAGATGGAATCCGGAGGAGACCTAACCTGTGAGATCTAATCGGTTTTAAAATAAACTATATTTTTATTTTCCAGAGGTGTTATACAAGCAGCTGCCCGAGTCGACAGCAAAACTCGTGAACCTTCAGGTATCTTTATTCTTACTTATTAATTCAATTTATAAAGTTGTCTGATCTCAATGCATGACCCTGGGCTCTGAAATAAACGTATTAGTGGATAAATACATGTGGTGTGTACTTTTCAGTGGAAAGTGGGACTTTGATTATGGTCATTATGAAAACAAAGCGAATCAACAGAAAGTCCACTCAAAATTAACTTTTCAGATTTCCTGGGATTTTAGAACCCTTTAAAGCACCAGTCATCAACTGGTGGTCTGCAAGAAAATTTTGGTGGTCCGCAGAAAAATTATATGCATTTTTTTTATATTGCGCTAAATCAGGGATCCTCAAACTACGGCCCTTGGGGCAGATACGTGCCATGAATGCTTGTGTTGCTGCAAAGAGTCTCCCACTTTGGGGTCTTTTTGTGCAGGTAGGAGGGGGGCAGAAATTCCAACTTGGGTCTGCTTCAGCCTCCTGGTGGGGGGCTTTGGGTGAAGGCTGGAGGGAAGCGGTGCTGGTGGCGAAGAGCCGGAGGGCCTTGTTCCACTGGGACGGCATCATGGCCTGGAACTGGCTGACCATCTCAGCTCGCTGAGCCTCCAGGTGCCTGTACCTGGCCTTGAACTCCTGCAGGTCTTCCCTCTGCTTGGAAAGCCTCTGCTGATAGAGAGGAGTTTCTGCTGAGCCTCCTTCTTGGTCAGATCCAATTTGAACTGAGCTGTTTTGCCAACTCTTTCTCTTGGTGGCTGCTTAGCTCCAGCAACTGCTTCCTGTTGGGGCCCTAAGGAGCCTGGGCGGGCAGGCAAGAAGTGGCGAGTAGAGGCTGGCAAGGCGCCCCTCAATGTGAGTGACATCAAGTTGGCCACCCCCACCCAGTCACATGACCACCTTCCCCCACCCACCCAGCCGGTCATTAGGCAGATCATATTAGTGGTCCGCGGGATTTAAAATTATGAATTCAGTGGACCCTGAGGTCTGAAAGATTGGTGACCCCTGGTTTAAACCACAAAATACATGGAGCGTCCATTAGGCTACACGTGATGTTCAGTACTCCTTGGTGGTGGCCCCTTTAAATCATGCCTTGAAGCACACAAAATGGTATTTCCCACTAATTCCTGGGGGAGGGGGGAAGACATTAATGTGTAGGCTGTTTGAAGAATGGCAGGGCTTATTGTAATACTTTGGAAGAAATTCTCGGTGGGATTTTAAGAACATTAGAATTTAGGAAAAGGCTCAAAACTTTCTGGAAGGCCTTCATTGGAGTTGACACTTCCTAGTCACTTCAGTAGCTGACTGCACTTATATTTTGGTCAATTATCCATGTATCCAAGGTGAAGCAATGCATATGTTTCACTAATCCAAAATAAATAAAATGTTAATTTGTCCTCATTTTGCTCCCTCGCCTAAAATCTCCTACAAATGTAGTGGTGAAGGACAACTGTGTGTAATTTCTACTGTGGACTCGGGTTAGGGTGCGTGGCACGACATAACCGCGAACGTCAAAAGCGCGCGGACAAAACTGCGGCGCTAAAACCGCGATGTCAAAAGCACGCTGACAACAGCACGCCAACAGAAGCGCGATTTAAGTTAAGGTTAGGTTTAGGGTTAGGGTTAGGTTTAGGGTTATTTTTAGGGTTATGTTACAGCCCGCTTCTGTCGGCGCGCTTCAGCACTCATTCATCTCCGCGGTTTTGACGGCGCAGTTTTGTCACCGCGGTTTAATCGCACGCGCTTTTGTCCTACGCGCATTTGTGGTGGAACCTTAGGGTGAATATAGAACCCCTGCTCGTTTGTAAACATTAGGGTTGCTTTGAGTCCAGGCAATCAATATGGTTTTAATATTGATTTAATATTGATAATATTGAACCTGAGCAGCACGGTGGCCTATTGGAGGAGCTCTAGCCTCACAATCAAGAGGCTGTGAGTTGTCTGCTGAGAACTCCACATAGGTGCCAGGAAGGGCAGCCAGCCAGCAAACGTTCAAGCTTCCTTCAGTCACCCTGACTCCGCCCCCGATGCAAGGGATTACAAAGTCGTTAATAGGGGGGAAAAAACATTGATAATATTGGACCTATTATTACCAGCATGGAGTCTTCTTGGAGTTAGCAGCCTTAACAAATTAATAAAATAAAATATTTTACATGGGAGTAAATAATAACCCCCCAAATTAGAACTTGAGCTTTTGCTCAAAGATGCTTCTTTCCTTTCTCTTTCTCAGCCACAAGGATCCATCAAGGCGGAGGCCTTTGTAAACGCCTTTCTGAAACGCAGCATGCCCAGGAAGCGCGAGGAGGACATCGAGAAACACTTCGACCGGAAAGCGGTGGTCCTTGAGCATCCCCAACCGAGGAGTAACAGGCAGCGGATCAAACGGAGGAAAGGATTGTCAGCCAAACAGAGGCGAGAAATGCGTCTCTTTGAGATTGCTCCAGAACAGCAGAGGTGAGAAAGGCAGGCTGGCTCTCCTGTGACTTTGAAAGCCTCCTAAAGGCTCTGCACGGCCATTTTGGTGAAGGCGGCGGGGTTTCGGGAAGCAAAAAATGCTGTATTCAGTGTGTAAGACGCACCCAGATTTTCAGCCTCTTTTTTGAGGGGAAAAGGTACGTCTTATACTCCGAAAAATACGGTATACGGTATACTATGAGCCGAGGTGGCGCAGTGATTAGGGTGCAGTACTGCAGGCCACTTCAGCTGACTGTTATCTGCAGTTCAGCGGTTCTAATCTCATCGGCTCAAGGTTGACTCAGCCTTCCATCCTTCCGAGGTGGGTGAAATGAGGACCCAGACTGTGGGGGCAATATGCTGACTCTGTAAACCGCTTAGAGGGGGCTGAAAGCCCTATGAAGTGGTATATAAGTCTAACTGCTAACTGCTATTGCTAGCTGTTACCTGGCATACCCCTGATCTGCGATGGCTCATTTTGAGGGTTATTTTCTGGAATGGTAGTTCACCACAAGAGGGCAGTAGGGGATACTTTAAAAAAAAAAATATTCTGTCTTTTAAAGCTGTGGCTGTTTTTGCTTTGTTTAAAAAGATTTGAAGAGGTCTGAAGTGCAGTTTAAGGGCCTGCACTTGGCTGAATTTAGAAAGGAGGAAGAGGCTGGAAGCCAATCAATTTGGATTGAGTTGTCCCTTCCCAACAGTCAACACTGCAGGGAGCAAGTGAAGTCCAGTAGAAAAAGAGTCCAGAAACAACATTAGCAGATAATTAGCTCAATTGCCATAGAGTTAGAATAGATCTAAGGCCATGATGGCAAGCCTATGGCACGGGTGCCACAGGTGGCACACACAGTCCTCTCTGCGGGCATGCACCCCATCGCCCCAATTCAGCTCTACTGCACAGGCGCACGTACCTCCCCGCCAGCCAGCTGATTTTCGGGTCCCTGCTGTGCATGCACAGGGAGGGCACATACGGGAGATATGCACGCAAGTGCGAGGGACGGGGGCTCACGTGCGCATGAGGGGGTGTCGTGTGCAAAAGCAGGGAATGTGCACACACACCCGAAGATTGGGGTGCAGGGGGGTGGCCCACACACATTGTATTATGGGTGCGCGGGGGGCTGTGGGGAGCCCAGGTGTTACGTGTGCATGCGCGGGAGGTGGAGCGCAGGGTGGAGTCACACGCTCATGCGCAGGGGCGGAGCACACATGGGGCGGCTGCGTGCATGCATGGGGGGGCGGGTTGTAAGGGGCACGAGCGGGCACTTTTCGGCACGCAATGACCAAAAGGTTAGCCGTCACTGGTCTTAAGGTGTCAAGCAGCCTAAATTTTCTTTTCTTTTTTTCGGGTTTATTAGCAGCCGAAATTTCCAAAGGAAAACTAAAAGCCAACATTAGCAACTGATTATGTTTATTAGTCATAAGTCACTTTCTGCAATGCCATTGCAACTCCGAAGTTCGCTTAAAGAATGGTTGTAAGTCAAGGATACCTCCAATAGACCGATTAGATCCCACAGATTAGGCCTCCTCCGAATTCCATCCGCCGGCCAATGCCGACTGGTGACTACCCGGAGGAGAGCCTTCTCTGTGGCTGCTCCGACCCTCTGGAACGAGCTCCCCGTGGAGATTCGAACCCTCACCACCCTCCAGGCCTTCCGCAAAGCCCTTAAAACCTGGCTGTTCCGACAGGCCTGGGGCTAAAGAGCTTTTGCCCCCCTCCTCGAATGGTATGGCTGTTGTGTGCTTTTAAATTGTGTATTGTTATGTTCGTCTTTTTTATCCCCTTTCCCTGACTTGAATTGTGAGCCGCCCTGAGTCCCCTTCGGGGAAAAGGGCGGCATATAAATGTAATAAATCCAAATCCAAGGACTACTTGTAGTTAAACCAGGAACAAATTCCGTTCCAATGAAATACATTACAGAAGCCCTGGGCAATCGTCCCATAGGGTTCCTTGCTTTTTTGCTTATTCTGCAGGTACGAGATATTCATCCCATTGCACAAGCTTTGGAAGCAGTATATTAAAGAACTCTGCAATGGATTGAAACCCGATGCGTAAGTTCACTTCTCTTCATTCATTCAATCTTTTTTTTTTTTTTTTTTGCAAACCGGTTGCATGTTTAATGGGAGGTGGGGGCCATCCCTGAGAAGGCTGGCGATTTTCTTTTGTGGTGGAAAAAAAACCTTTCAATAAGACCAAATTTAGTTTAGTTGACTTTATTGTCATTGCGCCTGGTACAACGAAATTAAATGCCATCTTCAGTGTGCATTAGACATAAAAAAAAATAAAACAAAAACACAATTCTATACAATTGAATTGAAATCACGGATATTGCATTAATATTCAGCCCTCTGGAATGAACTCCCCGCAGGGATTCGGACCCTCACCTCTCTCCAGGCCTTCCGAAAAGCCGTCAAAACCTGGCTTTGCCGACAGGCCTGGGGGTGATGAGTTCCCTCCCCTCTCGACATGTATGGTTGTGCGACTGTTGTTTACTTTTATTATTTGTATTTTGTTTTTTATGTTCCCCTTTTTTCCCCCCTTGAATTGTTCGCTGCTCTGAGTCCTCCCGGAGAAGGGCGGCATACAAATAATAAAATTCTATTCTATTCTATTCTATTCTATTGCACGATACCATAGAATTCAATATAGTCACTGCCCTGGGATAGAAGCTGTTTTTCAGCCTATTCGTCCTTGTTTTTATTATCCTGTACCGTCTGCCGGATGGTAATAGTTCAAAAAAAAAAATGGAGGGGGTGCCCAGGATGAGTTGGATCTTTAAGAAGGTTTTGAACTTTCTTAAGGCGGTGGGAGCTCTAAAGTTCTTCCAAAGAGGGGAGAGAGCAACTAATGATCCTCTGGGCAATGATGTTAACCCTTCGGAGCACTGTCCTATCTGCCACAGTGCAATTGGCAAACCATACACAGATGCAGTAAGTTAAAATACTCTCTATGGTGCAGCTGTAGAAAGTCACCAGCAGTTTTTCCTTCAGTTGTTGTTTCCTGAGAGGTCTCAGGTCGTATCATCTCTGCTGGGCCCTTTTAACCAGGCCTGCAATGTGAGCACCTCATTGGAATTGGCATTCTAGAATTGTTCCCTTTCAGAGCTTGAGAAAGGAAAAGTTTATAACGAGGTTTTCAATTTTTTTTTTCCAAACTTTGAAAATATGGCCATTGAACTTTTTTTTTTAAAGCACACACATACACACAAACACTCTTTCCTGGAGTCTCTACAGAACTGGCTGCATTTGAGCGAAGATCGTCTTGTGGGAACAAGACGATCTTTTTGCAAAACACATTTTTTTTAAAAAAAAACATGGTCTCTGTGAACACTTCCTTAAGTCAGATCTCGTTTATATGAAAACCTAGCTGACGGGGAAGTGTTGAATCGTAGGTTTGTGTGTATAACTATGTTATATAGAAGAATATTTAAACCTGGAACCTCTTAATTCAGAATCTGACCTCAAATAGTTTTGCTAAGCCAGGCACTGGAAGTTGGTTTATTTGGTTACTGGGTTGGGGTTATGCTCTGTATTCAATCTCTATTATAATCACTGCCCTATTTTCATGTGAAAATAGCATCTTGTTTAATTGTTGGCAGCGATCAGTGTGATGTAACTCCAAAATTACATCTTGTAATCTTAGTTAAACCTTTTGTTTAACTTCCTGGAAGAATTTTAATATATTTCTACATGCGGTTGCAGTAACTGGGTATGTCCAGTTTAATGAAAAGAAGGACTAGGGGTGACATGATAGCAGTGTTCCAATATCTCAGGGGCTGCCACAAAGAAGAGGGAGCCAAGCTATTCTCCAAACCACCTTTTCAGGCAGGACAAGAATCAATGGGTGGAAACTAATCAAGGAGAGAAGCAACTTAGAGCTAAGGAGAAATTTCCTGAGTTAGAACAATTAATCAGTGGAACTGCTTGCCTTCAGAAGTTTTTAAAAAGAGACTGGATAACCCTTTGTCTGAATTGGGTGTAGGGTTTCCTGCCTAAATGGGGTTGGACTAGAAGACCTCCAAGGTCCCTTCAAACTCTGTTATTCTATTCTATTTTGCAGACAGCCACAGATGATTCAAACCAAATTGCTTAAAGCAGATTTCCACGGAGCGCTCGTGACAGGTATTCCCCATGCCTTTTTTTTAAAATTGAAACTTGGACTACCCCCAAAAAATTAAATCGCGTTCTCCTCCCCTTAACATTTGGATTTTGTTTGAATTGACTGGCACTCCACATAAAGAAGTCTTTTTTCTTTCTTGAAAATTTAACAAGCTTTTACAAATTTTCCCTCCCCTCCCAAACCCTCTCCCCCTTCCCTCCCCCCTCCCCCCAACTTCCCAGAGCAAATACAGGGTATAAATCTTTAACAATCATATTCTAAAGTGAACTAAAAAAAACTTTAGCATCATCCTCATTTGTACTTTAACTCCTCTTTTGTTAAGCTAACTCTAAACAAGTTATGTCATTCCTTGCTTCTTCAGTCAAAAGCTATGTGGAGTTTCTTAGTCCCATATTTATTTTGAATATAATCAATCCATTTTCTCCATTCCAGCTTATATTTCTCATCTGAATTGTCCTTAGGATATGCTGATATTTTAGCCATCTCTGATAAGTTTGTTACTTTTAACGTCCATTCTTGAATAGTAGGCAAATCTCCCTTCTTCCGGTACTGCGCCACCAACAGTCTTGCTGCTGTTGTTAGGTGCAAAATCAAATTAGTCTCTATGACAGTACAATCAGTAGTTATACCTAA
Source organism: Thamnophis sirtalis (assembly GCF_051295495.1). NCBI lineage: Eukaryota > Metazoa > Chordata > Lepidosauria > Squamata > Natricidae > Thamnophis > Thamnophis sirtalis. The sequence continues at coordinate 40,065,522 of NW_028261394.1, read as the reverse complement.
CAAGAATAACTGAGGGGTAAACTTTATCCTCTTTTTAAAGATATTTTGCATAATCCACCGTATTTTTATCCAAAACGCTTTAACCTTTTTGCAAGTCCACCATATATGGTAATATGTAGCATTAACACAATCACATCTCCCAACATTTAGGTTGTAAATTCGGATACATGCAAGCCAATTTTTTAGGATCTAAGTGCCAACTATAAAACATCTTGTAAAAGTTCTCTCTCAGGTTTTGGGCTTGCGTGAATTTTACATTTCTTACCCATATCTTTTCCCATGTGTCCAGCATTATTGGTTCTTCAAAATTTTGTGCCCACCCGAAGAAGTATTTTTTCTTTTGGCCTGTATGTCAGCTTCATTGATGATCCCTAAGAGGAGTGAAAAGTTCTTACTGTTCATTTTTACTTTCTCTCTCTCTTCTCTTTTTTTCCAGTGACCAAATCCAAATGTCCTTCCTACGTTGGCATCACGGGCATCATCGTCCAGGAAACAAAGTACGTTTTCAAAATTGTCACCAAAGAAGACAGACTGAAAGGTAGGCAAACAGGAAGCCCGACTCCATCGGTAGAGGGTTCCATTGAACTGAAGAGTTGGGCCCTTAAAATTGTGTTTCTCGACTTTGTGAACTTTTAAGATATGTGGACTTCAGCTCCCAGAAGTCCTCAGCCAGCATGAGGAATTCTGGGAGTTGAAGTCCACACTTCTTAAAAGTTCACAAGATTGAGAAACCCTGCTTTAAAACATTTATAAAACAGGTTGGTATTTTAAGAATTTTAAAGCAAAAACACCTGGATCAGAGAGCCCTGATTTCCAGTAGTTGTGGCCAAGTGTGCAACATAACCAAGATAAAATTCTAGCAAAATTGAATTATATTTGAAATGTGTTAGAATATTAGTATTAATATATTAATTATATTAATATTAGAATTCTATTTTTCCTAAAAGCACATATCCACTGAAGCCGCTCCGTTTAAACCTGACCATAGAGTGTTGCTGCACTTTGCCCTTCTGCAGTTTTTCCTTTCTTTCTCTTTTTTTTCCTCCTCTTTTACATAGTCCTGCACTTCTGTGTTTTTGCTTCTGGAGTGGAAGGAGTTCTTGTAATATCAGCGGAATTCTATACATTCCAAGCTGCTTTTAGATACACGCTCGCAATCGGATGCTGGGTGAAATTATTTCATTAGAGTTTCAATTAAGACCCTTAAATCTCTCTTGAATACTAGACCCATCTCTGTTGTGGCCCGCCAGTGGCCAGCAGAGCTGGCAGCAGATTCAGACAGTGAGGAGGTTGGGGAGGAACATGGGCCAGTCCTGGAGTCTGGAGAAGGCTCTGATGAGGGCTCTTGTGTCAGAGGCAGAGAGGGGGCCAGAGCCATAGGCCAGTTATCAGCTGCCTTCAGAGTCAGACATCAGTGGGGCAGACGAACAGCTGGAGCCTGTTCCCAGTGTGCGCATGCGCAGAGTTGCCAGGCGAAGGGAACAGCTAAAGAACAGGGGTCGACTTCGGAGTAAGGCCACAGGTGGACAATGAATGGCCCCTCCCAGAGGAAACAAAAGAGGAGCGAAAGGGGAGTGGAGGAGACAATTAGTTCACTTAATTGGTTCGTGACTCTCTGAGACTCCTTGCCAAGTTTTGCAGATATCAGCCTGGCAACTCTCCAAGCCAGATAAGGTCTGTGACTGTAAATCCTCCCTTGAAAGACTTTGCTGGATGTGAATAAGCAGAATTCACAGTAAATTGTTTGTTGAGACAAGGAGTTTGCTTCATGCTCTTGGGAAGCCCAGGTCTGAACAGTCTCCAACTGGAATGTTAACAGTCTCTTCCTTGCTATATATCCTTTCTCTGTTGTTTTTTCCCCCAGACTTCATTTATATCTACTTCTTGCTTCTAACTTTTTGAGATAGAGAATTTCTCTGTTCGTTCCTTGTAAGATCTGTGCGCTGTGTTCAATCGTTTAACCAAAAAGGCATTTTTCTGGGCTTCTTTCAGTTATTCCAAAGCGGAACAATATCTTCAGCCTTGAAATGGATGGGTTTGTGTCCTACATCTATGGAAGCAGGATCCAGTTTCGAGCAAGTGAGCGTTCTGCGAAAAAGTTCAAGGGGCAAGGAACAATGGATCTCTGATTTGGGGAGGGGGGTTGGGGGGTCTGCAAAATTGGAAACTTTTGTTTCCAAGGGTTCAGAGAGTCCACAACCATCTTTTCTTCTAAGAAGAAAGTGAGCACAAGAAACAGCAGCAGCAGCAAGGATGATTACCTTGCTTATATCTTCCTGAACCCAAAGTGGGTTCTTGTTCGTATTGATTTTGGCTGGCAAAGAATGGCAATTTTGAGATTGCAATTCTCACATTTTAAGGAGTATAGTTCTAATTCTGTACTTATGCCACGTTGGATTTTGTATTATGTTATTTAAAATGGTCTCCTTTGTAATATGGAATGAAAAATCTTTTGACGTTTCTTTTTTAAAAAAATATCCAAAGCAGCAATGTGCTCAGAGTTGGCTATCTCTGGTTTATAATAAGCCTTGTCCAGATGGGTCACGTTTCAGTGGTAAGCATTACACAGGGCGGTCCGGTTTCTAGTTAGACCATACAACAGTTGTTAGACCGTACAACAGTGTACGGCATTCTCTTTATTTGCACAATTTTCCTAGGATAGTTCTATCATCTATCTAGAACATTTACATTGCTCTAGATAGATGATAGAGATAGATAGATAGATAGATAGATAGATAGATAGATAGATAGATAGATAGATAGATAGATAGATAGATAGATAGATAGATAGATAATGGAAATAGATGATGGGTGGAGATGATGATAGATAGATTAGATAGATAGATGATAGATAAATAAGATAGATAGATGATAGGTAGGTAGGTAGGTAGGTAGGTAGGTAGATAGATAGATAGATAGATAGATAGATAGATAGATAGATAGATAGATAGATAGATAGATAGATAGATAGATAATGGAAATAGATGATGGATGGAGATGATGATAGATTAGATAGATTTTATTTATTTTATTTATTTATTTATTTATTAGACTTATATACCGCTTCATAGGGCTTTCAGCCCTCTCTAAGCGGTTTACAAATTTTTTTAGCAAATTGAGTCAGCAACTTGCCCCCAACAATCTGGGTCCTCATTTCACCCACCTAGGAAGGATGGAAGGCTGAGTCGACCTTGAGCCGGTGAGATTTGAACCGCTGAGCTGCAGATCACAGTCAGCTAAAGTGGCCTGCAGTACTGCACCCTAACCACTGCACCACCTCGGCTCGGTAGATGATGGATAGATGATAGATGATAGATAGATAGATAGATAGATAGATAGATAGATAGATAGATAGATAGATAGATAGATAGATAGATAGATAGATAATGGAAATAGATGATGGATGGATGGATGGATGGATGGATGGATGGATGAGTAACCTTTGGCCAGTCTCTTTTCAGCTCTAGACAACCTCACAGGGTTGTTTTGGGGAGAATAGGAGAAGGAAGGCATATTAGGTATGTTCGCTGCCTTGTGTTATCTATAAAAATAATAAAGGCAGGAAATAAAAATAGATACATAACGGTTATAATATATATGTATAGCACCAACTTCCCCTTGAACAATGACTTGACTCTGATTTACTTCATTCCATGATGTAACATCTAATTAGGACATCTGTTAAATGCCTACCATATTAATTTAATAGGAAGGGCTAATAGAACTTTATTGGCAGAGTCCGGTTAATTAACATTATGGGCCTTTAATGGATGTCTTAAATCAACATCGTTAGGGAAGATGCTATCCAAATTAAAGTAAGGACTGTTTCATTGGACTGTGAAGGGCACACAAAGTGAGGTGTGGATATGCAACTTGATTTATGTCCGACATGCACACTCCGAAACTTATTCTTCAAGGATCTTATTTTACCAATAATTATGTATGCTACCAGATTTCACTAAACTTCTTAAAAATGATTTTACAGCGCCGAAATCCAAGCAAAACGTAACATACATCCTCACAGCAGAAAGAGGATATATTTCACAAGATTTTTCTCATCTTTTCCTGAGAAGGATTTAACTATTCATGGAGAAGGGCAGCTATAGTTGCAGGGGGGAGGTCAAATGAACATTAATGACCCTGGATCCAATCCAAACCATCCGAGCACCGTTGAGAGGAATATGGAAAGGGACGTTGGCACATCAAGGAAAAGGGAAACGGCATTCACGAAGAGCTACCAAATCAGGGCTGCAACATTCCCAACCACCACTAGGTTGCAGCAAAGATCTGAAAAGCTTTCTGTACCGTATCCGTATCTTTGCTGCCATCTATGAAGTGGTTCAGAGAAGACACGCCAGCAGGCAGTTCATCTGTGGACATGAGAGTGCAGGAGGTCACTGGAAGTCCGATGGCACTTAATTTTTTTTTCATCTGGCAGCCGTCTTTAGAACTGGTGGAGGATTTCCTAACACAGGGCTCATCAGCAGGTTCTTACTGCAGCCACAGTTTCTGGTTCCCTTGGCTGGATGTCACCATAGCATAAGGGTTTCTTGTGTAGCTATTGAGTCAGAGGTGGGGTCCTACCAGTTCGCACCAGTTCGGTAGAACCAGTTCATCAAATCTACCGAACTGGTTAGAAGAGGTTCCACCAGTGGACCCGGAAAGCAGGCCACACCTACAGAAGAGGTTCCAAAAAATTTTGAAACCCACCACTGACGTACACGCACAGAGACAAACTCACACAGAGAGAAAGAGAAAGAAAGGAAGAAAGAAAAAAAAGAAAAAAGTGAGAAATGAAAGAAAAAAAGGAAAAAGGGACAGAGAGACAAAAGGGAAGGAAAGAGAGAGGGAGAGAAAACACATGGCTGGCAAGCCACTCCCACCAGGTCACATGGCTAGCAAGCCACTCCCACAAAGAAGACCACACCCACAGAGTAGATTCGAAATTTTTTTGAAACCCACCACTGTATTGAGTGGATGATTTCACGGTCTCTTCCCAGTTCACCATATAGCAACTGGCAAGGCGTATGGCCATGATGGCAAACCCGTGGCACGCATGCCACCTGTGCAGAGCCCTCTCTGCAGGCACACGACCCATCATCCCAGGTCAGCTCCACTGTGCATGAGCGTGCTGCCACCGGCCAGCTGATTTTTGGTTCTCTTCAGCATATGCGGGAGACACGTGTGTATGTGCAAGGGGCGGGGGGCGCATCCATGCATGGGGGGAGCACAGGGTGGAAAAACGGGCCCATTGTTTGCAAAAAAACAGCATGCAGAGGCTTTGGGAGGCTTGTAGCGTGCTTCTGGGGGCTGGGGGGAAGCACAAATCAGCAAAAACCGGCCCGTTTTTCGCTCATTTTTGCCCACCCCGGCCCCCAGGAGCACTTCGCAGCCCCCCCCCCCCCAAACCCTCTGTACGTCCATTTTTGCAAAGCGGGTAGGGTTTCGGGAAGCCAAAAGTGTTGTATTCACTGTATAAGACGCACCCAGATTTTCACCCTCTTTTTTCGCGGGAAAGAGGTGCATCTTATACTCCAAAAAAATACGGTAATTCAGCCTCCCGGGCGACCACGGCAAGCGAACCACCATGTAAACCAGGAGGAAACAAGGGTCCTCTTTTTGTCGCTTCCTCGTTGCTTGCCTGGCTAACTACGTTGGCTGTCTACCGGCTTATTTCAAATAATGATGGCGTTGGAACATTCAAGCCGGAGAGCTGGAACCCCTTTGCAGAAGAATTCCGAGGCTCTCTCTGCTTTTCAACACTCCATTAGGTGCTTGCCTAATTAATGTAAATGATCATTACGCCTCTCTCACGGAGGATTATTTCCCTCAGAGGAGCCTCTACCCGTTGCCACAGTAGCCATCAGAGGGTTTTTTTTTTAAATAGGGGAGCTGGCATGGCGGTTACCCATTGAATAAAAGGTAAGGAGCCATCCCATATAATGCAGATGGAAGGTTTAACGGTCTCAGTAACATATTCCGCGGTATTTTATTCCAGGAATTAAGGAGTTTGATTGCAGCCCTGCGCTAATGAGGGGGAAGCCACTTTGGCAAATGGAAGCTTTCAGCGAGGCTGAAATCTGTGAGCAAAGCTCAGGCAGAATATTTCGACAGAGCAGCAAGAAGCGAAGCAGAGAGGAGAGGAACTCGGGAGACCCTTATAAATCAAAGAAAACAAAATCACACAGCCTGTAGACTTCCTCTCTTCTTGATATAGGTTGTACCAAGTTGGAAAGGTAGTGACAGATATTATTTTCCTGGGCTCCCAAGATCAGCACCTGGGGAGGAAAGCTATGGCAAATCTAGACATCCTACTAAAAAGCAGAGCCATCACCTTGCCAACAAAAGTGCCTATAGTCAAGACTATGGTTTTCCCAGTTGCAATGGATGGCTGTGAAAGTTGGACCATAAGGAAGGCTGAGCGCCAAAGAATGGAGGCCTTTGAACTCTTTCTCTTTGGAGAAGACTCCTGTGAGTCCCTTGGACTGCAAGGTGATCCAACCGAGCTTCAGCCCCATTAATAGCAATAGCAGTTAGACTTATATACCGCTTCATAGGGCTTTCAGCCCTCTCTAAGCGGTTTACAGAGTCAGCATATTGCCCCCAACAATCTGGGTCCTCATTTTACCCACCTCGGGTAAGGCTGAGTCAACCTTGAGCCGGTGAGATTTGAACCGCTGAACTGCAGATAACAGTCAGCTGAAGTAGCCTGCAGTGCTGCACTCTAACCACTGCGCCACCTCGGCTCTGCAACGAGTGCATGTTGTGTCTTTTAATTGGCTTTGTTTGTATTTTTAAATTCTTTTAATATTTTTTAAACTGTTTTTATGTAAGCCGCCCAGAGTCCTTCGGGATTGGGCGGCATACAAATCCATTCAAATTGAAATTGATCAAACCTGACTGCTCTTTGGAAGGTCAGATCCTGAAGATGAAACTCCAAATACTTTGGCCTCCTAATGAGAAGGAAGGACTCACTGGAGAAGAGCCTCATGCTGGGAACGATGGAGGGCAAAAGAAGAAGGGGACAACAGAGAATGAGGTGGCTGGATGGACAGACAGTGTGAGCTTAAAAGGACTCCAGGGGATGGTAGAGGACAGGAAGGCCTGGAGGAACGTTGTCCATGGGGTTGTGATGGGTCAGACACGACTTTGCAACTAACAACAACAAAAGTTAGGGAAAGAACTGGTATTTTGGCTTTGGTAAATCAACCGAAGGCAGAGTCACCAACACACATCCATTTATTTTATTTATTTATTTTTTTGTCACTAAGAATGTAGGAATTCTGAAAACCAAGCTGTTCCATCAGCCCCAGCAGGTAGAAGAAATCAGATCACATTAACCAAAGAAGAGAATATCTGCAGCTCAGGGTTGAACTGTGGGGCCTCTCCGAGCTTGGTGGTTTGCTTGCAGATGTTTCATTACCAAACTAGGCAACATCATCAGTGCTAGAAGGGAGTGAGGTTTGTTTATATACAGGCAGCTTGCCTTGTCAGTATTGGTGAGAGCGGACTTAATGGCTGTTTGAATCGGCTGTTGTTAACTATTCGCTTGTGTGGCTGAACTGCCAATCCAAGAACCATCAAGATCACTCCCAGCCCTGTGACTGTGGGACATTACAAACAGCCATAAATGCCGGCCAGTTGCTGAGTGCCTGAAATGCAGTCATGTGTCCGTCAGAACTTTGGAACTCGCACATATGTGCTAGTCATATGTGCACTCTAGGAGGTGATGCTCATCTCCGTTTCAAAGCCGAAGAGCCAGCGCTGTCTGAATACGTCTCTGTGGTCATGTGGCCGGCATGACTCAATGCCAATGGCGCACGGAACGCTGTTCCCTTCCCACCAAAGGTGGTTCCTATTTTTCTACTTGAATTTTTACGTGCTTTTGAACTGCTAGGTTGGCAGAAGCTGGGACAAGTAACGGGAGCTCACTCCGTTACGCAGTGCTAGGGATTTGAACCGCCAAACTGCCAATCTTTCTGATCGACAAGCTCAGCGTCTTAGTCACTGAGCCATTGCGTCCCAATTCCAATAATAGGAATCTATTATTACCAGTGTGCTTACCATCCCCGTCCTACTGTCCCCATTTATTTGTACTCATTTCCTTTGTTCATGTCCATGTTTATACTTATACCTGTTATCTTGAACATGTTTGAATGAATGAATGAATGAATGAATGAATGAATGAAACTTTCTCGAGATTTCCCTGTCTCCTGTCCAATCATTTTCTGAAAACCTGGGTGTTCCTATTCCTCCCACCAGGGGGCACATCATACTTTCAAAGTCACTTCCGTACATTCTCTAAAACTCATCTGCTTCCAAAACGATATTATAAGGCAATTTCACCTACAATTAAACAAGTCAGCCAAATAATCCTAGAAGAACCTGGAATGATTTTTTTAAAAAGAGAGAAATACATCTTTTCATTTGTCGCTGGCTGCGTCTCCTGGAATCTCTCAAAAAATAGGCCCTGTTTTCAGCTGCGACTGCCTCCTGCAACCCTCTGCCAGCAAAAGCAGAGGGCCACATGCACCCCTCCCGAGCACCGTTTTCACTAGCAGAGGCACTGCATGCTAGTCCTTTGCTGTTTCCCAGGCAGCACCGTAGGCCTGATCTAACCACCCTGTGGGTGGATCTGCCCCAGTTTTGGTCGCCACGATGTAAAAAAGATGTAGAGACTCCCGAAAAGGGTACAGTGAAGAGCAACAAAAATAATTAGGGAACTGGAGGCTAAAACATATGAAGAACGGTTGCAGGAACTGGGTATGTCTAGTTTAATGAAAGGAAGGACCAGGGGAGACATGATAGCCGTCTTCCAATATCTCAGAGGTTGTCACAAAGAAGAGGGAGCCAAGCTATTCTCCAAAGCACCTGAGTGTAGAACAAGAAGCAATGGGTGGAAACTAATCAAGGAGAGAAGCAACTTAGAACTAAGCAGAAATTTCCTGACAGTTAGAACAATTAATCAGTGGAACAACTTGCCTCCAGAAGTTGTGAATGCCCCAACACTGGAAGTTTTTAAGATGTTGGATATTCATTTGTCTGATGTTGTGTAGGGTTTCCTGCCTAAGCAGGGGGTTGGAATAGAAGACCTCCAAGGTTCCTTCCAACTGTGTTATTCTATTCTAATCTAAATGTTTGATACTAAGCGATGTCGTCATTGAGCAAGTTGTGCTTGATTTTTAATACCTCAAGTTGATTTTTGACTTTTTTTACCCCCAAGCTAAATAGGCAGCCATACAGCCCTGACTTTCCTCCTACTCGAAAGGAGAAAAGAAGTTGGAAGCTGTTCCTTTGATCCGTGCCAATTTCTCTCCCCTCCCAGCTTTTATTTTTTTAAAAATAAATACATTATTTCTTTAAAAATGGTGCCCTCGCGGAACCACGTTTCCACCTCTGCCCATAGCCTCAGCTACCGCTTTCCTTTTCCCTCGCCCCTCCGAGATCCTTCGCTTCGTGCCCTTCCTCCTTTCTCGCAATAAGACAAATTTAAGGCAAACCGTCTCCTCTGAGCTCCAGGGAGCCATCATCGTATCACAATCTGGGGGTGATTTGAAGCCGCTCATCGGAACCAAATGCCTTTCCTAACCTTCGCTAGGGGTGATTTTACTGCATGGCAGGGGTAGCCCATCAAGCCTGATGGCTTAATTAAAAACAAATTCTCCAGCAGTTTTTCTCCTCTTTTTTTTCTCCCAGGGTTCCATAAAACCATTGCCGCGTGGAGAGTGCCGGAATGCAAATATGCGGGAACCACAGGCCGAATTCTTTCTCTGCTTAGGGTTAAATGGGAAAGCTTTCCCCCATCACTTGCTCGCTGCTGTGAGACCCAGAGGATAGGAAAGAGGGAGGCATCGTTCAGTCACGGGGTTAGCTTGGGGGAGAATTGAGGATTTCAAGGATGACTCAGCCTTCCATCCTTCCGAGGTGGGTAAAATGAGGACCCAGATTGTTGGGGGCAAGAGGCTGACTGTAAACCGCTTAGACGGCGCTGTAAATCACTGTGAAGTGGTATATAAGTCTAAGTACTACTGCTGTTCCTTCCATCCATGGTGGTACAATGGTTAGAATGCAGTATTGCAGGCTGGCTCTGCCCACAGTCTGCAGTTCAATCCATTGATTCAACCTTCCATCCTTACGAGGTGTGTAAAATGAGGACCCAGATTGTTGGGGGCAAGAGGCCGAGTCTGTAAACCGCTTAGTCGGGGCTGTAAAGCACTGTGAAGCGGTATATAAGTCTAAGTGCTATTGCTATTCTTTCCATCCATGGTGGTACAATGGTTAGAATGCAGTATTGCAGGCTGGCTCTGCCCACAGTCTGGAGTTCAATCCATTGATTCATCTTTCCAACCTTCCAAGGTGGGTAAAATGAGGACCCAGATTGTTGGGGGCAATATGCTGACTCTGTAAACCGCTTAGTCGGGGCTGTAAAGCACTGTGAAGCGGTATATAAGTCTAAGTGCTATTGCTATTAATGAGAATACTTCCAATAATATTGGGCATAATTGTAAAAATTAGGGAGACCAAAAAAACCTACAATTTTGGAAGCTGTATTCCATCTGCAAGGTTTCAGGAAGGGAATAACAGTATTTGGTGCACTGTGCAACTTGGATAATATAAAACAACTGTTCATGCCATGTGATTTTGACAGTCTCTTAATCAAAAGTTCCTTTACCTTTTAATCAAGCCCATTTTTTTCCTACCTACTCCAGTGAAGATTTGTGCCTATCGTGGCGAACACCGTTACAACTTTTTAAATTAACTTATCATGATTGCAGGCTTGTTCCCGGCAATATTTTTTCTCCCCGTGCTAATATTTGAACTGGCTAATCTACCTAAGCTTTCGTGTTTGAAATATCTAATCATTTTGTCATGGTTTCCTTTGTACAAGAAAAAAAAAAAGAAAGAACCCAAGCAGGGCATAAAAGATGGCTTTTTAAATAAAACAGGTGCAAGAGAAGTTATAAGAATCCGAAAGAGGAATGTTCTCTTTTCTAGTAAGGCTAAAGTCAACAAACGCACAATAAGTGGCTCAGCTGAAGGAAAATGAAACCAGGTTGAAATATTACTTGCAAACAGCGAGGCTTGGAAATTGAGTTTGACACTATGACAACGTCAAAAGATTTACATTACAGGAATATATTTCAGGGAGGGTGAGAGCACAACGCTTTTGAAAGCTCTCAGCAAATGACATCCAACCATTCCTTGGCAGCCATTTGTCTGAAGTGGCGTAGGGTTTCCTGCCTAAGCAGGGGGTTGGACTAGAAGACCTCCAAGGTCCCCTTCCAATTCTGTTATTCTACCTTCATTTCTTGAAGCATTTATTTCCATCAAACGTCTCTTGGTCTTTCACCCTGCCTTTATTTTACCCTCAGAAGAAAAAACCCAGAAACTATTTGAAACCAATTTAATATCTTCCCTACCATTGACTTTTTTTGGGGGGGGGGGTATTTTCCCCCATTCTGTGTCATGTTCAATTTTGATTTTAAAACATTTGCAGGTTCACAGTTGGGAATGGAGAATAAGACTCAGATTGGAAGGGATCTTGTAGGTCATCTAGTCCAACCCCCACCCAAACATGAGACCCTACACCATTTCTGACAGATGGCAGTCCAGTCGCTTCTTGAAAGCTTCCAGTGATGAAGCTCCCACAACTTCCAAAGGCAACTTCTGTTCCATGGGTTGATTGTTCTCACTGTCAGAAAAATTCTCCTTATTTCCAAGTTGAATCTCTCCTTGATCAGCTTCCATCCATGATTCCTTGTCTGGCCTTCAGGTGCTTTGGAGAATAGCTTGACCCTCCTATTGGAGCACTGCTATTGTGTGGCCCCTGGTCCTTCTCTTCACGATAGCAGAGTTGGGGCCTTGGAAATCTTCTAGTCCAACCCCCTACTCAAGCAGGAAACCCTCGACTTGGCATCCTCAAACTATGGCCCGCCAATGCAAAGTATCCAGCCCGTGGAGTAGTAGGATGAAAAGCAGCTGCCAGCTTGTAAAGAAGTGCTTTAAAAGTCTTTAAAAACAGCCTTTCAGATGTTTTTCACAGCCATGTGATCCATTAAGTCTTTAAAAGACTTTTAAAAACAGACTTTCAGATGTTTTTCACAACCATGTGATCCATTAAGTCTTTAAAAACAGCCTTTCAGATTTTTTCACAGCCATGTGATCCATTAAAAGACTTTAAAAACAGCCTTTCAGATGTTTTTCACAGCTATGAGATCCATTAAGTCTTTAAAAGACTTTTAAAAACAGCCTTTCAGATGTTTTTCACAGCTATGAGATCCATTAAGTCTTTAAAAGACTTTTAAAAACAGCCTTTCAGATGTTTTTCACAGCCATGTGATCTATTAAAAATCTTTAAAAACAGCCTTTCAGATGTTTTTCATAGCTATGAGATCCATTAAAAGTCTTTAAAAAACAGTCTTTCAAATGTTTTTCACAGCCATGTGATCCAGAGCGGGTGGGTGAGTAGGGGGAGGGGCTGTTTTTAAAGTAGCACTTTAAAAGTGAGTGAGGGGGGGGCATGTCTCCATGTCTTCTATCTTTTTCAAAATCAGCTGAAGTTGGCTAACACTAATTCAAATGCAACCGCAGTACAATGCCTGAAGGAGAATCCACCCACTGCTTTGATTCTTCCCATATATAAAGTACAGCCACCAAATTGGTTGCTGGACAACTTTGGTAGATATTCATGTGTGTATATATACACATGCACAAGTGTGGCAAAAAGCAAATCAGTTTGTGAATTCTCCTCCAGGCTTAAAAGACCTTTAGCCCTGTAATCCCAAATAAGCAGTCCCACACTTCCCATTGAATTAGTGTATTTATGTTGCTTAAAATTGTTCTTCATTTTAAATATTGTATTATTTCATGGGGGGTTTTTTGCACTACAAATGAAGATATACAGTATTCTGAATATACTGCATTCAGTTTTGGTCGCCAGGATGTAGAAAAGATGTGGAGACTCTAGAAAGAGTGCAGAGAAGAGCAACAAAGATGATTAGGGGACTGGAGACTAAAACATATGAAGAATGGTTGCAGGAACTGGGTAGGTCTAGTCTAATGAAAAGAAGGCCTAGGGGAGACATGATAGCAATCTTCCAATATCTCAGGGGTTGCCAGAAAGAAGAGGGAGTCAAGCTATTCTCCAAAATACCTGAAGGCAAAACAAGAAGCAATGGGTGGAAACCAATCAAGGAGAGAAGCAACTTAGAACTAAGGAGACATTTCCTGACAGTTAGAACAATTAATCAGTGGAACAACTTGCCTCCAGAATTTGTGAATGCCCCAACACTGGAAGTCTTTAAGAAGATGTTGGATAGCCATTTGTCTGTTTCCTGCCTAGGCAGGGGGTTGGACTAGAAGACCTCCAAGGTCCCTTCCAACTCTGCTGTTGTATTGTATTGTATATGTGCAGTGCTCATAGAAATTATTTCATGTTTTTTTTCCAAACTATAGTCTGGCCCCAACAGTCTGAGGGACCATTATCCTTCCTTAATTCACCATTGGAGGCTGTGTCTGTGTGTGTTGATTCTCGCCTTCTTCCCCTTGCTTCCAATGTCTCTCAATGCCCATCTTGGGGTTTTTAGTTGCAGTCTTAATTGGCGCAGTTCTCGGTCTGGTTTATTGTGTAGTCATCTGAAAGATATGATCAGGAGTTATTTTGAAGGAAATCCTGTTTGTTTTATTCTTTTTTTAATGGCCTATTTTAAGAAGCCTGAATCTGCCGTTGTAATGAAGTTAGGCAAGTGGCAAGAAAGTTTGTGCTCTTTTTCCCTTTGGGGGGATGGGTGGTCTTAAGTAAATAGATTCCTTGGGTTGAGCAAGTAAAGCAAGGACAAAGGCAAAATGGACTGCTAAGTTGGCCATGCCCACCCAGTCACATGACCACCTAGCCACGCTCACCCAGCTGGTCCAGCCCCCCCCCCCCACAACAGTGTGAGGGACTGTGAACCGGCCCCTTGTTCAAAAACTTTGAGGACTCCTGCCCTAGACCATTTCAGACAAATAGAAGTCCAATCTCGTCTTTAGAAAACCCTCCAGTGTTAGAAATACCCACAACTTATGGAGGCGGGCGGTTCCACTGAGTAATTGTTCTGACTGTCAGGAAAAAGAGAAGAGGTGGAGAGGACACCACTTTCTGGTTCTTGGTCTATCTACTTGGTTCTTCCCCTCCCCCCTGTGAACGTTAATGATGACTTGAGGTTATCAAGAACATCTTCTCAATGCCGGTTGAGATCAGATGAAGGATATCCCTTCTTCTAAACACAGGACGGGACAACTCCAATCTCGGAAGTGACTCCAATTGTCTCTCCTTTTAAGAGACCCATTCAGGAAAAATCCACTCCCTTTTTTGCCACTTGATTTAAACTTCTGCTGGGTTTCTCTTCTCCCAGATTCGCTTCTCCCCCCCCCAAAAAAATATTTTCACCTCCCCACCACACCATTCATCTTTTTTCCTCCTCCCCCTCTCCTTTCCTCCTCCTCTTCTTCTCCCCCTCCTTCTCCTCTTCTTCTCCTCTCCTCCCTATTCTTCCTCCTCTCCTCTTCTTATTCTTCTTCTCCTCCCCTCCCTACTACTCCTCTTCTTGTTCTTGTTCTCCTCCTCCTCTTCTTCTTCTCCTCCTCCCCCTCCCCCTCCCTCCTCCTCCTCTTCTTGGTCTTCTTCTTGTTCTCCTCCTCCCCCTCCCTCCTCTCCTCCTCCTCCTCCTCTTCTTCTTCTCCTCCTCTTCCTCCTTCTTGCCTACCCCCTCTCCCCACCCCAAAAACAAATAAATAAATCACCAGGCTCCGATTGTGCCCTCTCTGATTCGTTTCCTGACGTTTTCTTCCTTTCACGATTGTCCTCGCCTGCTGGGGGTGGGGGGTGGGGGGCGTGGCTAAGCTTTGGAACGCTGAGACTTGAGCGTTCCAGAACCGGACGGTCTGGCTTCCCACTGGCGCCGCGCTGATTGGCTGGGACCCCGACATCAAGGGGAGGGCGTGGAATGTTGGAGAGTTCGTGCGTTCCAAAGATACTTTTTCCTCCGTGTAACTTTTTAGCCCTCGCCGCAGAGATCGCGAATCCGGAAGGAAAAGAAAGAAAGAAAAGGGAGGAAAAATAAAAGCAGGCATTTATTTGATCGTGCGTCTCTATTGGGATCTACTCTGAGCGCCGCACAGGATCTGGTTTCCAGCCGGATCCATTAAATCTCTTAGGGGAGATCCTAAATTGCGAGGGGGAACTTCGAGTCTCGGAGTTACAACGACCCGCCTAACTCTTTCAGCGGTTCCAGCAGATCGGAGAGAGAAGATCTTTGAACTGGCCCCTTGGGATCGCAGGGATCGAGAGAGAGCGGCCTCGGCCGCCTCGGTTTGGAGCGGAGCCAAGGAAGTCACAAGAAGGTAGGCTGGGAATTGGGTTTTACCTCGCCCGCGGATCTCCGCCCCGCGGTGGCTTTCAGAATGAAGACCGCGCGGGTGAAACGTACTTTGCACCACCGCTGGGTCCTTGGATTGGGGGAGGGGGGAGGGAGAAAAAGGGGATTTAAATACAATGCACTCCAGTCCCATCCTTTCCTCCCCCCCCCCCCCCCCATATCATATAGTTCCAACTTCAACAGAGATTCTTGAAAGAATGCAAAAAAGAGCAACAAAGATGACTAGGGGACTGGAAGCTAAAAGATGAAGAACGGTTACAGGAACTGGGTATGTCTAGTTTAATAGAAAGAAGGACTAGGGGAGACATGATAGCAGTCTTCCAATATCTCAGGGGCTGCCACAAAGAAGAGGGAGGGGAAATAGTTTATTTTCCAAAGCCCCTGAAAGCAGGACAAGAGGCAATGGGTGGAAACTAATCAAGGAGAGAAGCAATTTAGAACCGAGGAGAAATTTCCCGACAGTTAAAACAATTAATCAGTGGAACAGCTTCCCTCCAGAAGTTGTAAATGCTCCAACACTGGAAGTTTTTAAGAAGATGTTGGATAACCATTTGTCTGAAGTGGTGTAAGGTTTGCTGCCTAAGAAGGGAGGGGTTGAATAGAAGACCTCCAAGGTCCCTTCCAACTCTGTTATTCTAATATCGAATTCTTATGGGTAGCCACTGACCTGTTCCAACATTTCCCTTGTTTTTCCTTTGGAAAGTTACAAAAATAGCAGTAGACTTATATACCGCTTCATAGGGCTTTCAGCCCTCTCTAAGCGGTTTACAGAGAGTCAGCATATTGCCCCCAACAATCTGGGTCCTCATTTTACCCACCTCGGAAGGATGGAAGGCTGAGTCAACCCTGAGCCGGTGAGATTTGAACCGCTGAACTGCTGATCTAGCAGTAGCCTGCAGTGCTGCATTTAACCACTGCGCCACCTTGGCTCTTAATAACCAGGACGGGCAGACCTGAGGGGGGTAATGTGCATACATATATCCCCAAAAGGTGCGTTTTCGAAAGGCAGCGAGACTTTGTTTTTCCTTGAAGAGGTTTCGCTTCTCATCCGAGAAGCTTCTTCTGTTCTGACTGAATGGATGCTCCTCCAGCAGTCAGAACTGAAAGAAGCTTCTTGGATGAGAACCGAAACGTCTTCTAGGAAAAAATAATTTTTGAAAAAGCACCTTTGGGACCATCGTGATTTTTTGGTGATTGAGAATCTCCCTAGACATGGTGCACATGTATGTCCGTACAGATGTGATAGACATCTGTGAGGGATGAACAGTGCCCAAGAAATATTCTTTTGACTATGAAGAATCACAAAACGGCCATTCGGTATAGCAGTGTTTCTCAACCTTGGCAACTTGAAGATGTCCGGACTTCAACTCCCAGAATTCCCCAGCCAGCGAATGCTGGCTGGGGAACTCTGGGAGTTGAAGTCCGGACATCTTCAAGTTGCCAAGGTTGAGAAACACTGCGGTATAGGAATTCTGTACAGTGTAAATGCTTTCATCTGATTTTAAAGTACAGCTAGTCCTTGACTTTTGACCACAATGGACCCCCCCCGAATTTCTGTTGTTAAGTGAGACATTTGTTAAGAGAGCTTTGCCCCATTTTACGACTTTTCTTGCCACAGTTGTTAAGTGAATCACTGCAGTTGATCAGTCGCTAACCCGGTTGTTAAGTGAATCTGGCTTCCCCATTGACTTTGCTTGTCGGAAGGTCGCTAAAAGTGACCCCATGACCCTGGGACGCAGATATGAACCCATTGCAATAGCAATAGCAGTTAGACTTATATACCGCTTCATAGGGCTTTCATAGCCCTCTCTAAGCGGTTTACAGAGTCAGCATATTGCCCCCAACAACAGTCTGGGTCCTCATTTCACCCACCTCGGAAGGATGGAAGGCTGAGTCAACCTTGAGCCGGTGAGATTTGAACTGCTGAACTGCAGATAGCAGTCAGCTGAAGTGGCCTGCAGTACTGCACTCTAACCACTGCGCCACCTCGGCTCTTCTTAGAGATGCCAAGCGTCTCAATTTTGATCGCATGATTGTGGGGATGCTGCAAAGATTGTCCCTCTGAAAAACGGCCCCGAGTCATTTTTTGCAGTGCTGCTGAACTGTTGTAAAGTCAAGGACCCTCTGTGTTATAGAGTAAGCCTTGCTTGGTGACTGGGGAATTCTGGGAGTGGATGTGCACGCATTTTAAACTTACAGAGGCTGAGCAATGGTGTCTTAAAAACAAGCATTGGAGCCCAGCTGTACATTAGAGAAAAGTTAAAATTGGCCATTCAGTTAGAGAAGGAAATTTTTATTTTATTTTATCAATTTCATATATACATTCACAATTATATGATCTCATAACTGTTATTAATAATATGTATTTATAACAATTTTTTCCCTACAGTTGACAATATACTTGAAGATTGCTTTCTTACCATCCCATAGATCCATCTTATCTTACAACGGTCCTACTTCTTCTTCCCTCCCTCCCTCCCTCTTTCCTTCCCTCGTTTCTTCTCTCCTTCCTTCCCTCCCTCCTTCTCTCCTTCCCTCCTTCCTTCCTTCCCTCCTTTCTTCTCTCCTTCTCTCCTTCCTTTCCCCCTTCCTTTCCTCCTTCCTTCCCCCCTTCCTTCCCTCCTTCCTTCCCTCCTTCCTTCCTTCCCTCCTTCCTTCCTTCCCTCCTTTCTTCTCTCCTTCTCTCCTTCCTTTCCCCCTTCCTTTCCTCCTTCCTTCCCCCCTTCCTTTCCTCCTTCCTTCCCCCTTCCTTCTCTCCTACATTCCCTCCTTCCTTCCCTCCTTTCTTCTCTCCTTCCTTCCCTCCTTCCTTCCCTCCTTCCTTCCCTCCTTTCTTCTCTCCTTCCTTCCCTCCTTCCTTCCCTCCTTGCTTCCCTCCCTCCTTCCCTCCCTCCTTCCTACCCCCCTTTCTTCTCTTTCTTCCCTCCGAAAAAGGAAATTTGATTGCATATAGAGTCTGGGTGTGACAGTACAGAATAGTCTTAATAGTTTGTTTCACGTTTAGCAAGAAAGCCGCCTGTCCTTTCCAAGGGAATTTGGAAGTTGGGGTGCTGTTATTAAAAGGCTTTTGGAATGTATTTCTCCCCACACACACACCTAGCTTCTCATTAGTACGCGGTGGCTCAGTGGCTAAAATGCTGAGCTTGTTGATCAGAAAGATCAGCAGTTCGGCGGTTCGAATCCCTAGCGCCGCGTAACGGGGTGAGCTCCCATTACTTGTCCCAACTTCTGCCAACCTAGCAGTTCGAAAGCATGTAAAAAATGCAAGTAGAAAAATAGGAACCACCTTTGGTGGGAAGGTAACAGCACTCTGTGTGCCTTCGGCGTTTCGTCATGCCAGCCACATGACCCCGGAGATGTCTTCGGACAGCGCTGGCTCTTTGGCTTTGGAACGGAGATGAGCACCGCCCCCTAGAGTCGGGAACAAGTAGCACCTATGTGCGAGGGGAACCTTTACCTTTAGCTTCTCATTGTACTGGGGAAAATCCCACTTATGGAAAAGTTTAATAGGTTATAGTGTGAGCATTTAGATATCTTGTTCAAATAATGGAAGATGGCTTTTCTCATCCTGAGGCCTCTCTAGTTTTTACTTCTTTAATGAAAGAGTTCCGGCTAGGAACTGTAGTTTGGAGAATACCAGGTTGAAAATGACAGTTTTGGAGATTCTAAAATCTAAAATATTGGTAGACCCAAAGGAAAAACTTGGGGTGCATCCAGTGTCTTCTAAGAAATCAGTGACTTTGATCTCAAAGGATGAAAGTCCCTCTTCCTGTCATGGAAAGAGATTTAAACTTAATCTCAATTGCAGAGCCAACTTTTTTACCCAGCTGAACTTCTCTGCCTTTCACAAACCATGAGTCACCTAAATACTCAGACCTTCCCTTCCCCAAGTGCCCAATTAAAGAGCATCACCAGCAAAATAGGAAGAAACATAACAAGTCATAAAGGTTTCAGCCTTTTTTTTCAGCCACTCTGTTGAGGGTTAATTTAATGGGTTCTAGACAATGTGGAGGGACACAGTGGCTAAGACACCGAGCTTGTCGATCAGAAAGGTCAGTAGTTTGAATCCCTAGCGCTGCGTAACGGGGCGAGCTCCCGTTACTTGTCCCAACTTCTGCCAACCTAGCAGTTCGAAAGCACGTAAAAATGCAAGTAGAAAAATAGGGACCACCTTTGGTGGGAAGGTAACAGTGTTCCGTGCGCCTTTGGCATTTAGTCATGCCGGCCACATGACCATGGAGACATTTTCAGACAGCGCTGGCTCTTCGGCTTTGAAACAGAGATGAGCATCACACTCTAGAGTCAGGAACGACTAGCACATATGTAACCTTTACCTTTGCCTTAGACAACCTGTGACCCATTGGGTCATTGCTTCAGAGAGAGATATTTCCCTAAACAGAGAAACAAAATTAACACAGCTGAGCAAAAAAAGCAGTGGCAACAGACTGACATCCGACTTTCTGTTGGCTTCCCCAGTGACATTCCTTGTAGGAAACTGGCAGGGAACATTGGAAATGATGTCCAGCTGAGCACAGCAGTACAGCAGCATTAAGTGGCCAAATTTGAATCCCATGGGTTGTGGTCTTTGGATGCATTCTTTAGGTTAGTTCATTTGAGGTATATCGATTCAAAAATGATTGCCTTAAGATGCATCATTTCAACCAGTTGAAGGTTACCAGCAACCAAACAGAGGCGAGGTAGTTAGTAGTACATAGATATTGTGAAGTAGAGAGCTTGCTTTGTAAGGCGCATTCTTCTGTTGGCAGAGAGACGCCAGCAACAAGAGAGTGGGATGAGGATGGCATACAATGGTTGAATTGACTATGAAATGAAAAAAAGTGTCAGCTGGTGGAACATGGATAGAATAATGGGTTTTTCATAATCAGAGGGTTAAAATCCATCGCCCTGCAAATCTGAGGAATGAGAAGTAGAATCCCTACTTTTTCTGCCCAATTTAGAGTTAAAGGTAAAGATTCCCCTTGCATATATGTGCTAGTCGTTCCCGACTCTAGGGGGCAGTGCTCATCTCCTTTTCAAAGCCAAAGAGCCAGTGCTGTCCGAAGACGTCTCCGTCGTCATGTGGCCAGCATGGCTAAATGTCAAAGGCGGACAGAACGCTGTTGCCTTCCCACCAAAGGTGGTTCCTATTTTTTCTACTTGGCCTTTTACATGCTTTCAAACTGCTAGGTTGGCAGAAGCTGGGACAAGTAATGGGAACTCACTCCATTACGTGGCGCTAGGGATTCGAACCACCGAACTGCCGATCTTTCGATCGACAAGCTCAGCATCTTAGGCACTGAGCCACCGCATCCCCCTAATTTAGAGTTACAAACTTCTATTTTTTTTCCCTTTAACTTTTTCCTATCATTTTGAAATAATGGCAGAATTTGGCACAAATAGATAGAAAGGAGTTGGGACCACTCAAAACAGAAGGATTTGCAAGCATTCTCTTTCTTTGCAGTTTTATCTCTGATGAGTCACAAATTACAGTAATCTATAGAGGTTAACCTTTGGCAGATAACCCAGAAGCTCCCATCGATTGGAGCAGAATGTTCTGGAGAACTAAGTGGCCTTTTAAAGTTAGTTCTAGACCAGGGGTGTCAAACTCAAGGCCAGGGAGGTAGAGCCGACTCTTAGATCTGACCCATGGGGCCACCCTGGAAACAGTAAAGGACCAGCCCATGATGCCTCTGCCAGCAAAAACAGAGCTCGGGAGGGCTGTGTGCCGCGCTCCTGAGCTCCGTTTTCACTGGCAGACGGTTGCAGGAGGCTGTCACAGCTGAAAACGGAGCTTAAGAGGCCCACGGGCAACATTCCCAATTGCATTTTCATTGGTTGCAGGAGGCCGTTGCAGCAGGAAACGGAGCTCGGGAGCCTGTTTTCACTGGCAGAATGATCAGGCTGCCACGGGGATGTCAAGCTTGCCACACCCACCCTAGCCATGCCCCCCCCCCCAGCCCCTCCCCAAGGTCATACCCAAACCCAGATGTGGCCCTCAATGAAATTGAGTTTGACACCCCCTACTCTACACCTTTATTCTAATGATTCCATCTCAGTCGCGCTTGGCTCATGACGTTTATTCAGAAGCTGGTAGAATTGCAGAGCAGAGAGAAAGGGATTTCCCCCACCACCACACCTCCCCAGGGAAGGTGGGGAGTGATAGATACTCTTAGTCATTCTGCCCAAGTGACATGCAGGGAAGGCCGGGCTTTGTTTCTTGACTCATGCTCTGATTTCTCGGCTAATAGCAACCACCCTTTTCTACGAAATTACTGTATTTTTCGGGCTATAAGATGCAATTTTTTGTCTCCCAAAAGGAATGAAAATGACTGGGCGTCTTATAGAATGAATATTGCCGAAGCTTCACCCACCTGACGGCCATTTTTTTTGGCTTCCACATTCCCCATTTTTTTAGCCTTTTTCAGGCCTTTTTTCAGCCCATTTTCAAGGCTTTTTTGGCCTGTTTTTTAGGCTTTTTAGAGGCTTTTTTCGGTCCATTTTTGAGCCTTTTTTTTAACCCGTTTTTGAGGCTTTTCTTGGCTCGTTTTCGAGGCTTTTCTTGGCCCGTTCAAAAAAAGATGGACCAAAAAAAAGCCTCAAAAACAGGCCAAAGAAAACCTCGAAAATGGGTAGGAAAAAAAGGCTGGGAATGGGCCGAAAAAAAAGGCCTCAAAAAAGGGCCAAAAATGAGGCACACAGAGGCCATTTTCCTCTTCTAAATTTAGATGCGTCTTATAGTCAGTTGCGTCTTATAATCCAAAAAATACGGTGATTCAATGATATTTAAGTTAGGCAAAGCAATTTAAGGATTTGTTCTACCCTTCGTTTCTGAGTTGGTTTCACGCTAGGGTTTCCAAGTCAGCCGAGAAGAGTCCTCCGGTTGTTCTCCTGGGGCTCCCTTAGGACCATGAGACAATTCCTCCCAGAGGCATTCAAACAATTTGTTACTGTGTGCCGTGCATAAAACTCAGGCCTCTTTGGAGTCTTTGAGGTTTATTTCCTTTTTACAGCAAGTTTCCGGATTTTTATGAAGCAAAGACAACATGGACAGTTTGGGAGCAAACCAGAAGCTAAAAACAAAGATTATGATTGTGGGAATTGGCATAGATGGAGTTCTTTGAATTGCAGTGTCCCAAGGTCCTGTGATCACCTGTTGAGGTCAATGGGCTAAGCCAGATTCACTTTTAAAAACCGTGTTACTAATTTAACAAGGGCAGTGATTCACAACAACTGGGTCAAGAAAGGTGGGGCAAAACTCGCTTAACAACTTTCTTACTTAGCAACACAAAGATATGGAGACTCTAGAAAGAGTGCAGAAAAGAGCAACAAAGAGGATTAGGGGACTGGAGGCTAAAACATATGAAGAACGGTTGCAGGAACTGGGGATGTCTAGTTTAATGAAAAGAAGGACCACGGGAGACATGATAGCGGTCTTCCAATATCTCAGGGGTTGCCACAAAGAAGAGGGAGTCAAACTATCCTCCAAAGAACCTGAGGGTAGGACAAGAAGCAATGGGTGGAAACTAATCCAGGAGAGAAGCAACTTAGAACCCAGGAGAAATTTCTTGACAGTGAGAACAATTAATTAATGGAAGAACTTGCCTCCAGAAGTTGTGAATGCTCCAACACTGGAAGTTTTTGAGATGATGTTGGATAACTATTTCCCTGAATTGGTGTAGGGTTTCCTGCCTAAGCAGGGAGGGTTTGGACTAGAAGACCTCCAAGGTCCCTTCCAACTCTGTTTATTCTATTCTATTCTATTCTAATAAGTTTCTCAGCAACATAAATTTTGGGTGCAATTGTGGTTGTGAGGACTACCTGTAAAATAATCTGAGATAAGAAGTCAGTTTATCTTAGTAGAGAAGGCTACTATTTATGCGTATCTACTCTTCCTTCCAAAATATGTCTGCATACAATTCTTTGAAATGAAGTGGCCCTTTTAAGCAGCCGTAAGATAAATACAATTTGGATTTTATTTGTTTGGTGTAGAGATATGGTCACCATTTCACCTAGCTATCGCTCCCTTTGGATAAGGAGCTACAAGATATATATATTTTTCCCTTTCTGTTCATATCTTCTGAGATTGGGAGGCTTATATGCTGATAAGGAGTTGCAAGTTTGCAACTCCCAGTGGAACAAGATAATAACCCAAGCCCCATTTACACAAAACCATCCTTTACAATTCCATTTGAGGACACTAGGTTCATTCATTCAAAGGTCAGCCTGTGAATGAAACCTGAAAGAATACATAATATTCAAACAAAGGGGAAATTGCACATTCAAATTCCAGTGGCTTGCCTAGCTATCATTAAGAGTCAAACTAGATTTTTATGTAATAAGCTTGAATAAATCTTCTGAGCTGCAATTTAACAAAGAGTCTCGATCCTTTGGTGGCTCAGTGGCTAAGACGCTGAGCTTGTCAATCAGAAAGACCGGCAGTTTGGCAGTTTGAATCCCTAGAACCGCGTAACAGAGTGAGCTCCCGTTACTTGTCCCAGTTTCTGCCAATCTAGCAGTTCAAAAGGACATAAAAATGCAGGTAGAAAAATATGAACCACCTTTGGTGGGAAGGTAACAGCGTTCCGTGCACCTTCGGCGTTGAGCCATGCCAGCCACATGACCATGGAGATGTCTTCGGACGGCGCTGGCTCTTCGGCTTTGAAACGGAGATGAGCACCGCCCTCTAGAGTCAGGAATGATTAGCACGTATGTGCGAGGGGAACCTTTACATTTACCTTTTATTGGAATCTGAGATTTGGGGAGAGTATAAGTCAACCGATGCCTAGATCAGTGCTAAGTGCTGTACGCTACATAAACCTGGATCCATTCTTATTCCTAATAATGTAGAGGTGTTTAAAATTAATAACATTTTAAAAAGGGTTTTTTTGTCGGGATACGGAGTTTGCTTCATGCTCTCGGGAAGTCTCGGTCAGAACAGTAACTTTGAACAGTGACTCCGTTATAGGTTGAGGACCGTGGCACAACAAAACCCCGCCCGTCAAAATAGCGGTGATAAAATCGCGTTGCTAAAGCCGCGACGTCATCACTGTGCGTCATCACCGCCGCGGCAACAGAAGGCCGCTTTAAAACAGCACCGCGGCAGAAAGCCGATTTCAATTAAGGTAAGGGTTAGGATTAGGTTTAGGGGTTTGTTTTAGGGTTAGGGTTAGGGTTAGGTTTAGGGTTAAGTTTAGGGTACTGAGTGCTTGGGAATGCGTGGATTTGCCCTCCGTGATTATGTCATCGCGGTAGGGTCGCGTTTTTCCTTAGCGCTTCGAACGGCGCAAATTAGTCTTCGCGCTTATGTCTCCGCGGATAAGGGCTTCGCGGATTTGTGGTGGAATCGTTGAGGACTACCTATACTGCATGACGATGATATCCTTTAACTCTGGTTTGTTGAATAAGCCGCAAAGGCTGGGATCTTCTAACACGCTACCCAGTCTTTCTCAGCTCGAAATATGCATAGTTCGTCTGCTGTAACTCTTAGCCATCTTCATGCTGGATGGGAGGAAGGCATGGAAGTTGAAATTAACAGAGACAAAGGATGTGTACAGTGGGGAAAAGCTGTGCTAAGCCACGGCCTTATAAACCACAATGCAAGTTGTGTGCAAACGTGTGACTTCGTTTTTGTTTCCTGCAAAAAAAAAAAAATATTCTCCTCTTTAACTTTCAAAGCATTCAGTTTTGAAGGAGCTGTGGGTTTTAAGTTGTTGGGGGTGGGTTTTTGGCTTTCCAACTCAAAGAGACTAGTTATATTGCAAAAGAAAAGCTTTCTTACAAAACGTTTCAACCCAGGCTTCGGATTGGCTAAAGCGATCACAATAAGCGTCCTTGAATTTTGCCCAAGTGATCCGTATAACGAAAGACGCCAATTCTGCAGCCTCTGGGAAGGAAGCCCAGCTGAAACGGGAAGCCTTATTTCTAAGAAGGAACATGCAGGACTCTGCTGTGAAAGAGCCTCTTTTAGCCCTTCAAGATCTCTGCCGCTTTTCAAGCCAAAGAACTGGCGCTCTCTTGTTTTAAAGAGATAAACTTTCCAGAAATTTAAACAAAGTCTTTAAAGCACTGTTTGGGGAGGAGAATAATTGCCTGCCTATAATTGAAGAACTGGAACGTTTTAAGTCAGTTCCTACAAATGATTTCCAGAAGGTGAATAAAATAGTTACCTAAATATTTTTTACAAAATTTCCTTCCTTTGTTCCTTCCTTCATCTCTCCCTCCCTCTACTTCCTCACTCCCTCTATTCTCTTCCCTCCCTCCTCCCTCTATTCTCCTCCCTTCTTCTCTCCCTCCCTCCCTCCCTCCCTCTATTCTCCTTTCTTCCTCCCTCCCTTTATTCTCCTCCCTCTCTCTCTCTCTCTATTCTCTTTCCTTCCTCCCTCCCTTTGAAGAGAAAGAAGAGGGAGGGAGGAGGAAAGGAAGGAAGAAAGAGGGAGGAAGAAATGAAGAAAGAAAGAAAGAAAGAAAGAAAGGGAGGAAGGAAGGAAGATGGAGGGAGGGAGGAAGAAATGAAGAAAGAGGAAGGAAGATGGCATTGATGTTTACAGAATAGAATATAGAACATTAGGATTGGAAGGTCTTCTAGAGCTAAATTCTGTTGAATGCCAAATCTTTTGCAACTCAAGACTTATCACTGCAGATACATTTCTATCCTCCATGACAAAAGGAATAGCAGGCTGGCACATATGTTTGTGAGCCGGATATAACAAACCACAAGATTGAGGTTGTGTGCTGTAGTCGTTTCCTTGGTTAGAACCTTATTGTTGTGTTTCTTACTTTCTTAAGATGATGGTATCCCTATTACACTCTGTATTCTTACCACTTAGGGATGTAACATTCTCAAAAGTCTCTTTTCTTTTTAAAAAAATGCTTATTTGTACACTCTTCCCAGATAAGAAACCTGCCCGATAGGACCTTCATATTTGTTGGCCAACGACCCGTTATATTAGCAGTTGTGTTTGTCTCTGGAAGAGAAATAAGGGAACGTTCTCTGTGAACTTCAGTTTACCTTTGTTCATGAGGAAATGACTCATATTTCCCACTGCCATATTTCAGAGTGTTTTGCTTGAGACCAGCGCTGTTAAGCTTCGTTTAAACAAACAAAATGTGACATCTAAGTCCCTGGAGCTTGCATCTCGGGCTGCCTATGATGTTTGCTTAGGATCTTATGGATTCTTGCATGGAAAAATACTTCGGAGATGATCCTGTTTTAGAAATCTTATATCAGGGAGGGACAATCTGTTGAATGAGAATCCCTTTTTTTAAAAAAAAACAAGGAACTCTCACATACCCGAAGAAAAGTAGAACAATGTCTCTTTACTATCCTCTTTCCCTGAAAATAAGACCTCCCCAGATAATAAGCCCAATCGGGCTTTTGAGCGCATGCGCTAAAATAACCCACCCACCCACCCCGAAAATATTTAAACACAGCAGCAGCCATGAGGTGACCACACTCACCGCCTCCTGCACCTCTAAAATAATAAGACCTCCCCGAAAATAAGGCCAAGTGCTTAATTCGGGGGTCCCCCCGCACCCTGTTTTGGCTGGCAGAATGTTGCAGGAGGCTGTCCAGGCCGAAAACAGAGCTTGCGGACTCATTTTCTCTGGCAGAATGCTTAGGGCCGCTACAGGTGCCCCAAAACATGAGTGACGTTGAGCTAGCCATGCCCCCCCCCTGGCCCCCCAAGTTCCAACACAAGCCTGATTCGGCTCTCAATGAAATTGAGTTTGACACCCCGGCTCTAATGTAAGCAGTTTTGTCAGGTAATGAGGATTTAATAGCTGCCAGCTGATGAAAGGTTGTAAGCTGTAATCTGTAAGCTGATGCAATGTAATTGTAAGGCTGGTGCATTGAGGCTGATTCATTGCATCTATGGTATCGCCTCTTTAAGACTCTGATGGGAGGTCCACACAAGTTTATATATGGGTGGCTATTAGAAGCTGTTCCTTGGAAGGACAGATACTGAAGATGAAGCTCAGATATAGAATAGAATAGAATAGAATAGAATAGAATAGAATAGAATAGAATAGAATAGAATAACAGTTAAAAGGGACCTTGGAGGTCCTCAAGTCCAACCCCCTGCCTAGACAGGAAACCCTACACTAGTTCAGACAAATGGTTATCCAACATCTTCTTAAAAACTTCCAATGTTGGAGCATGCCCCATTTTGGCTGCTAGAGGCACCATGGGCTGATCCATTGCTATTTCCATGCCAGCCCCACGGGCCAGATTTAAGGCACCCCACAGGCCTGTGGGTTTTGAGTTTGACACCCCTGGTGTAGAACAAATCGTACATGATCTTGTCATTTAATCTTTGGGGTTTTTTTGCAGGTGACTTCTCAACATGGTAGACTACCTGGCTAATACGGAGATCAACAGTCAACGGATTGCCGCAGTGGAAAACTGCTTTGGGACCTCCGGCCAGCCCTTAGCCGTGCCAGAAAGGGTCCTTCTGGGCGAAGGGATTTTGACCAAAGAATGCCGTAAGAAAGCCAAGCCCCGAATTTTCTTCCTTTTCAATGACATCCTGGTGTACGGCAGCATTGTGATCAACAAACGGAAGTACAGCTGCCAGCACATCATCCCGCTGGATGAGATCACTCTGGAGATCCTGCCAGACACCTTGCAAATGAAGAACAGATGGATGATCAAGACCTCCAAGAAGTCCTTTGTGGTTTCGGCTGCCTCGCTGACCGAGCGCAAAGAGTGGGTCAGTCACCTGGAAGAATGCATTCGGCACCTTTTGTCCAAAACGGGGCAGCAGCCCCCGACGGAATACGCCGCCCCTTGGATTCCGGATAAGGCAACGGATATCTGCATGCGTTGCACCCACACCAAGTTCTCGGCACTCATCCGAAGGCACCACTGTCGAAAGTGTGGCTTCGTGGTATGCGGCGACTGTTCGCGCCAGCGTTTCCTCATGCCTCGGCTCTCCTCCAAACCGTTGAGGGTTTGCAATCTTTGCTACAAGCAGCTGATAGCCAAAAAGAAGGAATGTGGAGATGTGGCAAAACCAGTTCCTTCTCCACTGCCTGGCTATGAGGTTTCTAGCGGGGATGAAAGCGACAAATCTGACGAAGACAAACTGGAACAGTGGCCAGCCGAGACAGAATTTTACACGTCGGATATGACCTGGTCATCTTTCCACAGTTGATTGCTCCATGGAGTTATCCTTTTAAAGGCTGTCGCACTTTTGAAAATGACCAAGAAGACTGGTTCATTCATGGACTGGCAAGAGAGCTAAACTCATGCTCCACTCCACCTATTTTTTGTTTTAGAAATAACCGAGAACTATCCTCAAGCCAATTTTGACTGGGTCCTCTAAGACTGAGTCATTCCTCTTGAAGCTCCAAATTGGATTAAAATGATATTGTGTATTTTCGGAAAATGTTGGTCCTCTGTATTTAATTTTGAAGATAGTCAGCATCTGTACTCATCAAATGTTGAGGTTTCCATCCTGGGGAACTCAACAGGACTGTATGTAAAAATATCCCCAAGTTGTGTCTCTTGAAGAAATTGTTTTTTTATAAAACCAAAACTTGAATTCTGGCAATCCAGAAATCAAAATAATTTCCAGAAGATCACTTAGCCTTGAAAATTGAGGGTACTTTGTGGGAAGCACTAAATATGGAAGTTATTTGATGAAATTTACAATAGTATTACATTTCAGAAACTGAACTGTTTATTTAATTTTTTTAATCAACTTGAGATCAAGAAGAATTAAAAACTGACATTGCTTTGACTGCTTTCTTTTGAGAAAAAAAGTTTGGGGAACTGGGTTTAGATATTTGGGGTCCTTTTCTAGCTTATGTTGATACAATCCACGATACTCTGGTTTGTTGAATGAGTTTTTTACTTGGAGTGTTGCTGAATTTAACCAGTAAATCAAAGTTTAGTGCAATTTAGGATTACAACTATTGACTTGTTTGTGATGAGCAGAGAATTTTGATAATTAATGATCCTTTATCATGCGAAGCAGATGTCTTAGAACACTCAAAAAAAAAAAGAAGTTGGATGAACAGAAAACTGAGTTGTAGGCAGTATTGAATTATATTTATGAGAAAGAGCCAATTATTTTTAATAAGCCGAGTGTATTTAAATTATGCTTTTAACATATGCTACTTCATGATAGAATAGTACCTCTCTTAATAGAGTTATCGTTTAAAAAAAAAAATACACTCTACATGCCAGATATGGACTTTGGTGTTAAGAGATTATTATTGTATGAGTTTGCTTGCAAAGACCTTAATTTTGCTGATCAACTGAAAGCACTTTCATCTTTCCAAATTGCATAGAAATATCAGATGCAGATAGTCAAAGCAAAAAAGTAGCTTTGACCATCTAGAGCAGGGGTGTCAAACTCAAGTCGTCACAGCGGCATCACGTGACGTATCAGGACTTTTTCCCCCTTCGCTAATCCGGGCATGAGCATGGCCAGAGCATGACACATCCAGCCTGTGGGCTGGGGAACTATGGCATCTGTATGACCTGTGGACTTCAACTCCCAAAATTCCTGACTCATCCATGTTCAGGAATCGGATGGACGGACAGACGGACGGACAGACGGACAGATAGATAGATAGATAATAGGTAGGTAGGTAGGTAGGTAGGTAGGTAGGTAGATAGATAGATAGATAGATAGATAGATAGATAGATAGATAGATAGCAATAGCAATAGCAATAGCAATAGCAGTTAGACTTATAAACCACTTCATAGGGCTTTCAGCCCTCTCTAAGCGGTTTACAGAGTCAGCATATTGCCCCCAACAATCCAGGTCCTCATCTGATGATAGATAGATAGATAGATAGATAGATAGATAGATAGATAGATAGATAGATAGATAGATAGATAGATAGATAGATAGATGATAGATAGATAGATAGATAGATAGATAGATAGATTGATAGATGATAGACAGACAGATAGATAGATAGATAGATGATGGAGATAGATAATTTCATTTCATTTTTCATTTATACTTTATTTGTATGCCGCCCTTTTCCCTGAGGGGACTCAGGGCGGCTCACAGTTGAAGGCGGGGGGAGACAGACAAGTTACAAACATAGAGTCATACACCGTTAAAAAACACAACAGTCACACCATTCGAGTGGGGTTACAAGTCGTTAGCCCCAGACCTGTTGGAACAGCCAGCTTTTAAGGGCTATGCGGAAGGTCTGGAGGGTGGATGATGGCGAAATGATAGAGAGATTGGATGGATGGATGGATGGATAGATAGATGGATGAGATAGATAGACAGACAAACAAACAAACAGAGGAGTTAAAGTTCACAGGTCATAAAGGCGAGCAAAAAAAAAATCAATTTTCTCATAGCTGGTCCTTGCATGTTCCAACCCTCCAAAGCAGCCTTTCCATCTAGATATCCTTCAAATATCTTGGTCTTCCATCCCATAATTGTCATCTTGCTCTACCCACTGCCTCCTTGAACTGCGGGGAAGTGTTCTCAATCGTAAGCCAAGAATCTTAAAGATAAATTAAAAACAGACCATCCTTCCTTTTTCTGATGTGGAAATGTTTTTTTCCAATTCAGTCCATAAAAA
The DNA here is from genome assembly GCF_051295495.1 of Thamnophis sirtalis. NCBI lineage: Eukaryota > Metazoa > Chordata > Lepidosauria > Squamata > Natricidae > Thamnophis > Thamnophis sirtalis. The sequence continues at coordinate 40,034,547 of NW_028261394.1, read as the reverse complement.
AAAAAAACCAATGAAATTTTAACGAGGAAGAGAACATCCTGTTCCAATTGCAACAGTATTGGACCAACGACACCAATGAATTTAACAACATTTGGTGTTTTTTTTACTTATTTACCTCCCACCCAGAAGTGAAGAAGATTCTTGGATGAGAAGTGAAACATTTCCAAAGGGGGGAAGGAGTTCAGTTGCCTTTTGGGGGAAAACACCTTTGGGATGTTCCTAGGATGACAGAGGACAAATGATGAAACTTGGCCAATGCATCCCTTTTGCAAAATCAGGCATTGTCTTATTTAATGCAAGATACCATTGTAGTGGGACGCCGTGGCTCAGTAGCTAAGATGCTGAGCTTGTTGATGAGAAAAGTCAGTAGTTCAAACCCCTCATGCCACGTAACGGAGTGAGCTCCCATTATTTGTCCCAGCTTCTGCCAACTTAGCAGTTCGAAAGTACGTAAAAAATGTAAGTAGAAAAATAGGAACCACCTTTGGTGGGAAGGTAACAGAGTTCTGTGTGCCTTCAGCATTTAGTCATTCCAGCCACATGACCATGGAGACATCTTCGGACAGAGCTGGCTCTTTGGCTTTGAAACGGAGATGAGCACTGCCCCCTAGAGTTGGGAACGACTAGCATGCATGTGCAGGGGAACCTTTACCTTACCGTTGTATCTCCTGGAAACCCATTCAAGCAGCCTTGTATTGTGCAATGCTGCTTTTTTATGTGCCACCCCGTGGCAAACCATGGTGGTCAAAAGGCTTCCCACAGGGTGGCATGTCCTGTGGCTATCTCTTGCCCGTGTCAAAAGACAAATGCATTGAGGATCCATCCTCTATTCACACTCAATCAAATCATAGAAAAACAGCAGCACAATTAAGATGAGCATCGGCCAAAAGAAAAAAAGAAGAACTTCTCGCAGGTGATTGTTGGGCAGAAAACGTGGCTTGTGCGGAACAAAAAGGAAACGGAAAAAAAAATCGGAAATCAGCTCTTGAGTTTAAAGGCTGAAGCTACTGATGAAGTGAATACAACTTATCAGTAATCAGATCAGCTAGCAGCACTGTGCACAGCACGCTAAGATCGAAAGGAAAACAGTTTTCTTTTGCGTAGTTTTGAGACTCTTTGGGTTTACACCGTTTGGATCTATTCTGCAAAACTGAAAATGAATCACCGTATTTTTCGGAGTATAAGACTCACCATTTCCCCCAAAAATAGAGTGAAAATCTGGGTGCGTCTTATACACTGAATCCTACCCCCTTCACAAAAATGGATGTTTCCCCCATTGGGAAATCACTTCCACTCATCTTTAACCCCATTGCTGAATTACTGTATTTTTTGGAGTATAAGATGCACCAAGATTTTGGAGAGGTAAATTAAAAAAAAAAGTTTTTGCACTCTGCAGACCTCCCAAATGCTCTGCACACCTTATTTTTTTGTGAAAAACGGGGCATGCAGAGGGTTTGGGAGGCCTGCAAAGTGCTCCTGGAGGCTGGGGAGGGCTGTTTTTGCTCCATTTTGCCCCTCCCAGCCCCCACAAGAAGTTTGCAGGCCTCTCAAACTCTCTGCATGCCCCGTTTTTCACAAAAAAATAAGGTGTGCAGAGCATTTGGGAGGTCTGCAGAGTGCAAAAGCTTTTTTTTAAATTTACCTCTCCAAAATCTTGGTGTGTCTTATACTCCAAAAAATACAGTAATTCAGCAATGGGGTTAAAGATGAGTGGAAGTGATTTCACGATGGGGGAAAGATAACAGGTAACTGACTTTTTTAGAAATATATCTTTTTTTTAAATTAATGATGGTTAATGATTAATTTAAGGCAGAGTGACAGAGCTGCCCCATCCTCAAAGAGTTTGTCATCTGGACTGTTTCTCCACCATTCTTCTGTCTTTCGAAAAAGGTAGATTTGATCTTATGGACTATGCAGAACTTCAGCTTTTGAGATGTCAAACGGAATCATGGTTTGGAATTTCTTGTGCTAATTAAGCTATTTTACAAGGGGGGATGTGACTTTTAGGCTTTGGTGCATTTTTCACAAAATGCACCATAGTTAAAATAATTGTAAGTCAACTTAAAATAGTTCACTTAGTGACTGAAGTTCCAATGGCACTGAAAAAAGTGACTTATGGCCATTTTCAACATTTATGGCCATTGCAGCTTCCCCATGGTTTTGTGTCAAATATGACAACTGGATCATATTTATGACGGTTGCAGTGTCCTGGAGTGATGTGATCCCCTTTTGCGACCTTCTGACAAGAAATGAGAAAGTGAGATTCACTTAACAAAGGAATTGCTAATTTAAGAACTGCAGAGATTCATGTGACAAACGTGGCGAGAAAAGTCATAAAATGGGACAAAACTCACATGTCTCACTTAGCAGTGAGCCGAGGTGGTGCAGAGGTTAGGGTGCAGTACTGCAGGCCACTTCAGCTGACTGTTATCTGCAGTTCAGTGGTTCTAATCTCACCGGCTCAAGGTTGACTCAGCCTTCCATCCTTCCGAGGTGGGTAAAATGAGGACCCAGACTGTGGGGATGATACGCTGACTCTGTAAACCGCTTAGAGAGGGCTGAAAGCCCTAAGAAGCGGTATATAAGTCTAACTGCTATTGCTGTTACTATTAGCAACCTAAATTATGGACTCAATAGTGGTTATAAGTCAAGGACTACCTATATAAGATATGTCGTCCTCAACTTACTACCATTAGCTGAGCGACTGCTTGAAGTTACAACAGTGCTGAAAAATGTGACTTACAAGAGGTCCTCGCTTTTATGACCATCACAGCATCCCTGCAGTCATATGATCATGATTCAGGGCTTGGCACCCGGCACATACATATACATATACATATACATATACATATACATATACACATACACACACACACACACACACACACACACACACACACACACACACACATATATATACTTAAAGTCACAACCCCTGGTATGCCCAAGTATGGGAGGAAGGTCACACTTCCACTCTCTGTCATTAGGCTCGTCACAAGAGACCATCCAGACAGAAACCCAATATTTTTTTATTGTTGCCTTTTTGTTACATTTGTTATATTTATGCTGATAAATAAATAAAGGGAGACTAGTATAGATCTATTTCAAGCTATTTAGCTCTCATCAGCTAGCCATACCCATGTTTGGGAATCGAACCTGTGCTCCATTGCCTCCCAGGCAGGGAGTTAACCAAGATGGTCTCTTGTGACGAGCCGAAGACAGAGAGTGGAAGTGTGACCTTCCTCCCATATTTGGGCATACCAGGGGTTGTGACTTTAAATATATACCTCTCACCCTGGCTGGCTGATAAGGAGTCGAGCCTTGTAGCTCAATGGTTAACACATCTGCCTAAGAGGCAATAGAGCACAGTTTGAATTCCCAATAAGGGTGTGGCTAGCTGATGAGAGCTAAATAGCTTGAAATAGATCTATACTAGTCTCCCTTTATTTATTTATCAGCATAAATATAACAAATATATATATATACATATATATACATATATATACACATATATACATACACATATATACACATATATACACATATATACACATATATACACACACACACACACACACACACACACACACACACACACACACACACACACACACACACACACACACACACACATATATATATATATATATATATATATATATATATATATATATATATATATATATTTAAAGTCACAACCCCTGGTATGCCCAAATATGGGAGGAAGGTCACATTTCCATTCTCTGTCCTTCGGCTCATCACATATATTATATATATATAATATAACAAATGTAACAAAAGGCAACAGTAAAAAAATATTGGGTTTCTGTCTGGATGGTCTCTTGTGACGAACATATATATGATGTTTGCAGCATCCCATGATCAAACAATTGGCACTTATGACTTTCCCAGCTAGTTTCTGGCAAGCAAAGTCAACGGAGAAAGCTGGATTGTTGGCATTTGTTGAAGGACTGACCAAAAAGGCCATAAAATCAGGTATGACTCACTTAACAACCACCTTGCTTGACAAGAAGAGTTCTGGTCCCAACTGTGGTTGTAAGTCAAGGAGATTCCTATCCACAAAAGATCTGGGTGAGAAAAGTAGTGATGGTACCTAGATTGGGTCTTGGCCAGAAGATGTTGGTTGCTTATCTCTTGCCTTAAAAGTTTGTCCTGCATCTCAAAGTCTTTTAAGTTTCCTTAAGTTCATCATCAGTGACTTACATATCTTGGCCGAATAGCTGTAGTTGTTAACAAATTCAGCTTAAAAGAGCCCTCTTGTGCCTCTTCTTAACCATTACACTTAAGTTCAATCCAATGAGCTTCCTGCCCATCACTCTACCTATTTGGGATGTCTGAAAGCTTCTTCTTCTTGTGCCATTTCTGTCATCGGACATTGGCGATCATGTTGGCAATCCTATTTTGTCAACAGCCACATGAAAAAAAGCTGCTGAGTTTTGTCCAAACCAGTCAAACCTTTGGTTGTGAAGCCATGACGTTCTTCTTCTGCCTGGACCTCGTTTGCCTTCAGTCTTTCCCTGGAGGATTAAGTGAAGGATGACTTATGACCATTTTTCACACTTATGGCCATTTGTAGCTTCCCCATGGTTATGTGTCAAATATGACAACTGGATCATATTTATGACGGTTGTAGTGTCCTGGAGTGATGTGATCCCCTTTTGCAACCTTCTGACAAGCAATGAGAAAGCGAGATTCGCTTAACAAAGGAATTGCTAATTTAACAACTGCAGAGATTCATTTGACAAACGTGGCAAGAAAAGTCATAAAATGGGACAAAACTCACATGTCTCACTTAGCAGTGAGCCGAGGTGGTGCAGTGGTTAGGGTGCAGTACTGCAGGCCACTTCAGCTGACTGTTCTAATCTCACCGGCTCAAGGTTGACTCAGCCTTCCATCCTTCTGAGGTGGGTGAAATGGGGACCCAGACTGTGGGAGCGATATGCTGACTCTGTAAACTGCTTAGAGAGGGCTGAAAGCCCTATGAAGCGGTATATAAGTCTAACTCCTATTGCTATTGCTATTAGCAACCTAAATTATGGGCTCAATGGTGGTTAAAAGTCAAGGACTACCTGTATAAGATACGTCGTCCTCAACTTACTATCATTAGCTGAGTGACTGCTTGAAGTTACAACAGTGCTGAAAACGTGACTTGCAACTGGTCCTCGCATTATGACCATCTCAACATCCCTGCAGTCATATGACCATGATTCAGGGATTGGCAGCTGGCATACATTTATGATGGTTGCAGCATCCCATGGTCACACAATTGCCTTTCCCAGCTAGCTTCTGGCAAGCAAAGTCAACGGAGAAAGCTGGATTGTTGGCATTTGTTGAAGGACTGACCAAAAAGGCCATAAAATCAGGTGAGACTCACTTAACAACCACCTTGCTTGACAAGAAGAGTTCTGGTCCCAACTGTGATTGTAAGTCAAGGACATTCCTATCCACAAAAGATCTGAGTGAGAAAAACAGTGATAGTCCATAGATTGGGTCTTGGCCAGAAGAGGTTGTTGGTTGCATACCACTTGCCTTGAAAGTTTGTCCTGCATCTCAAAGTCTTTTAAGTTTCCTTAAAGTCATTGGTGACTTACATATCTTGGCCGAATAGCTGTGGTTGTTAACAAATTCAGCTTAAAAGAGCCCTCTTGTGCCTCTTCTTAACCATTACACTTAAGTTCAATCCAATGAGCTTCCTGCCCATCACTCCACCTACTTGGGATGTCTGAAAGCTTCTTCTTCTTGTGCCATTTTTGTCATCGGATGTTGGCGATCATGTTGGCAATCCTATTTTTGTCAACAGCCACATGAAAAAAAGCTGCTGAGTTTTGTCCAAACCAGTCAAACCTTTGGTTTTGAAGCCATGACGCTCTTCTTCTGCCTGGACCTCGTTTGCCTTCAGTCTTTCCCTGGAGGATTAAGTGAAGGATGTCGTATTTTTCTGGGTGTCTCATCACACGTCCAAAATATTCTAACTTTCCCTTTTTAATGGTTTTGAAGATTTCCCTTGGCTTTCCCAGGCGGCTTATCACCTCCTCATTTGCGATTTTGTCAACCCAGCTTCTATGTAACAGCTGTCTGTAAATCCACATTTCAAATGCTTCTAGTTTCTTCAAGAGAAGGATAGAAAAGATATAACAACTGACAAGCCTGATTTTCACACTTAAGCTTATGTCATGACTGCAGAAGACCTTTTTCATTTTGAAGAATTCTGTTTGAGTTTTCCCTATCCTTGTCTTTACTTCACTGATCCTATCCCAGCTTTCCAAATTAAAACCGAGGTACGTGATCCTTTCAACTTGTTCTAGTGGTATCCCTTCCAAATTTATCAGTGGTAAATTAATGGGTTGTTTGCTTGATCTTGGTTTTCGAGGTGTTAAGCTTCAAGATACATTTTTCATATATTTCTGAGACTCTGTTGATGAGGAGCTGAAGGTCTTCATGCTTACTGGCAAGCAGAACTGTATCATCAGCATATCTTAAATTGTTGATCTGAACACCATTTACTTTGAGGCCAGCATCAATGTTTTCCAGTGCTTCGTTGAAAAGCTACAATCCAACTAATCTTTGGAAGATGCCAAGCTGGGGAACAGATGATACTCATTCATAAACTAAGTAGCCAAATCAATAAATGTTGAGAACAAATATCTTGGTGTGTACTGAGGCATCAAATGAAGCCTACGAAAGCATCCCCCATCTGCCAAGGAAAGCTTCGGCTTCCCTGTGTCCCACCCAAAGCTCCAGATTCCTGGCTGTTGCTAGAATAGATGGAGAGCTGAATCAAATGTGTTTCTTTCTCTCTGCTCAGTTGGCTAAAACTGCAAGCACGGCATTGCTGGGCCAGCACCTCTGTTCCTGGTGCTGATACAGCACATCTGATAGGAAACCCAAGGTGCTTTTTTCAGGAGGCAACTGGACTTTCTTGTTTTTCATTGAAGACGTTTTGCTTCTCATCCAAGAGGCTTCTTCAGCTCTGACAGGATAGTGTGGAATGGAAGGATTTATATCCCTTGCAGACAGCTGGTCATTTGCATCCTTTTAGAGGGTCCTTGAAGCACTTGGAGATTTATCTGTGTCCTCAGGGTCACCTGAGTAGTGCAAATGGTTCCGGTTGTCTGCAATTTTTAATCCATTTAATGCAATCCATTCCTACTCCCACACCATTCCAAGGGTGTTCATCCCAAATTGTATAGGTAAAAGTCTGTAGAGATTCTCAGTCATCCAGGTGATGGTTGTCCCAAAGGTGCTTTTTTTCAGGAGGCAACTCGACTTCTGAAGCTGAGCTGAAGAAGCTTCTTGGAGGAGAAGCAAAACATCTTCAAAGGAAAAACAATAAAGTCCAATTTTCATTTTCTTTTGGACTTCTGGACTCTCTCTTTCGAATGGTATGCAGTTGTTGTTTCAGTCTGTGTGCCTATTGATCACTGATGTCCTCAGAGTGCCAGGATTTCAGGAATTCTCCAGCACTTTTGGACTTGGCTTGGTCTAAGATGCTCACAGATTCCCAGTTGAAACTATGTTTGGACCTATCCATGTGTGGTGCAATTAAGGACCCTTCATCGTGTTTTTGGCTGCTAGTTAGTGTTCATGGATAGTTTTGCTGGTCTTCTAAATGTTTGTCAGATATAGGAGGCTGTTAAAGTCCTTGTATGTGTAGATGACTTCAGTTTTTTTCTTCTTCTGCAGTTGTGGAGTCTTTGGGTTTCCTAAGGATGCTTTGCAGGGATTTAGCTGGTTTGTGTATTACGGTGATGCCAAAAGACCCAGTTTAAAAGTTTTAATAAAAATGATATAGAGACACACATAGGTAAGAAAACCAGTGAACATGCCATGGCAGGATTCTGCATCAAGTAGCACATTGCATGTGAAGAAGGTTAGCGCCCACCCCTCTTGGAGAAATGAACTATTTTGGGAAGCACTAGGGAAGCAGAGTGTTGTATTTCCCTGGATGAGAGATTGAGAAACATTCTCTTGGAGGCAGGAACTCAGCTCCCTGCCCCCAGCAGATGTTTTGGTGCCAGCTTCTCTACAGGACAGAAGACCTTCACCCTCAGGACATAATAGGATTAGCCCTCTACCCATCTAGCAGCAGAGCTCACCACGTTTCACCTGGGGGATATGACATCACCCAGCACAGTTCAACCAGACTTATCTCAAACTAGGATGTGCACATGACCTTCTACTGCAACCAATGGAGTGCCTGGCCTTGTTGCGAGAGCGTGGAGGGGCTCAGGTTCGGGTGTGAATGATGCTGACTCTCCACTCCAGGTGTTCAGTGCACCAGGACCATGTGCTTAATGGTCCTGCTCCATTAAACCATCTTTCCAAGCAGCCACCATGTTTCCAGTGTCTTTCTGCTAGTGGTGGGTTGCAGGAGGTACGCCCTGGCACAGGCGTACCAAAGGCTCCCCTGAGCACTGGGTACCACTCCAGTATGGTGCTCCGGAGGGTCACCCCCCCTGCCAGCACTCCTTACTGGTCTTTAAAGTCTTTGGTGCTTCCGTGCATGTGCATGGTGCATACAGTGCCTGGGCAATGCTCCACCGAGCAGCTGGAATGTCATGGAGGCGTTGCTGGATGCAAGATGCATGCGCACACTGCACGCGTCCATGTGGACGACATGGGGCCCATTCCAACCATACCAGTTGGAATGGGATCCAGAACCCACCACTGTTTTCTGCCCACTTGGAACTGAACCCAGGACATTTCTTCCCCAATTGAAGATCCAAATGTAATTTACTCAATAACCCAAAATGAAATAGATTAGATCTTACTGTGATCTATACACCCCCAGCCTTTATATTTCGTATGAACCAATGTGGTTTTTTTGGGAGGGATTAACGCCTATCTCATATCCACCCACATTTTTAGGAAGGTAATACTGGCCACCTTGAGTTGCCTCTGAGAAAGATGGGAGGCATACAAATTTAATACATAAATAAATACTACTGAAACATAGAAAAAAATTTCATTAGAATTCAAAATCAATTTATTGGAAGAGCTGCTAATGAAAGCACAAATACTACTTTTTCATTGGCTTATTTAGAGATAGTCACAGACACTACATAGGTAATTTTAACAATGCAATTGGGAGTGGCAACTGTCAGTAAGCAGGGCAGTTGTTAAGTGAGATATCATGTGATTGCAAAATATTTCATATCAATAACCATGAGTTTATTCGTTGGCTTCCTCACTGATTTTCCTTGTCTCAACCATCTGAGAAGTGGCAAATAGTGAGTCTCCCGAGCCAGCACATTGCTAAGTTTGAGGATTGGTTATAAAGCTAATGTCAGGGCTGGTTCCCTCAGTAACCAAGAAAGAAACCACTCAACTCCATTTTGCAGAATTAAGAGTACTTTTACTGGTCATGAGTAGATAGTAGCTAGGCAAAGCAAGATCTGAGGCAAAAGCACGCGTAAGCATAGGTATCAATATGTGACCCAACCCCCTCCCCTTGGTAACCCCATCCCATAGTCCAATCCAAGCACCCCACAGGTGTCATGTGGGAGACATCTTCAAAAAGCATCATCAGGTTGGTATGCCAGACAGTTAGCCTTGGCGGCAACTCCTCTCTCTGCAGCATGCGCAGTAGATGGTGAGAACAACTCCCTTTTCACAGCCACTCCTGCACCGAACAATTCCCCCACCCAAATACCATGCCCCCCCTCCCCGTTTCAATGGCAGCCGAAAGCAAGCAGCAAAACAGAGGCTGACAGCTCCTTTTTCGACACTGTCATAAGTCTGAACAGTAACTCAGTAGGGCAATCCATAACTAAGAGTTACCTGCATTATCATATTTCACAGTAAACTTTGAAAGAAATCTATGGTGAAACCTTATGTAAAAGCTTGAATCTGTCAGTAAAGCTATGAATCTCACATAGATATTATTTTATGATTGGCTTATTTATGATTACAAACAGATTATCATCATATTTCACAGTAAACTTTGAAAGAAATCTATGGTGAAACCTTATCTAAAAGCTTGAAAATGTCAATAAAGCTATGAATCTCACATAGATATTATTTTATGATTGGCTTATTTATGATTACAAACAGATTATCATCATGTTTCAGAGTCAACTTTGAAAACTTTGGTGAAACCTTATCTAAAAGCTTGAATCTATCTGTATTCCCTTTCAGAAACGTAAAGCCAAATCCTGCACAATAGACCTTTAATCATGTATGATTTCTAACTGGGAAGGAATCTCTAAAGGAAGGGGAATAGTAGCAGTTCACATTAAAATTCAGTTCAATTTGCATTTCTCTTCAGGAAAACTTTCTAAGATGAATCATCTGCTACATAGCCAACAATGATCAGATTTATATCAGAGGATCAAGAATGTATCTGGACGGGACAACTGGTCATAAATCCAAAATTTCTAACAGGCCAGGAAAGGGTGACTGCATCTGTTCAGCCTACCTTTATTCAGCTAGCATGATGCACATCAACTACAGGGCAGCAAACAGTGATGTCATCCTAGTGCAAATGTAGGCACTTCTATCCTTGCACCTTGATGACATCACCACTTGCTCCCATCCTAACAGAGATGTATCATTCTAACGTAATAATGGTTCACTGAACATACTGTATCAAATATAAGTCACTCAGCCTAGACTAACTTTCCCTTTGAGGTAACAATGAAGTCTGTCAATACTTTCTCAAATTCCTTTTCAAAGTCTCTGTTTTCCTTGACTTTGCGTTCGAATTCGTCCATGTTCCTGCAGCCCAGATTCTGCATATAGGTAACAAAACGTTCGTGAAACCGCTCGACCTCCTCAGGACACAATTTCATGAGAAGCTCATGAAGAGGCTGGAACATTAGAGAGTGTATGCTGGCATCAGCAGCACCATTTCCTAGAAAATATGAAGAGACAGTCCATCTTTCAATTCTCTGGCAAATCATCCTTGGAGAATAGAATCACTCTACTATTTGCAAATTCCAGCAGCATCTTTTCTAGTGCAGATAAAAATCCAATGTTGCAGCCCTTGGCTCTGGGATATTTTAAAGCTACATTGTCCTCTTTTACATCTATTTAGTTTACCAATGTACATTTATATGCAGTTCCCTTTAGTTTCCCACTTTTTCTCTGCCTTCTGTCCTCTACTGTGGATTCAGAAAGTGTTCAGACCCACTTGGCTTTTTCAGTTCTGCTATGCTGCAGCCTGAACCTACAATTTTGGAAAATCATATATTTCCCTCATTAATCTACACTTAATGCCCTATCATGACAAAGTGAACACTCATTTTTAGAAATGTCTATGAATTTATTAAAAAGAAAAAAACTGAAACATCACATTGGCATAAATATTTAGACCAGGTTTTTTTTTAAAAAAAGGGGGCCAATTAACGGTCCCTCAGACTGGGTGGGTGGGTGTGGCTATGTGATCATGTGACTGGGTGGGTGTGGCCACTTTAGCAGTCCATTTTGCCTTTGTCCTTGCTATATTTGCCCTCCCCCTACTCACCCACCTGCCCTGGAACACATGGCTGTGAAAAACATCCTGAGAGGCTCTTGACTGACCTGGAGAGGATTTCAAAGGATGACTGGCGGAAACCTTAATTTAATTTGCAGAAGGTTCCACGAGGGATGGTGGCCTTTCTCCCAGAGGGTCTCCGTTCGTGAAACAATTATAAGAGAACCTCAATGCAGATCTTGTTCTTCCCCTCATAGACAGAGTTTACAGAAAATTGTCTTACAGTTATCTCATACAAGAACAGTAATATACACACACAGACACACACACACACACACACACACACACACACACAGACAAACATCTAAACAGTGAGATGTTGGACTCAAACTGGATTTGTGGTACGTTTGGGCAACTGATCCGCCAGCGAGGCATATTCTTCTTCCATTTTAAACTCCTACCTTTCATCATATTCTTAGTATGCAGAGACATTGGGACCTTCCCTCCTTCCTTCCTTCCTTCCTCCCTCCCTCCTTCTCCCTTTGTCTTTCTCTTCCCAGAATATTCTGCCTTTTTCTACCACAGCAGAGCTTGGAATCTGGAGTCAAGAGTTGACAGAGAAATATATATATCTAGCACCCTAAACACCCAAGATAAGGGACCTGGTCCTCTGGTCAAACTGAGCAATCAGGGGATGAATACCTTAGCATGAGGGGGGACCAAGAACCTGAGGGTCACTCTGACTAGCTCCAGAGACCCCGTGTGGAGATGGGACAGAGTTCCAGAAGAACAACCGTCTCTGTAGCTCTCCACTGAACTAGGCTTTATGGCAGCATGGATGGACGGGAGCCTCTCCTCAGTGCAAAAGGCATGAAGGCCTGCTGGGAGTTAGCAAAAAGGCCCCTGGAGGACCCTCAGACGGCCAAGAAGGAGATTCTCTGGTCCAATGAAACCACAGTTGAACTCCTTGGCCTCATGCTGAACATTATGTCTGGGGGAAACCAGGCACCACTCACAATCTGAACCAACACCGTCCCAGCAATGAAGCATGGCAGCATCATGCTGTGGGGGTGTTTTTCAGCAGCAGGGACTGGGAGACTGGTCAGGATTCAGGGAAAGCTGAACGGATGAAAGAATAGGAATATCCACAATGGAAACCTCTTCCACAGCGCTCAAGGCCTCAGGCTGGGCTGACGGTTCACTTTCCAACATGGCAACGATTCTAAGCACACAGCCAAGGCAACACAGGAGAGGCTGAGGGACAACTCTGTGAATGTCCTAGAGTGGCCCAGCCACAGCCCTGACGTTAACCCTATTGGGCATCTCTGGAGGGTCCTGAAAAAGGCTGTCCACCATGGTCACCATCCAACCTGACTGACCTGGAGAGGATTTCAAAGGTTGATTGGCAGAAACATTATTTTCATTTGCAGAAGGTTCTTTGACGGACGCTGGCATTTTTTTCGGAGGATCTCCGTTCCTGAAACAATTGTAAAAGAGCTTCAATGCAGATCTTGTTCTTCCTCACATAGACAGAGTTTACAGCAACTTGCCTTATTGTTATCTCATAGAGGAACAGTAATACACACACATACACACACACACACACACAAACACACACATCTAAACAGTGAGATGTTGGACTCAAAGTGGATTTGTGGGGAGTTTGCACAACTCATCCACCAGCGAGGCACATTCTTCTTCCGTTTTCAACTCCTACCCTTCATCATTTTCTTAGTATGCAGAGACAGTTGGACCTTCCCTCCCTCCCTCCCTCCTTCTCCCTTTGTCTTTCGCTTCCCAGAATATTCTGTCTTTTTCTACCACAGCAGGACTTGGAATCTGGAGTCAAGAGTTGACAGAGAAATATATATTTCTAGCACCCTAAACAATAAGGTGACGAGATTTTCAGATTGGTAAAGAGGGACACCATTGACCGGGGGGCGGGGGGGCTTGATTAAAATTTTTATATTTTGTCAAAAGGTCACACAAGGTGATTACATGACCCCAGTACACTGAAACCATCATAAATACGCATCTGTTGCCAAACATCAAAATTTTGATCACGTGACCATGAGGATGCTGCAATGGTCGCTAAGTGTGAAAAATGGTCATCAGTCACTTTTTTCAATGCCATTGTAACTTTGATCACTAAATGAACTGTTTGAAAGCTAAAGCTAGTTTGCATTATAATGCCTTATGCTAGCATACATTTTCAAGAGAGAGAAGCTAAACTTATTAGAATTGAAATAGAAATGTGTAGAGTAGAGTAGAGTAGAGTAGAGTAGAATAGTTCATTAGCCAAGTGTGATTGGACACACAAGAAATTTGTCTTTGGTGAATATGCTCTCAGTGTACAGAAAGAAAAATAAAATAGAATACATTCATCAAGAATCATAAGCTACAACACTTAGTGATAGTCTCTCTCTCTCTCTCTCTCACACACACACACACACACACACAAACACACACACACACACACACACACACACACACACACACACCTCCTCTGGATTCATTGGGACGTTTATAAAATTCCCCTCCTGTGCACACACTCCTTCAACCGCTCTCTCTCTCTCTCTCTCTCTCTCTCTCTCTTTCTCTATCTCTCTCTCTCTCCCCCCTCCTCTGAATTCACTGGGACATTTATAAAATTCTCCGCCTGTGTACACACTACTTCAGCCTCTCTCTCTCTCTCTCTCTCTCTCCTCCTCCTCCTCTGGATTCACTGGGAGGTTTATAAAATTCCCTCTCCTGTGCACACACTCCTTCAGCCTCTCTCTCTCTCTCTCCCCTCCTCTGGATTCACTGGGACGTTTATAAAATTCCCCTCCTATGCACACACTCCTTCAGCCTCTCTCTCTCTCTCTTCTCTCTCTCTCTCTCTCCTCCTCTGGATTCACTGGGACATTTATAAAATTCCCCCTCCTGTGCACACACTCCTTCAGCCTCTCTCTCTCTCTCTCCTCCTCCTCCTCCTCTGGATTCACTGGGACGTTTATAAAATTCCCCTCTTGTGCATACATTCCTTTAGCCTCTCTCTCCCCTCTTTCTGGATTCGCCCCAAAGTTTTTAAAATTACCTCTTCTGTATAGAAACCAGGTTATCAGCCACGTGAGACATATGCTGTGTTTCTATGGCACAGTAATCCCCTCCCCAAACAACACGCAATGCCAATTTAGAAGCCCCGAGCAGCCGAGGTGAAGCAGCAGTCCGGGGGGGAGGGGGAGGGGAGGGGCTCAGCTTGGACAGCCTTGGAGGCAATCCGCCAGCTTCGAGAGAGAAAGAGAGAAAGAGAGGGAGGGAGGGGCTGCTTAAAGCAACAGAAGGCAGCAGATCAACGGGGTGACGCTTGCTTTCCATGCTTGCGACGTGAGACGGAGCTGCGTGGAAGGGCAAGTGGGAAGAGAGGGTGCATTTGGGCTGGCCTGCTGTGGCTGGACGTCCAGAAGGAGCCCATGGTGGAGGGCAGAGCTGCCCTTCCCCCCTTTCAACCTTCTTAACCCTCTTCAGATTCTGCCAGTGGGAAGGTGAGTGGGGGGATCTCTGCTGCCTCCAGCCAGACCCCTCAGGACGGAGGCAGACTGCCCAGGATGCCTGTGAAGAGCGCTGCCTGGCTGCGCCTTCTAGGTCCGCTCCTTTTCCCATAGCCTTTTGCTCCGTATCCATGGAAGCGGTGCGGCACGGATACGTGAAGGTATTTGTGAATGCTTCTGTCATGCAGGGACAACCTCCCCTGTGTTTTTGCATTCCAGGAGAAAACCAGTTTGTGAGCTGCCCTGCTTAAAGGTGTGTTTTGGGTGCAATTCCAAACCTTTCGTCAATTGACCCATAATCCGATGAGGCATTTTGAATGTTGTTCTCCATGTTGTCAAATGCTGAGGAAAGAAAACAAAGATGCATCACTCCAGTGGTAAGTAACAGTTTTGCTGTCCAATTTCCTGGCAGGTGCTACTTTCAGGAAAGAAAAGAAAGATCTCAATACATGGAATGAAGCTGTTCATCTCATCTAAAAAACAGAGGGTCTCTAATTCCACCTCATAGCTGACAATGCATAATGTAGCAGAGCAAAAGCCAGGAGGTCCAAGGAACTCCTGCAGAGCTCAGAGACAGGATCACTGCAAGGCCTGCATCTGGGGAAGGCTAGAGTAAAGTATCTGCTGCAAGGAATGTTCCTAAGAGCACAGTGGCCTCCATCATTCCCAAATTGAAGACGTTTGGCAAAACCAGGACTCTTCCATGAGCTGGTCCTCTGGTCAAACTGAGCAATCGGGGGAGAAATACCTTAGTATGAGAGGGGACCAGGAACCTGACGGTCCCTCTGACTAGCTCCAGAGACCCCGTGTGGAGATGGGACAGAGTTCCAGAAGAACAACCGTCTCTGTAGCTCTCCACTGACCTGGGCTTTATGGCAGCATAGATGGACGGGAGCCTCTCCTCAGTGCAAAAGGCATGAAGGCCTGCTGGGAGTTAGCAAAAAAGCCCCTGGAGGACCCTCAGACGGCCAAGAAAGAGATTCTCTGGTCCAATGAAACCACAGTTGAACTCCTTGGCCTCATGCTGAACATTATGTCTGGGGGAAACCAGGCACACTCACAATCTGAACCAACACCGTCCCAGCAATGAAGCATGGCGGTGGCAGAATCAGGCTGTGGGGGCGTTTTTCAGCAGCAGGGAGTGGGAGATTGGTCAGGACTGAGGGAAAGCTGAACGGATCAAAGAATAGGAATATCCCCAATGGAAACCTCTTCCACAGCGCTCAAGGCCTCAGGCTGGGCTGAAGGTTCACTTTCCAACATGGCAACGATTCTAAGCACACAGCCAAGGCAACACAGGAGAGGCCGAGGGACAACTCTGTGACTGTCCTAAAGTGGCCCAGCCAGAGCCCTGACTTGAACCCTATTAGACATCTCTGGAGGGTCCTGAAAAAGGCTGCCCACCACGGTCACCATCCAACCTGACTGACCTGGAGGGGATTTGCAAGTACAACTGGCAGAAAATTTCCCCAATCCAGGTGTGCAAAGCTTGTCATGTCATACTCAAAAAAGTCTCAAGGCTGTAATTACACTGAAATGCACTGTATAATCTCTAAATTCTCTGTATCTATATCTGTATCACATTTAAATGTTATACACTTGGTATGGTGATATGCTGTCCCTTTATAGTCTTGGGTCATAATAAAGGTTGGTTTGAATCTGAAAGTGGTTTCCATTTAAACTGAATATAAATGCATGCATGAAATGCCCATAATCCTATGGCTCCCTCCCCATCATTAAGATGTGCCCACCCATCACATTTAAACCTACAATTTGGAGCAACCAAAACTTCCCAAAGGTTACTTTTCCGGATATCTGAAGCCCCAAATTTACCAAGAGATGGTCCAGATTTACCTCTTATTGCAAGTTTCACCACAGCTGGCGTTAATTGAACTATTTCATTTGCGAAATCCGTCCTTTTTTCAGCTTCTTCTACACTGTATACTTTCAGGAAAGAAAAGAAAGATCTCAATACATGGAATGAAGCTGTTCATCTCATCTAAAAAATGGAGGGTCACTAATTCCACCTCACAGCTGACAATGCATAATGTAGCAGAGCAAAAGCCAGGAGGTCAAAGGAACTCCTGCAGAGCTCAGAGACAGGATGCTTGCAAGGCCTGCATCTGGGGAAGGCTACAGTAAAGTATCTGCTGCAAGGAATGTTCCTAAGAGCACAGTGGCCTCCATCATTCTCAAAGACGTTTGGCAAAACCAGGACTCTTCCATGGGCTGGTCCTCTGGTCAAACTGAGCAATCAGGGGAGAAATACCTTAGTATGAGAGGGGACCAAGAACCTGACGGTCACTCTGACTAGCTCCAGAGACCCCGTGTGGAGATGGGACAGAGTTCCAGAAGAACAACCGTCTCTGTAGCTCTCCCCTGAACTAGGCTTTATGGCAGCATGGATGGACGGGAGCCTCTCCTCAGTGCAAAAGGCATGAAGGCCTACTGGGAGTTAGCAAAAAAGCCCCTGGAGGACCCTCAGACGGCCAAGAAGGAGATTCTCTGGTCCAATGAAACTACAGTTGAACTCCTTGGCCTCATGCTGAACGTTATGTCTGGGGGAAACCAGGCACCACTCACAATCTGAACCAACACCATCCCAGCAATGAAGCATGGTGGTGGCAGCATCAGGCTGTGGGGGTGTTTTTCAGCAGCAGGGACTGGGAGACAGGACTGAGGGAAAGCTGAATGGATCAAAAAATAGGAATATCCCCAATGGAAACCTCTTCCACAGCGCTCAAGGCCTCAGGCTGGGCTGAAGGTTCACTTTCCAATATGGCAACGATCCTAAGCACACAGCCAAGGCAACACAGGAGAGCCTGAGGGACAACTCTGTGAATGTCCTAGAGTGGCCCAGCCACAGCCCTGACGTTAACCCTATTGGGCATCTCTTGGGGGTCCTGAAAAAGGCTGTCCACCATGGTCACCATCCAAACTGACTGACCTGGAGAGGATTTCAAAGGTTGATTGGCAGAAACATTATTTTCATTTGCAGAAGGTTCTTTGACGGACGCTGGCATTTTTTTCGGAGGATCTCCGTTCCTGAAACAATTGTAAAAGAGCTTCAATGCAGATCTTGTTCTTCCTCTCATAGACAGAGTTTACAGCAACTTGCCTTATTGTTATCTCATAGAGGAACAGTAATACACACACAAACACACACACACACACACAAACACACACATCTAAACAGTGAGATGTTGGACTCAAAGTGGATTTGTGGGGAGTTTGCACAACTCATCCACCAGCGAGGCACATTCTTCTTCCGTTTTCAACTCCTACCCTTCATCATTTTCTTAGTATGCAGAGACAGTTGGACCTTCCCTCCCTCCCTCCCTCCTTCTCCCTTTGTCTTTCGCTTCCCAGAATATTCTGTCTTTTTCTACCACAGCAGGGCTTGGAATCTGGAGTCAAGAGTTGGCAGAGAAATATATATTTCTAGCACCCTAAACAATTAGGTGACCAGATTTTCAGATTGGTAAAGAGGGACACCATTGACCGGGGGGCGGGGGGGCTTGATTAAAATTTTTATATTTTGTCAAAAGGTCACACAAGATGATTACATGACCCCCGTACACTGAAACCATCATAAATACGCATCTGTTGCCAAACATCAAAATTTTGATCACGTGACCATGAGGAAGCTGCAATGGTCGCTAAGTGTGAAAAATGGTCATCAGTCACTTTTTTCAATGCCATTGTAACTTTAATCACTAAATGAACTGTTTGAAAGCTAAAGCTAGCTTGCATTATAATGCCTTGTGCTAGCTTACATTTTCAAGAGAGAGAAGCTAAACTCCTTATTAGAATTGAAATAGAAATGAGTAGAGTAGAGTAGAGTAGAGTAGAGTAGAGTAGAGTAGAGTAGAGTAGAGTAGAGTAGAGTAGAGTAGAGTAGAGTAGAGTAGAGTAGAGTAGAGTAGAGTAGAGTAGAGTATAATAGTTTATTAGCCAAGTGTGATTGGACACATAAAGAATTTGTCTTTGGTGAATATGCTCTCTGTGTACATAAAGAAAAATAAAATAGAATACATTCATCAAGAATCATAAACTACAACACTTAGTGATAGTCTCTCTCTCTCTCTCTCACACACACACACACACACACACACACACACACACCTCCTCTGGATTCATTGGGACGTTTATAAAATTCCCCTCCTGTGCACACACTCCTTCAACCTCCCTCTCTCTCTCTCTCTCTCTCTCTCTCTCTCTCTCTCTCTCTCTCTCTCTCTCTCTCTCTCTCTCTCTCTCTCTCTCTCTCTCTCTCTCTCTCTCTCTCTCTCTCCCCTCCTCTGGATTCACTGGGAGGTTTATAAAATTCCCTCTCCTGTGCACACACTCCTTCAGCCTCTCTCTCTCCCCTCCTCTGGATTCACTGGGACGTTTATAAAATTCCCCTCCTATGCACACACTCCTTCAGCCTCTCATTCTCTCTTCTCACTCTCTCTCTCCTCCTCTGGATTCACTGGGACATTTATAAAATTCCCCCTCCTGTGCACACACTCCTTCAGCCGCTCTCTCTCTCTCCTCCTCCTCCTCCTCCTCTGGATTCACTGGTACGTTTATAAAATTCCCCTCCTATGCACACACTCATTCAGCCGTTCTCTCTCTCTCTCTCTCTCTCTCTCTCTCTCTCTCTCTCTCTCTCTCTCTCTCTCTCTCTCTCTCTCTCTCTCTCTCCTCCTCCTCCTCCTCCTCCTCCTCCTCCTCCTCCTCTGGATTCACTGGAACGTTTATAAAATTCCCCTCTTGTGCATACATTCCTTTAGCCTCTCTCCCCTCTTTCTGGATTCGCCCCAAAGTTTTTAAAATTACCTCTTCTGTATAGAAACCAGGTTATCAGCCACGTGAGACATATGCTGTGTTTCTATGGCACAGTAATCCCCTCCCCAAACAACACGCAATGCCAATTTAGAAGCCCCGAGCAGCCGAGGTGAAGCAGCAGTCCGGGGGGGAGGGGGAGGGGAGGGGCTCAGCTTGGACCGCCTCGGAGGCAATCCGCCAGCTTCGAGAGAGAAAGAGAGAAAGAGAGGGAGGGAGGGGCTGCTTAAAGCAACAGAAGAAGGAAAACTCCATGAGGGAAGCACGCAGTCTCCACATGGAGTAGTCTTCTCCTCCCTCAGCCATTGGCAACAGCTCCCAAAGACACACAGGCGAGAATGCGCTCAGCTCGAAGAATATATGCTCCCAGTTGCTAGGAGAGCCTCAAGGTGGCTGGAGGCTTTTTTGTGACTTAAAAAAATCGGGACTTAAAAAAAAAAAAACCTGGGATGCGGGACAAATTGTTCAAAAGAGGGACTATCCTGCTGAAAGCGGGACGTCTGGTCACCCTACTAAATACTCAAGATAAGGGACCTTAAAGAGAAAAAGAGAGCGAGTCATTTTGGGGCTTCCCTCAGCCCCAGCTATGGTAGCATGTCCAATGGCCAGGGAATGTGGGAGCTGTAGTCCAACTCCCAGAAATCAGGCAAGGGACACTTGGCTAGTTGCCGCCTTGGAATTCAAGCTGTCTACTGCCTGGGAAGCTCATCTCTCCCCCCAACCCCACCCAATTCCCCTTCGGGCAGCCTGTTTGTTCAGAGGCAGCAGATCAACGGGGCTACGCTTGCTTTCCATGCTTGCGACGTGAGACGGAGCTGCGTGGAAGGGCAAGTGGGAAGAGAGGGTGCATTTGGGCTGGCCTGCTGTGGCTGGACGTCCAGAAGGAGCCCATGGTGAAGGGCAGAGCTGCCTTTCCCCCCTTTCAAACTTCTTAACCCTCTTCAGATTCTGCCAGTGGGAAGGTGAGTGGGGGGATCTCTGCTGCCTCCAGCCAGACCCCTCAGGACGGAGGCAGACTGCCCAGGATGCCTGTGAAGAGCGCTGCCTGGCTGCGCCTTCTAGGTCCGCTCCTTTTCCCATAGCCTTTTGCTCCGTATCCATGGAAGCGGTGCGGCACGGATACGTGAAGGTATTTGTGAATGCTTCTGTCATGCAGGGACAACCTCCCCTGTGTTTTTGCATTCCAGGAGAAAACCAGTTTGTGAGCTGCCCTGCTTAAAGGTGTGTTTTGGGTGCAATTCCAAACCTTTCGTCAATTGACCCATAATCCGATGAGGCATTTTGAATGTTGTTCTCCATGTTGTCAAATGCTGAGGAAAGAAAACAAAGATGCATCACTCCAGTGGTAAGTAACAGTTTTGCTCTCCAATTTCCTGGCAGGTGCTACTTTCAGGAAACAAAAGAAAGACCTCAATACATGGAATGAAGCTGTTCATCTCATCTAAAAAACGGAGGGTCACTAATTCCACCTCACAGCTGACAATGCATAATGTAGCAGAGCAAAAGCCAGGAGGTCCAAGGAACTCCTGCAGAGCTCAGAGACAGGATGATTGCAAGGCCTGCATCTGGGGAAGGCTACAGTGAAACTCCTGCTGCAAGGAATGTTCCTAAGAGCACAGTGGCCTCCATCATTCTCCAATTGAAGACGTTTGGCAAAACCAGGACTCTTCCATGAGCTGGGCCTCTGGTCAAACTGAGCAATCAGGGGAGAAATACCTTAGTATGAGAGGGGACCAGGAACCTGACGGTCCCTCTGACTAGCTCCAGAGACCCCGTGTGGAGATGGGACAGAGTTCCAGAAGAACAACCGTCTCTGTAGCTCTCCACTGAACTGGGCTTTATGGCAGCATGGATGGACGGGAGCCTCTCCTCAGTGCAAAAGGCATGAAGGCCTGCTGGGAGTTAGCAAAAAAGCCCCTGGAGGACCCTCAGACGTCCAAGAAAGAGATTCTCTGGTCGAATGAAACCACAGTTGAACTCCTTGGCCTCATGCTGAACATTATGTCTGGGGGAAACCAGGCACCACTCACAATCTGAACCAACACCGTCCCAGCAATGAAGCATGGCGGTGGCAGCATCAGGCTGTAGGGGTGTTTTTCAGCAGCAGGGAGTGGGAGATTGGTCAGGATTGAGGGAAAGCTGAATGGATCAAAGAATAGGAAAATCCCCAATGGAAACCTCTTCCACAGCGCTCAAGGCCTCAGGCTGGGCTGAAGGTTCACTTTCCAACATGGCAACGATCGTAAGCACACAGCCAAGGCAACACAGGAGAGGCTGAGGGACAACTCTGTGAATGTCCTAGAGTGGCCCAGCCAGAGCCCTGACGTGAACACTATTGGGCATCTCTGGAGGGTCCTGAAAAAGGCTGTCCACCACGGTCACCATCCAACCTGACTGACCTGGAGGGGATTTGCAAGTACAACTGGCAGAAAATTTCCCCAATCCAGGTGTGCAAAGCTTGTCATGTCATACTCAAAAAAGTCTCAAGGCTGTAATTACACTGAAATGCACTGTATAATCTCTAAATTCTCTGTATCTATATCTGTATCACATTTAAATGTTATACACTTGGTATGGTGATATGCTGTCCCTTTATAGTCTTGGG
This sequence comes from Thamnophis sirtalis, assembly GCF_051295495.1. Taxonomy (NCBI): domain Eukaryota; kingdom Metazoa; phylum Chordata; class Lepidosauria; order Squamata; family Natricidae; genus Thamnophis; species Thamnophis sirtalis. Next base: position 40,012,145 of record NW_028261394.1, on the reverse strand, counting down.
TCATAATAAAGGTTGGTTTTAATCTGAAAGTGGTTTCCATTTAAACTGAATATAAATGCATGCATGAAATGCCCATAATCCTATGGCTCCCTCCCCATCATTAAGATGTGCCCACCCATCACATTTAAACCTATAATTCGGAGCAACCAAAACTTCCCAAAGGTTACTTTTCCGGATATCTGAAGCCCCAAATTTACCAAGAGATGGTCCAGATTTACCTCTTATTGCAAGTTTCACCACAGCTGGCGTTAATTGAACTATTTCATTTGCGAAATCCGTCCGTTTTTCAGCTTCTTCTACACTGTATACTTTCAGGAAAGAAAAGAAAGATCTCAATACATGGAATGAAGCTGTTCATCTCATCTAAAAAACGGAGGGTCACTAATTCCACCTCACAGCTGACAATGCATAATGTAGCAGAGCAAAAGCCAGGAGGTCAAAGGAACTCCTGCAGAGCTCAGAGACAGGATGACTGCAAGGCCTGCATCTGGGGAAGGCTACAGTAAAGTATCTGCTGCAAGGAATGTTCCTAAGAGCACAGTGGCCTCCATCATTCTCAAAGACGTTTGGCAAAACCAGGACTCTTCCATGAGCTGGGCCTCTGGTCAAACTGAGCAATCAGGGGAGAAATACCTCAGTATGAGAGGGGACCAAGAACCTGAGGGTCACTCTGACTAGCTCCAGAGACCCCGTGTGGAGATGGGACAGAGTTCCAGAAGAACAACCATCTCTGTAGCTCTCCACTGAACTAGGCTTTATGGCAGCATGGATGGACGGGAGCCTCTCCTCAGTGCAAAAGGCATGAAGGCCTGCTAGGAGTTAGCAAAAATGCCCCCGTAGGACCCTCAGACGGCCAAGAAGGAGATTCTCTGGTCCAATGAAACCACAGTTGAACTTCTTGGCCTCATGCTGAACATTATGTCTGGGGGAAACCAGGCACCACTCACAATCTGAACCAACACCGTTCCAGCAATGAAACATGGCAGTGGCAGCATCAGGCTGTAGGGGTGTTTTTCAGCAGCAGGGACTGGGAGACAGGACTGAGGGAAAGCTGAACGGATCAAAAAATAGGAATATCCCCAATGGAAACCTCTTCCACAGCGCTCAAAGCCTGAGGCTGGGCTGAAGTTTCACTTTCCAACATGGCAAGGTTCGTAAGCACACAGTCAAGGCAACACAGGAGAGGCTGAGGGACAAATCTGTGAATGTCCTAGAGTGGCCCAGCCAGAGCCCTGACGTGAACCCTATTAGACATCTCTTGAGGGTCCTGAAAAAGGCTGTCCACCATGGTCACCATCCAACCTGACTGACCTGGAGAGGATTTCAATGGTTGATTGGCAGAATTATTATTTTCATTTGCAGAAGGTTCTTTGACTGGCATTTTTTTCGGAGGATCTCCGTTCCTGAAACAATTGTAAAAGAGCTTCAATGCAGATCTTGTTCTTCCTCTCATAGACAGAGTTTACAGCAACTTGCCTTATTGTTATCTCATAGAGGAACAGTAATACACACACAAACACACAAACAAACAAACACATCTAAACAATGATATTTTGGACTCAAAGTGGATTTGTGGTGAGTTTGGACAACTCATCCACCAACGAGGCACATTCTTCTTCCGTTTTCAACTCCTACCTTCACCATTTTCTTAATATGCAGCAGAGGTGGGTTCCTGCCAGTTCGCACCTATTCGGTAGAACCGGTTGGTCAAATCTACCGAACCGGTTAGAAGATGTTCCACCAGTGGACTCGGAAAGCAGGCCACACCTACAGAAGAGGTTCCAAACTTTTTTGAAACCCACCACACACACACAAACACAAACACAGACTCACACAGAGAGAAAAAGAAAGAAAGAAAGAAAGAAAGAAAGAAAGAAAGAAAGAAAGAAAGAGTGAGAGAGAGATGAAATAAAAAAAGGAAAAAGAGACAGAGACAAAAGGAACGAAAGAGAGAGAGAGAGAGAGAGAGAGAGAGAGAGAGAGAGAGAGAGAGAGAGAGAGAGAGAACACGTGGCCAGCAAGCCATTCCCACCAGGTCACATGGTCAGCAAGCCACTCCCACAAAGGAGGCCACACCCACAGAGTAGGTTTGAAAATTTTTTGAAACCCACCACTGGTATGCAGAGACAGTTGGACCTTCCCTCCCTCCCTCCTTCCTTCCTTCCTTCCTTCCTTCCTTCCTTCCTTCCTTCCTTCCTTCCTTCCTTTCTTCCTTCTTTCCTGTCTCTATTCCTCCCTCCTTCTCCCTTTACCTTTCTCTTCCCAGAATATTCTGCCTTTTTCTACCACAGCAGGGCTTGGAATCTGGAGTCAAGAGTTGGCAGAGAAATATATATTTCTAGCATCCCAAAACACCCAACATAAGGGACCTTAAAGAGAGAAATAGAGCCGGTCATTTTGGGGCTTCCCTCAGCCCCAGGTACGGTAGCATGGCCAATGGCCAGGGAATATGGGAGCTGTAGTCCAACTCCCGGAGATCAGGCAAGGGTAAGGTGACCAGATTTTCAGATTGGAAAAGAGGGACACCCTTTACCCGGGGGGGGGGGGGGGGGGGCCTTGATTAAAAAAATTTTTTTTGTCAAAAGGTCACCCCAGGACACTGAAACCAGCATAAATACGAATCTGTTGCCAAACAAAATTTTGATCACGGGACCATGAGGATGCTGCAACGGTCGCTAAGTGTGAAAAATGGTCGCAACGGTCGCTAAGTGTGAAAAATGGTCGCAAAAATGGTCCTTCCTCCCTCCTTCCATCCTCTTCTTTCCTCACTCACTCCCTTCCTCCTTTTTTCTCTTCCTTCCTCCTTCCATTCTTTATACGATATAAAATTCAATGAGGGTGAAACACACCAAATCTGGCAAAGCTGCCTTGCACCAACCTGGCCTGCCCATAGAATAGCAGCCACTTTGAGACACATAAACCTGGTCTGAACATATTGCATCACAAAGATTTGCAAAGATCACATTTGCAAAAAGGAACATTTCTTGTAGTAAATACATTTTATAAACAATTTAAAAGTAAAAATCCCCCCAAAATAATAAAAAAGGTATTCTATAAATAAAAGAAATCCTTAAAAACCATTGTTAAGTATTACACCAGCAATAATTTATACTGTCACCATTTCAAACTATCATCAGAAATACGAATCTGTTGCCAAACATCAACATTTTGATCGCGTAACCATGAGGATGCCACAACGGTCGCTAAGTGTGAAAATGGTCGCTAAGTGTGAAAAATGGTCATCAGTCACTTTTTTCAATGCCATTGTAATTTTGGTCACTAAACAGCCATGTTCCTGACTTAACAACCACCATGATTCACTTAACGTGGCAATAAAAGGTCGCAAAATGAGGCAAAAATCATTTAACAAACGTCTCCCTTAGCAACAGAAATTGGGGGATCAATCCTGATCGTAAGTCGAGGATTACCAGTAGCCAATTGCAAAAGGCAACTTTACTTGGAACAGGTGAGATTGTGCCCGGATCCCTTTCATGCCAACATATCCATCTTCTGCTCTTTCCCTCTCTTCCTTCCTTTCTCCTTCCATCATCTCCTTTCCTCACTCACTCCCTTCTTCCTTTTTTCTCTTCCTTCCTCCTTCCATTCTTTCAGCTTCATTTCTTTTGCCTATCTACCTTCTCTGTCTTTCTGCTCTTTCCATTTCTCCCTTCCTCTTTGCTTTTGTTCCTTTCTCCTTCCCTCCTTTCCTATTTCTTGCTTCTTCCTTCCTTCTGCCTATCTACCTTCACCTTCTCTGTCTTTCTGCTCTTTCCCTGTCTTCCCCTTTCCTCCCTCCTTCCCTTCTTTCCTTTCTAGTTCCATCCTTTCTTCTTTCCTCTCTCCCTCTTTTTTCCCTTCCTTCCCCCTTCCTCTTGCCTATCAACTTCATCCTCTTTGTCTTTCTGCTCTTTCCCTCTCTTCCCCTTTTCTTCCTACCTCCTTCCTTCTCCCTCCCTTCTTCTTTTTCTTCCTTTCTTCTTCCATCTTCCTCCTTCTCCTTCCATTCTTTCTCCTTCCATCCATCTTTTCTCCTTCCATCTTCTCCCCCCCTCCCTTCTTCTTTTCCTCCCCCCTCCCTCCTTCCTTCCTCTCCTTCCCTTTCTCACACACAGGAAGGGGAGGGGGGCTATCTAGTCGCTTTCACAGCATAATTTCTTTATCTAACTTTTAAAAAACAGTGTGCAAATCAAACGAGATTTTCGTAACCTGCGAAGCACCAAGTTATATTATGTTGTTACAAATTCGCAGCTACTCCATTCTTTCTGATAGGGAACTACATTTCCCAAGATGCCTCAGGTCCTCAAAGCGCTGAACACAGTTTTGCAATTGACTCCAGCGAGGCCCGGTAGCCGCCGGCTGGGGTGGTTGTCAGGGCGATGCGGAGCAGACGCGCCGTTTGTTACTGCTTCCAGCAATCAAGACGGACAAGGGAAGTGACTGAAACGGACGCTGGCCGCAGGAGAGCGAGGCTGCTGCCAGCCGTTTCACCTTGCGCAGCGAATTTGACTGGGTCCCGGGGCTTCTGCCGGGCGGCAGAAGCCCGGGACCCAGTCAAATTCGCTGCGCAAGGTGAAACGGCCGGCAGCAGCCTCGCTCTCCTGCTGCGGCTTCTGTTTCAGTAGGGAAGAAAACTTCCTTTCGCTTCCCGAATTTGACTGGGTCCCGGGGCTTCTGCCGGGCGGCAGAAGCCCGGGAAGCGAAAGGAAGGGAGCGGCCGCGAGGAGTCCGTTCGTGCAGCGCCCCAACCTCTCCTCCTGCGGCAGGAACGATCTAGTATAAGGTGACGCTGCACGAACGGACTCCTCGCGGCCGCTCCCACGCTCTCGGAGGCAGCGATCCCATGCACGAAGAGGCAGGAGGAGAGGTTGGGGCGCTGCACGAACGGACTCCTCGCGGCCGCTCCCACGCTCTCGGAGGCAGCGATCCCATGCACGAAGAGGCAGGAGGAGAGGTTGGGGCGCTGCACGAACGGACTCCTCGCGGCCGCTCCCACGCTCTCGGAGGCCCAGAAGCGAGGGGACGTTCTCTGCTGGCGGCGGCGCTCCCCCGATATCTCTTCCTTCCGCGGCGAATCCCATGGATTCACGAACGGACTCCACGGAAGGAAGAGACATCGGGACAGCAGCGGGGAGGCCCAGAAGCGAGGGGATGTTCTCTGCTGGCGGCGCCGCTCCCCCGATATCTCTTCCTTCCGCGGCGAATCCCATGGATTCACGAACGGACTCCACGGAAGGAAGAGACATCGGGACAGCAGCGGGGAGGCCCAGAAGCGAGGGGACGTTCTCTGCTGGCGTCCGCTGCTCCCCCGATATCTCTTCCTTCCGCGGCAAATCCCATGGATTCACGAACGGACTCCACGGAAGGAAGAGACATCGGGACAGCAGCGGGGAGGCCCAGAAGCCAGAGGACGTTCTCTGCTGGCGTCCGCTGCTCCCCCGATATCTCTTCCTTCCGCGGCGAATCCCATGGATTCACGAACGGACTCCACGGAAGGAAGAGAGGTCTGGTCTGGGCAGCACGCACAGAGCGGGAAAGGCAGCACCAAAGCCTGGCCGCGAGCGAGGGAGCGCGCGGCGAGCAGCGACGCCGGGCTGCTTCCTCCTCCGCCGCGTGGAACGCTGGGCTGCTTGCCTTCCCCCCTCCTCCTCCTCCTCCGCGAGCAATGCAACGCGGGGCTGCTTGCCTTCCACCCCTCCTCCTCCTCCGCCGCGTGCAACGCCGGGCTGCTTGCCTTCCACCCCTCCTCCTCCTCCTCCCCGAGCAACGCTGGGCTGCTTCCCCCTCCTCCCCCTCCTCAGCTGCGAGCGAGGGAGCACGCGGCGACCAGCAACATCTCCTCCCCCCAGCACCTCCCGATTCCCACGGTACCAAATTAATTAGACAATACAAAACATACTCACCACCAGTGAGTAAGCGCAGCAGCTGCAACCCCAACAAGAAAGAAAGACGAAATAAAATGGAGAACTCGCGCATGCGTCCTCAGCTAAGGAGTCCAGCCAATCAGTGAGCTGGTTGGCCAGCTCACTGATTGGCTGGAGTCCAGCCAATCAAATTAGTGAGCGGCAGGCTGGGCTGGCTTAAATTTGTAGGTAGCATAGAACGAAACGATGAGCCAGCCCAGCAGCTGATGGGCGGGAGCTGCCAGCGCCAAAAAAAGCGTGCCTTTTTAAAAAGCGGGCGGGACGCGGGAATATGCATCAAAAGGCGGGGGTGTCCCGCCAAAAGCGGGACGTCTGGTCACCTTAGGCAAGGGGCACTTGGCTAGTTGCCGCCTTGGAATTCAAGCTGCCTGTTGCCTGGGAAGCTCCTTCCTCCCCACCCCCACCCCCACCCCATTCCTCTTCGGGCAGCCTATTTGCTCAGAGGCAGCAGATCAAGGAGGCTACGCTTGCTTTCCATGCTTGCGACCTGAGACGTAGCCGCGGGGAAGGGCGAGTTGGATGCGAGGATGCAGCCTGCTGCGTCTGGACCTCCTGAAGGAGCGCATGGTGGAGGGCTGAGCTCCCTCCCCCTTTTCAACCTTCTTAACCCTCTTCAGATTCTGCCAGTGGGAAGGTGAGTGGGGGGATCTCTGCTGCCTCCAGCCAGCCCCTTCAGGGCAGAGGCAGACTGCCCAGGATGCCTGCAAAGAGCACTGCCGGGCTGCGCCTTCTAGGTCCGCTCCTTTTCCCGTAGCCTTTGGCTCTGTGTCCACGGAGGCATTGCGGCACGGGTACGTGAAGGTATTTGTGAATGCGCCTGGCATGCAGGCACAACCTCCCCTGTGTTTTTGCATTCCAGGAGAAAACCAGTGCGTGAGTAACACTACTTACCGCTGTGTTTTGAGTGCAGGTTTAGGTAATGGGTAAGAAGAAGTACCAGATGCCGGGCTGTCTTCCTTGGGATGTGGAGAATCCTTTATCATGGCAATTAGTACTTTCAGGAAAGAAAAGAAAGATCTCAGTATATGGAATGAAGCTGTTCATCACATCTAAAAAACAGAGGGTCACTAATTCCACCTCACAGCTGACAATGCATAATGTAGCAGAGCAAAAGACAGGAGGTCCAAGGAACTCCTGCAGAGCTCAGAGACAGGATGATTGCAAGGCCTGCATCTGGGGAAGGCTACAGTAAAATTTCTGTTCTTCCATGAAACCACAGTTGAACTCCTTGGCCTCATGCTGAACATTATGTCTGGGGGAAACCAGGCACCACTCACAATCTGAACCAACACCGTCCCAGCAATGAAGCATGGCAGCATCATGCTGTGGGGGTGTTTTTCAGCAGCAGGGACTGGGAGTCTGGTCAGGACTGAGGGAAAGCTGAACGGATCAAAGAATAGGAATATCCCCAATGGAAACCTCTTCCACAGCGCTCAAGGCCTCAGGCTGGGCTGAAGGTTCACTTGCCAACATGGCAACGATCGTAAGCACACAGCCAAGGCAACACAGGAGAGGCCGAGGGACAACTCTGTGACTGTTCTAGAGTGGCCCAGCCAGAGCCCTGACTTGAACCCTATTGGACATCTCTGGAGGGTCCTGAAAAAGGCTGCCCACCATGGTCACCATCCCACCTGACTGACCTGGAGGGGATTTGCAAGTACGACTGGCAGAAAATTCCCCCAATCCAGGTGTGCAAAGCTTGTCATGTCATACTCAAAAAAGTCTCAAGGCTGTAATTGCTGCCAAAAGTGCTTCCACAAAGTACTGAGTGAAGGTCTGAATATTTATGCCAATGTGACATTTCAGTTTTCCCTATTTAATAAATATAAAGACATTTCTAAAATGCTGTTCTCGCTTTGTCTTTATGGGGTACTGAGTGCAAATTAAGGGTAAAAAATGAATTTCAACTTCTGTAGAAACAGCCTTCAGCAAAACAAAATTTTCAAAAGTGAAGGGGTCTGAATACATTCTGAATGTATATAATCTCTATATCCTCTGTATCTATATCTGTATCACGTTTATAATGTTATACACTTGGTATGGTGGGATGCTGTCCCTTTATAGTCTTGGGTCATAATAAAGATTGGTTTGAATCTGAAAGTGGTTTCCATTTAAACTGAATATAAATGCATGCATGAAATGCCTGTAATCCTATGGCTCCCTCCCCATCATTAATATGTGCCCACCCATCACATTAAAACCTACAATTTGGAGGACCCAGAACTTCCACATATCTGAAGCCCTAAATTTACCAAGAGATGGTCCAAGTTTACCTCTTCTTTCCATAACAAGCATTAAAACTAATAATCCAGCCAAGCATATTGCGGATGCCTCCTTTTGTCTGTTTCTAACAAATTTGATGAGCCGCCCTGTTGTTTCCATAGGGCTTTCAGTCCTGAAACAATTGTAAAAGAGCCTCAGTGCAGATATTGTTTTTCCTCCCACAGACACAGTTTACACACAGATACATCTAAACAGTTACATGTTGGACTCAAACTGGATTTGTGGTGAGTTTCGTCAATTCACCACAAGGCAGGAAGTGAGGGGGGGATTTGGCCTGGCCTGACCCCAGCTGAACCTCCAAAAGGAGTGCCATCAGCAGGACGTGAGAGAGGGGGGCAAAGCTGTCTTTACCCTCCTTTGACCCTCTTCAGATTCTTCCAGTGGGCAGGTGAGTGGGGGGATCTCTGCTGCCTCCAGCCAGCCCCTTCAGGGCAGAGGCAGACTGCCCAGGATGCCTGTGAAGAGCGCTGCCGGGCTGTGCCTTCTAGCTCTGCTCCTTTGCCCCTAGCCTTTCGCTCCGTATTTGCAGAGGCGTTGTGGCACGGATACGTGAAGGTATTTGTGAATGTGTCTGGCATGCAGGCACAACCTCCCCTTTGTTTTTGCATTCCAGGAGAAAACCAGTGCGTGATCTGCCCTGCTTACCCGGGTGCGGTTCTCGTGCCGCTCTGTTCGTCTAAGTCATATGTTTGGCAGTCTGCCCCGGCATCTTGTAAATTCATTTCCATGGCAGGTGCTACTTTCAGGAAAGAAAAGAAAAATACCTCAATACACCAAATGAAGCTGTTAAACTCATCTACGAAGACAAAGGTGCTTACCCGACATTTTTAGTCCTTCGGCTCTTGCTCCTTCCAGCACCAGCCTCAATATGGGACCAAGACTGGGAGAGGAGCGCAATAAAAGGCCACCGGATATGGTGCTTTCACTTTCGATTTCACTCTGCAGGGGTGTGACCGGATCCTCTGCAATAAATGTGGTTATACTGAAAGCTGAGCCAAGGGAAGACTGTCCTAATGCTTCAAATAAGAGGTGTGAGCATGTTTGAGAGACAAACAATAGCAGTTTATTTAAGTAATTAATTTTAAAGATTTACAGAGCCTCCCATCTTAAGATTCCTGGGTAGCTCACAGTGACAACAACAAGAAAACTATAAAGCAATCGTAAAACAGTAAAAGAATAAAACTTGCCTTTATGCAATCGTTATCCCAGCCCCAGAGTAAAAGCCAAGTGTTAATGACTTTTCCAAGGGCAAAAGGGTGAAGTCCTGTTGAATAACTGGGGCTGGGGAAAGCATCCCTCACGGTAAAGCAGCCACAGAAAAACGGTGCTTTCAAGAATTCAGAGCAGGTGTGTCAAACGCCATTTCTGCGTGGGCCGGATCAGTGTTCCAGGATGGCCGTGCGGGTCAGATCCGACCATGTTGCAGGCGGAATGCAGCCCGTGGGCCTGAAGTTTGACACCCCTGCCCTTAGGAAAAGCTATCCCAGGTATAAGCAGGTCCTGTGCCTTTACCCAAGATGTCTTTTTCAGAGATCGAGAAGCACTTAAGGAAATTCAACGTAGGGAAGAAAAACCAAAGATACAAGTACAGATAGGTGAAACCTGGCTTAATAGTAGTAACTGTGAGAGGAATGTTGGAGTCTTAGCAGACAATCAATTAAATACGAGCCAGCAGCAGGAGTGAAATTCAGCAGGTTCTGTAGAACCAGTAGTGGAAATTTTGAGCAGTTCGGAGAACCAGTAAACACTACCTCTGGCTGGTCCCAGAGTTGGGTGGGAATGGAGATCTTGCAGCCTTAAAAAGCCTTAGTAAGGCCATATCTAGAATACTGCATCCAGTTTTGGCTACCACACCAGAAAAAAGATGTGGAGACTCTACAAGGGGTGGAGAGAAAAGCAACTAGGATGATGAGGGGCCTGGAGGCTAAAACATACGAAGAATGGTTGCAAGAAATGGACATGGCTAGTCAGTGAAGAGAAGGACAAGGGGACACATGATAGTAGTATTCCAATCTTTGAGGGGCTGTCACAGAGAGGAGGGGTTCAAGCTATTTTCCAAAGCACCTGAAGGCCAGACAAGGAACAATGGATGGAAACTGATCAAGGAGAGATTCAACCTAGAAGTAAGGAGAAGTTTTCTGACAATATGAACAATCAATCAATGGAACAGAAGTTGCCTTCAGAAGTTGTGGGTGCTTCACCACTGGAGGCATTCAAGAAGAGACTGGACAACCACTTGTCAGAAATTGTATGAGCAGGGATTGGACTAGATGACCTACAAGGTCCTTTCCAAATCTGTTATGCTGCTAATGCCAGATCTTTGGTGGAAAAATCTGAATGGCTGTTAGATCCCAGGTGTGAATTCAAGAGTCCTTCTAGAATAGTTGTTGTCTATAGTAGTTGTTGTACTGTGGCCTTCCAAGTAAACTTTTTTTGTGTTGTGGCCTTAATGTTGGAACTCTGGCAAATATTATTAATGGCATGATAACCAGTTTCATCTAGTGCCCCAGGCTAAAAACCAGGAGTGTGTGAATTCTAGTCCTGTCTTAGGCATGAAAGCCAGCTGGGTGACATTTGTGACCAGCCACTCGCTCTCAGTCCAACCCAACTGACAGGTTTGTTATGAAGGGGAATATAGGAGAATGAAGTGTTGGATGGGTCTTCTGGCGTGAGTATTTATAAAAATAATAAAGGTGATCTAAACAGCATTTTTAAAAACCTCTGTTCCACCACAAGGGAAGAGAATCTTTGTAGCTCAGCCTTAAACTGTGTGGTTCTTGGTGCTCTCTGAGCATGATGGCTTTCTTGCAGAAGTTTTCTTACCCCACTAGGTAACATCAACCATGCCAGAAGGGAGTTGGGTGAGTGTTGTTGGCCGTGGTCTTAGCGATTCCTTGATTAGGCTCTTCTTCACTGTTAGCTTGTTTGTCTGTGTTGGTAGTTCCTTGACTGGAGTATTGTTTATTTCTTGATTGCTGGCCTAGTGTTAATCTTGGGGTTAATCTCTGCTCAAGTGAGTTGTGGATTATAAGGGAGGAGTAGTTTTGGTCTTTTTCTTTTCTTTCCGACTTCTGGATTATCTCTTTTGAATGGTATTGAGGCAGCCGGGAGAAAACACCCAAAATATCACCATATCACCTGGGTATATGAGCCCCAGCTTTTAACTTCTTACTAGCTTTTGAATATCAATATAGACTTTGCAGGCGTGTGACCGGTTGCTCGGCAATATATGTGGTTATATTGAAAGCTGAGCAAAGGGAAGTCTGTCCTAATGCTTCAAATAAGAGGTGTGAGCATGTTTGAGAGACAAACAATAGCAGTATATTTAAGTAATTAATTTTAAAGATTTACAGGGCCTCCCATCTTAAGATCCCTGGGTAGCTCGCAGTGACAACAACAGCAATACTATAAAGCAATCATAAAACAGTGAAAGAATAAAACTTGCCTTTATGCAATCGTTTATCCCAGCCCTAGAGTAAAAGCCAAGTATTAATATATTTTTTTTGACGTTTATAGGCCGCCCTTTTCCCTGAGGGGACTCAGGGCGGCTTACAATTAATAGGAAGGGAGTGCAAGACAAAACACAAGAAAAAAATGTGAATAAAAAAAAATAAACCAGTAAAACACAACATTCATTCAGCATTCGGGTGGGGCGAGGTTAGGGTCTTATCCCCAGGCCTGATGGGATAGCCAGATCTTGTGGGCTGTGCGGAAGGTCTGGACAGTGGTGAGGGTGCGAATCTCCACGGGGAGATCGTTCCAAAGCGTCGGAGCTGCAACTGAGAAGGCTCTCCTCCACGTAGTCGCCAGTCGGCACTGACTGGCGGATGGAATTCGGAGGAGGCCTACTCTATGCGATCTGATGGGACGGAGGGAGGTAATTGGCAGAAGGCGGTCTCTCAAATAGTCAGATCCACTACCATGGAGGGCTTTATGAATGGTGAGTAGCACCTTGAAGCGCACCCGGAGATCAACAGGTAGCCAGCGCAGCTCACGGAGGATTGGTGTTATGTGGGCGAACCGTGGTGCGCCCACGATCACTCGCGCGGCCGCATTCTGGACTAGCTGAAGTCGCCGGATGCTCTTCAAGGGCAGCCCCATGTAGAGCACATTGCAGTATTCCAGCCTGGAGATCACAAGGGCTCGAGTGACTGTTGTGAGGGCCTCCCGATTCAGGTAGGGCCGCAACTGGCGTACCAGGCGAACCTGGGCAAATGCCCCCCTGGTCACAGCTGACAAATGATGGTCAAAAGTCAGCTGTGGGTCCAGGAGGACTCCCAAGTTGCGGACTCTGTCTGAGGGGTATAAATTTTGACCCTCCAGCCTGAGTGATGGAACGTTGGCCAAATTGTTGGGAGGGAAACACAACAGCCACTCGGTCTTGTCTGGGTTGAGTACCAGTTTGTTAGCTCTCATCCAGTCCTTAACGGCCTCAAGACCCCGGTTCATCACGTCCACCGCTTCATTGAGTTGGCACAGGGCGGACAGATACAACTGTGTATCGTCCGCGTATTGATGGTATTTTATCCCGTGCCTCCGATTGATCTCACCCAGCGGTTTCATGTATATGTTGAATAGTAGGGGGGATAAGACCGAGCCCTGTGGCACCCCATAAGTTAGGGGGCTCGGGGACGATCTCTGCCCCCCCCCCCAACACCGACTGCGACCTGTCCGAGAGGTAGGAGGAGAACCACTGCAAAACAGTGCCTCCCACTCCCACCTCCCGCAGTCGTCGCAGAAGGATACCATGGTCGATGGTATTGAAAGCCGCTGAGAGGTCAAGGAGAACTAGGATGGACGCAAGGCCTCCATCTCTGGCTCTCCAGAGATCATCGGTCAATGCGACCAAAGCGGTTTCTGTGCTGTAACCGGGCCTGAAGCCGGACTGGAAGGGGTCAAGATAGCTAGCTTCCTCCAAGGTACGCTGAAGTTGGAAGGCCACCACCTTCTCAACAACCTTCCCAACAAAGAGACTGGACGGTAGTTATTAAGAACGGCTGGATCCAAGGATGGTTTCTTCAGGAGGGATCTCACCACTTAATGACTTTTAAAGGGTGAAATCCTGTTGAATCACTGGGGCTGGGGAGAGCATCCCTCAGGGTAAGTCAACGTAGGGAAGAAAAACCAAAGGAACAAGTACAAATAGGTGAAACCAGGCTTAATAGTAGTAACTGTGAGAGGAGTGTTGGAATCTTAGCAGACAATCAATTAAATACGAGCCAGCAGCAGGGATGAAATTCAGCAATTTCTGTAGAACCATTAGTGGAAATTTTGAGCAGTTCGGAGAACCGGTAAACACTACCTCTGGCTGGTCCCAGAGTTGGGTGGGAATGGAGAATTTGCAGCCTTAATAAGCCTTAGTAAGGCCATATCTAGAATACTGCATCCAGTTTTGGTCACCACATCATAAAAAAGATGTGCAGAGAAGAGCAACCAGAATGATGAGGGGCCTGGAGACTAAAACATACGAAGAATGGTTGCAAGAAATGGACATGGCTCATCTAGTGAAGAGAAGGACCAGGGGGGGACATGATAGTAGTATTCCAATATTTGATGGGATGCCACAGAGAGGAGGGAGACAACCTGTTTTCCAAAGCTCCCGAAGGCCAGACAAGGAACAATGGATGGAAACTGATCGAGGAGAGATTCAACCTAGAAGTAAGGAGAAATTTTCTGACAATATGAACAATCAATCAATGGAACAGAAGTTGCCTTCAGAAGTTGTGGGTGCTTCATCACTGGAGGCATTCAAGAAGAGACCGGACAACCACTTGTCAGAAATTGTATGATTTGATTTGATTTGATTTATTGCATTTCTATGCCGCCCTATTCCCAGAGGGACTCAGGGCGGCTCACAAACCAAAATAGGGGGGGGATACAAACAAGAGGAAAACAACAGACAAACAACTACAACAATTTAAAAACAATCAACAACCACACAATTTGAGCGGGGACGGGAATTCGTCAGTTCCAGGCCTGTCGGAACAGCCAGGTTTTAAGGGCTTTGCGGAAAACCTGAAGGGTGGTGAGGGTCCAAATCTCCACGGGGAGCTCGTTCCAGAGGGCCGGAGCAGCCACAGAGAAGGCCCTCCTCTGGGTGGTAGCCAATCGGCATTGGCTGGTAGATGGAATTCGGAGGAGGCCTAGTCTGTGGGATCTAATAGGTCTGTTGGGGGTAATTGGCAGCAGGCGGTCTCTCAAGTACCCAGGTCCAATACCATAAAGGGCTTTATAAGTGACGACTAGCACCTTGAGGCGTATCCGAAGAGCAATAGGCAGCCAGTGCAGCTCGCGGAGGATAGGTGTGACGTGGGTGTACCGAGGTGCACCCACAATCGCTCACGCGGCTGCATTCGGGACAAGCTGAAGTCTCCGAATGCTCTTCAAGGGCTGGCCCATGTAGAGCGCATTGCAGTAGTCCAGTACTGAGGTCACAAGGGCACAAGTGACTGTTGCGAGGGCCTCCCGGTTCAAGTAGGGACGCAATTGGTGCACCAGGCGAACCTGGGCAAATGCCCCCCTGGTCACAGCCGACAAATGGTGTTCTAAAGTCAGCTGTGGGTCCAGGAGGACTCCCAAATTGCGAACCCTGTCTGAGGGGCGTACAGTTTGACCCCCCAGCCTGAGAGATGGAATACTTGGCCAATTGTTGGGAGGGAAACACACCAGCCACTCGGTCTTGTCTGGATTGAGTGCAAGCTTGTTAACCCCCATCCAGACCCTAACAGCCTCCAGGCACTGACACATCACGTCAACCGCTTCACTGAGTTGGCACGGGGCGGACAGATACAACTGTGTATCATCCGCATACTGGTGATATTTTATCCCGTGCCGTCGAATGATCTCACCCAGCGGCTTCATGTAGATGTTAAACAGGAGGGGGGACAGGACTGAATCCTGCAGCACCCCATACTTCGGGGGCCTAGGGGTCGATCTCTGCCCTCCGACCAACACTGACTGCGACCTATCCGAGAGGTAAGAGGAGAACCACCGAAGGACGGTGCCTCCCACCCCCACCTCACATAATCGTCGCAGAAGGATACCATGGTCGATGGTATCGAAGGCCGCTGAGAGGACAAGGAGCACTAGGACGGAGGCATGACCCCCGTCCCTGGCTCTCCAGAGCTCATCGGTCAGTGTGACCAAAGCAGTATGAGCAGGGATTGGACTAGATGTCCTACAAGGTCCTTTCCAAATCTGTTATGCTGTTAATGCCAGATCTTTGGTGGAAAAATCTGAATGGTTGGTAGATCCCAGATGTGAATTCAAGAGTCCTTCTAGAATAGTTGTTGTCTACAGTAGTTGCTGTACTGTGGCCTTCCAAGTAAACATGTTTAGTGTTGTGGCCTTAATGTTGGAACTCTGGCAAATATTATTAATGGCATAATAACCAGTTTCATCTAGTGCCCCAGGCTAAAAACCAGGAGTGTGTGAATTCTAGTCCCTTGTAGGCATGAAAGTGATGAAGGCTAGCCCCTTATAATTTCCAGGATGGTCGTGCAGGCCAGATCCGACCATGTTGCAAGGTGGATGCAGCCCGTGGTCCTTGAGTTTGACACCCCTGCCCTGAAGCGTGCCCAACCTATCTATCCAGGCCCAGTGATTTAACAGGACCTCACTTTTTTGTCCTTGGGAAAGTCATTAATACTTGGATTTTGCTCTGGTGCTGGGTACGACTGCATAAACACAAGTTTATTGATTTACTGTTTTATGATTGCTTTATAGTTTCGCTTTTATTTCAGTTGTTGTTGGGAAATGCCCAGAATTGTTTTACTGTTTTATGATTGCTTTCCAAATCATGACCAATCAGTTTAATTTACCACCTATGGACTCCAATCAAAGTATACAAGCATGTCAAGAGATCAAGAGAAATGGGAGGCACTTGAGCTAAATGGGGTGAGCTGGGCTGGGCCTTTGCCCATGTGTGCCTGCTGGGATAGGGTGGGCCAGGACAAAGTGACACGGGCTGGTCCCTTACAATGTCCAGGATGGCTGCATGGACCGGATCCAGGCCGTGGGCCTAGAGTTTGACACCCACCCTAACTGATCTTGTGGGACGGGCAGCTCTTCTTAGGAAAAGCTATCCCGGGTATAAGCAGGTTCTGTGCCATTACCCAAGATGTCTTTTTCAGAGATCAAGAAGCACTTAAGGAAATTCAACGTAGGGAAGAAAAACCAAAGATACAAGTACAGATAGGTGAAACCTGGCTTAATAGTAGTAACTGTGAGAGGAATGTTGAAGTCTTAGCAGACAATCAATTAAAATACGAGCCAGCAGCAGGGGTGAAATTCAACAGGTTCTGTAGAACCAGTAGTGGAAATTTTGAGCAGTTCAGAGAACCAGTAAACACTACCTCTGGCTGGTCCCAGAGTTGGGTGGGAATGGAGATCTTGCAGCCTTAAAAAGCCTTAGTAAGGCCATATCTAGAATACTGCATCCAGTTTTGGCTACCACACCAGAAAAAAAGATGTGGAGACTCTAGAAAGGGTGCAGAGAAAAGCAACTAGGATGATGAGGGGCCTGGAGGCTAAGACAGACGAAGAATGGTTGCAAGAAATGGACATGGCTAGTCAGTGAAGAGAAGGACCAGGGGACACATGATAGTAGTATTCCAATCTTTGAGGGCTGCCACAGAGAGGAGGGGTTCAAGCTATTTTCCAAAGCACCTGAAGGCCAGACAAGGAACAATGGATGGAAACTGATCAAGCAGAGATTCAACCTAGAAGTAAGGAGAAGTTTTCTGACAATATGAACAATCAATCAATGGAACAGAAGTTGCCTTCAGAGGTTGTGGGTGCTTCACCACTGGAGGCATTCAAGAAGAGACCGGACAACCACTTGTCAGAAATTGTATGAGCAGGGATTGGACTAGATGACCTACAAGGTCCTTTCCAAATCTGTTATGCTGCTAATGCCAGATCTTTGGTGGAAAAATCTGAATGGTTTTTAGATCCCAGGTGTGAATTCAAAAGTCCTTCTAGAGTAGTTGTCGTCTACAGTAGTTGCTGTACTGTGGCCTTCCAAGTAAACATGTTTAGTGTTGTGGCCTTAATGTTGGAACTCTGGCAAATATTATTAATGGCATAATAACCAGTTTCATCTAGTGCCCCAGGCTAAAAACCAGGAGTGTGTGAATTCTAGTCCTGTCTTAGGCACGAAAGCCAGCTGGGTGACCTTGGTGACCAGCCACTCGCTCTCAGTCCAACCCAACTGACAGGTTTGTTATGAAGGGGAATATAGGAGAATGAAGTGTTGGACGGGTCTTCTGCCTTGAGTATTTATAAAAATAATAAAGGTGATCTAAACAGCATTTTTAAAAACCTCTGTGGCACCACAAGGGAAGAGAATCTTTGTAGCTCAGTCTTAAACTGTGTGGTTCTTGGTGCTCTCTGAGCATGATGGCTTTCTTGCAGAAGTTTCCTTACCCCCCTAGGTAACATCATCTGTGCCGGAAGGGAGTTGGGTGAGTGTTGTTGGCTGTGGTCTTAGCAATTCCTTGATTAGGCTCTTCTTCACTGTTAGCTTGTTTGTTTTGGTAGTTCCTTGACTGGAGTATTGTTTATTTCTTGATTGCTGGCCTAGTGTTAATCTTGGGGTTAATCTCTGCTCAAGTGAGTTGTGGATTGTAAGGGAGTAGTAGTTTTGGTATTTGTATTTGTATTTGATTATTTGTATGCCGCCCTTCTCTGGGAGGACTCAGGGCGGCGAACAATTCAAGGGGGGAAAAAAGGGGGAACATAAAAGACAAAATACAAATAATAAAAGTAGACAACAGTCGCACAACCATACAATCAGATATGTGGTCTTTCTGTTCTCTTTTCGACTTCTGGATTATCTCTTTTGAATGGTATGAATGCTCTTTGTGCCTACTGATGACTGGTTTCTCAGAGTGCCAGGCTTCCAGGAATTCTCTAGCATTTTTGGACTTTGCTTTATCTCCCTGTCCAATTTCCTGGCAGTTGCTACTTTTAAGGAAAGAAAAGGAAGATCTCACTATATGGAATGAAGCCGTTAAACTCATCTAAGGAGACCAGAGGGTCAATTATTCCACCTGAAATTCCAGGCAAATGCCAAAGGCTCATCCCTTGCGTCAGTGGCTGTTGCTGATTATGGGACAAAATCTAATTTCCTATCAAATATCACCGCAGTTCACAAGTGGAGGTATTCTTTGGGAAGTGGGTCTCAATGAGATGAAGATGGAGCTGTAGCGTCTCCTTGGAGTATCAACCCCTTTGCTTTCTTCTGAGATCCAGCCTCAACCTCTCACCTCCATGGACCTCAGGATCTCCTGCAGATTTCCAGCAGTGGCACAGCATTCTCTCGATACTTAGTGTTATGTATTCTGAAACTTTCAAAAAGGGCTGGCAACAGCTCTGCTGCTCCCTGATTGGCTAGGACGCAGCAGAGGCTGTTGCTAGCCTTCCCTAACAGCTAATCTTCCCTGATTGGCCGAGGTACTGCCGCAGCAGTTGCTGTGCAGTACCTGGCCCCTGATTGGTTAATGTGATTGTTACAATTACTATAAATACTGGGCGCGTTTTGTGAAACCTGGGAATCGCTGTCATCTTACTTTCTGTAATAATAAAGACCATCTTACTGGCTATCCATGGCTCCTGTGTTTCCATCCACCCAATCTTTAAAACTTAGCACCCCAGAAGTTAGGTATTGTAAAATTGCATAACTATACTTGCCTATCTTTAGACAAGATGGCATTTGGAAGTTGGGGGGCAAGGCGAGCATGAGGAGCCTGACCAAACAATCTAGCAAAAGGCAAGCCAATTAGGGTGCTGTTTACTACTCTCCAATGTTTATGCTACCAAATCATCCTGAAAATGATCGGTTGATCTGTTTTCCTATCCTCTCAAGAGTCAAGGCAGTGTATGCACGGTTGAGCCTAAATTTGCTTTGAACATGAAAACCATGGTAGGATTGAGGATAATGGATCTGAGAATGATAGATTAGGAACTCAGATATGTGGGCTACCTCAACACTTTCCTGTTGGATTGGGCAGCCCTAAGTACATCTATTAATGAAAATACTTTTTAGAAAACCAGGCAGGTTTTGGCAGGAGACTAATTATATTTGCATAACACCTATGATTTAAATAAAAAGTTGATCTGCCTCTAGTGGGGAAGTTCACTTCAAAGTGATCTATACTCTTGTTTGGTACAATTGCACATGGATTGTGGTTGATTTCCAACATGGTTGAGAGACCTCAGCCTTGGAACACATTTGGCCTTTGGCCAGATTTCCCAAAATCTGTGCAAAGAAGCAGTTTAGAACTCTAAGCAGCTTGACTTTCTCCTTGGAAGCCTGCAAGGGATAAATCAAAAATAAAAGAGACAGGAATAATGGAGAAATGAATGTTTAGAGAGTAAGGGAAGTTCAGACCAAGATTAGCCTACCTACTTACCTTGGTGGCAGTGGTTATAATACAGTATTGCAGACTAGCTCTGCCCATTGCTAGTTCAATCCTGACCAGCTCAAGGTGGACTCAGCCTTCCATATTTCTCAGATGAAGTGTAAAATGAGGAGCCAGATTGTTGGGGGCAAGATGCTGACTCTGTAAACCTCACAGAGAGTGCTATAAAGCACCATGGAGGAGAATATATTTGTAAATGCTCTTGCTATTGCTAAATGCTATTCTTCCAGAATCTGGAAACGATAGCATTCATTCTTCAGTTTTTCCTGTCCTGATGCCTGTTTATTCAGAACAAAATCACACTTCATTCACTGACTTTAACACAGAAAAAAACTTGGGCAAGATTGTAAAACCAACACATGGATTAAGGTTTTGTTGTTCCCTCCCTAAATTAAGAAATGTTGAAAATGTAATGGAAAGTAACCAGAAACATAAGTCTTTGTGAATTCTCTTCTGTTGCAAAAAATGTGTTACAATAACTTCTACTCTGTGTACCTAAACACAACCAACCAAAGGTTACTCCAAGTCAGATAAATAAGTTCAGGAAATGCACTGAAAGGTCAGGGAATTAAACTTGGTATGTATCAAAAGAGAAAAAGTGAAAAGTGTGTGTAAAATGAATTACTCTGTTTTAAGGAATGAAACTTAAGAAGTTTAGAAGGCTACTCACCCACTGAATGCAGACTTACAACTTACCTTCTGGTACATGGCTTCTAGATAAGATATAGATACACAATGATCAACTTACCAAGCTTGTTGTGATGCTTGCTCTCCATTGTACGAAAAGTATTGATTGTGCAAACACGCTATCATTCTCCCTTAGTTGCAGCCTTCAAGTTCTCATCAAAACAGCCTTTGACAGGAATTCCCTTGTTCCTACCGCCAAATTTATCTACAAGGCTGCCATCCTCACCTAGCATTCTCTTAATCACTTTTCAAAGTTTATATTGCCCCATCAGATCATGTCTCCGCATGCCTCATTGCCACAATTTCTCTCTTGAGATAAGCACTGTGAAGGCAATTATTTATTGGTCGGTTTTTATTACAGGCAGTTCTTGACTGATGAACACAACTGAGCCAGGAATTTCTGTGCCTAAGGGAAACATTTGTTCAGTGGGTTTTGCCCCATTTTACGACCATTGTTCTTGCCATAGTTGTTAAGCGACTCTGGCTTCCCGCATTGACTTCCCAGAAAGTCGCAAAGGGAATCGTATGATCCTGGGACAACTGTAACAAGTAGATGTCAGTTGCCAAGCCTTCAAATTTTGATCACATGACATCAGGGACGTTACAACTGTCATGTCAAAATAGGTCATAAGTCAACAGTCACTAAATGAACTGTCATAAGTGGAAGATTATCTGTACTTAATTCTGTCCGTGACTGCTATTTGTTAAATTATATTAACTGACCTCTATTTTTATTATCTTTAAGTGTTCACAGATCTTCGTCCAAAGGATTACTTACAACCACACCCAAATTTCTGCTGCTGAGACCTTTGTTACATGATTTTTGCCCTATTTTGTGACTTTTGCCACTGTTGTTAAGTGAATCATCACAAGTATTAGGTTGGTAACACAGCTCTTAAGTGAATCTGGCTTCCCCATTGGCTTTGCTTGTCAGAAGTTTATCAAAGCGGATCACGTGACCCTGGGACACTGCCAGCGTCACAAATATGAGTTGATCCTGTGGCCATGGGGATGCTGCCATTGTCATCAATGTGAAAAACGGTCCTAAGTCACTTTTTTCAGCGCCGTTGTAACTGAATGGTCACTAAATGAATTGCTGAAAAATCGAGGAGTACCTGCAGTTTCATTTGTTTAAAAAAAACCCAAACTGTAAAACCTGACTGTTGGACTTTTAATATTCCTTGTTACTCCCAGATCTTTCTTCCTTGTCTCCTCCTGTTGAACGTTCTCAACTGAAGGAAACCCAGTTTAGCATCTCTAAAAGGAAGGGGAATAACAGTCATACAACCTTGGCAGTGAAACACATTAAAATTCAGCTTTATTTTATCTTCAGGAGAAATACCTAAGGTGAATCATCTGCTACATTTTCGGCTTCGGACTATTTCAACTTTTCACTCCTTCACCCTCTCAAAATTAAGGCAGCAGGAGAAGAAACACATCCGGTGGAGAAGATCATACCCCCCCTGAGAAATTTCAAGTAATTTGATCATTCAAATATGGCCAAGAGGACACTACACCATTCAATTGCAGCCCAGTTATTAGCCCACATTAGTTTTCTCCAACTTGGTATCCTGAAGATATGTTATCCACCAGCCTCTCTCTCTCCAGCCAAAGAACGTACTTGGGTAGGACAATTGGTCATAGATTCCCACCCTTGTAACTGGGCAGGAAAGGCTGACACCTGTGCAGTGTATCATTATTCATCTAGAACGATGCACATCAAAGAGCATCAAATGGGGATGTCATCCTAGTGCCAACGCCATGACTTACATCCTTGACTGCAATGCAAAGACGCAATGGTGCCACTTTCTTGGAAGGCGTCACAGGTAAAGAGGCCACTGCTTCTGAGGTCCGATGAAGGAGAGGTACTTACTCAGCAAGGCACTCCAAATCCAGTTTTTAGGGTGGCATAAATAGATTTTTTCTAAATAAATACGGTGGACATCGTGGCTCAAACCGATCCACCCTTGGCTGTTGAAATAGGGACTAATTATGAAAGAGAAAATAACAAAACCAGAATGGGCAAACCAAAGCTTGCCTTGTTCATTTTCCCAAACAGATTATTCGGGGTAAAAGAAAAATGCACGGTTGCAATATTCTTATTCCTATTAAAACCGTGATCTTAAGAAATCTAAAACAGCACAGGCACTCACAACCCCATGAAACACACATCTGGGTCTAGTTTCCATACTGGATCTCCCCTCTGAGTTCAGTGGTGATGTAGCTTGTCAGGACTCCGAGCACTTTCTCTTGAAGGGCACCGTTGGCCATGACCAAGGCTGTGAGCTGGGCTACGTCGGTCCAGTCCAGATTCTGAATAATGGCACAGACGTTTTGGTAAAGCCTTGGCTGCTCCACAGGAGGCAGTTCCAGGATAATCTGAGGAATGGGCTTGAACTGTCCGGAGGTCATCCAGGCCCCCAGCAAGCCACCAATGGCACCTCCTGGAAAAACAGAACAGATAAGGTAGCTTTCGACTTTCTCTGGCAAACCATCACTGAATGATTAGAATCCCTTGACTGTTTGCAAAGGCGAGCAGCATTGTTCTGGAGGCAGATAAGGGCTCTGTGAGTTGTGTTGTCCTATTTTATATCTATTTATAGATATATAAGGGCCGTGGTGGCACAGTGGTTAGAATGCAGTACTGCAGGCCACTTCTGGGACTGCCAGCTGCCTGCACTGGCTGAAGGTTGACTCAGCCTTCCATCCTTCTGAGGTCAGTAAAATGAGGATCCAGATTGTTGGGGGCAAGAGGCTGACTGTGTAAACCACTTAGAGAGGGCTGGAAAACACTGTGAAGGGGTATATAAGTCTAAGTGCTATTGCTATGTCCCCCCCCCCCTTCGGCCTCATATTAAAAGCTAGAGTTTGGTGCATCCGGAGCTCCTGGATGCACTTACGCACATAGCTGAAGCATTAATTTACTGACAGCAATACCAGGCGGGCCTGCCATCAAACCACTGAAGAAAGCCATTGTTCCCACCACCAAGACACCTTGTCCGGAGTGCTTGAAGGCTGCTTTCATTTTTTGCTCTTCAGAAATATGGCAGAGGAGCTGGATCACGTCCCTGATGTCGACAGGCATTGTGACTTTTTTGGATCTGAAATAAGTGTAAAAGAACCTGAATCCAGTTATCTGTCTCTGTGGCTCTCTCTCCACAAGAAGTTTGCAGGTCTCTCAAATTGTCTGCATGCCCCGTTTTCCACAGAAAATAAGATGTGCAGAGCATTTGGGAGGTCTACAGAGTGCAGAACCTTTTTTTAAAATTTACCTCTCCAAAATCTTGGTGCGTCTTATACTCCAAAAAATACAGTAATTCAGCAATGGGGTTAAAAATGAGCGGAAGTGATTTACAATGGGGGAAAGATAACAGGTAACTGACTTTTTTAGAAATATATCTTTTTTTAAATTAATGATGGTTAATGATTAATTTAAGGCAGAGTGACAGAACTGCCCCATCCTCAAAGAGTTTGTCATCTGGACTGTTTCTCCGCCATTCTTCTGTCTTTCGAAAAAAGGTAGATTTGATCTTATGGACTCTGCAGAACTTCAGCTTTTGAGATGTCAAACGGAATCATGGTTTGGAATTTATTGTGCTAATTAAGCTATTTCACAAGGGGGGATGTGACTTTTAGGCTTTGGTGCATTTTCAACATTTATGGCCATTGCAGCTTCCCCATGGTTGTGTATCAAAATATGACAACTGGATCATATTTATGGCGGTTGTAGTGTCCTGGAGTGATGTGATTCCCCTTTTGCGACCTTCTGACAAGCAATGAGAAAGCGAGATTCACTTAACAAAGGAATTGCTAATTTAACAACTGCAGAGATTCATTTGACAAACGTGGCAAGAAAAGTCATAAAATGGGACAAAACTCAGGTCTCACTTAGCAACCTAAATTATGGGCTCAATAAGTCATAAGTCAAGGACTACCTGTATAAGATATGTCGCCCTCAACGTACCACCATTAGCTGAGCAACTGCTTGAAGTTAGAACAGTGCTGAAAAATGTGACTTACAACAGGTCCTCGCTTTTATGACCATCACAACATCCCTACAGTTCATGATTCAGATCATGATTCAGGCCTTGGCACCCGGCATATATATATGATGGTTGCAGCATCCCTTGGTCACATAATTGGCACTTACGACTTTCCCAGCTAGCTTCTGGCAAGCAAAGTCAACAGAGAAAGCTGGATTGTTGGCATTTGTTGAAGGACTGTGACCAAAAAGGCCATAAAATCAGGCATGACTCACTTAACAACCACCTTGCTTAAAAGCTTAAAAGAGCCCTCTTGGCTGTTGGCTAAAACTGCAAGCACAGCATTGCTGGGCCAGCACCTCTGTTCCTGGTGCTGATACGGCACATCTGATAGGAAACCCAAAAGTGCTTTTTTTCAGGAGGCAACTGGACTTTCTTGTTTTTCATTGAAGACGTTTTGCTTCTCATCCAAGAAGCTTCTTCAGCTCTGAATGGAATGGAAGGATTTTTATCCCTTGCAGACAGCTGGTGATTTGCATCTTTTTGGAGGGTCCTTGAAGCACTTGGAGATTTATCTGTGTCCTCAGTGTCACCTGAGTAGTGCAAATGGTTCCTGTAGTCTGCAATTTTTAATCCATTTAATGCAATCCATTCCTACTCCCACACCATTCCAAGGGTGTTCATCCCAAATTGTATAGGTAAAAGTCTGTAGAGGTTCTCAGTCATCCAGGTGATGGTTGTCCCAAAGGTGCTTTTTTTCAGGAGGCAACTGGACTTCTGAAGCTGAGCTGAAGAAGCTTCTTGGAGGAGAAGCGAAACATCTTCAAAGGAAAAACAAGAAAGTCCAATTTTCATTTTCTTTTGGACTTCTGGACTCTCTCTTTCGAATGGTATGCAGTTGTTGTTTCGGTCTATGTGCCAATTGATCACTGATGTCCTCAGAGTGCCAGGGTTTCAGGAATTCTCCAGCACTTTTGGACTTGGCTTGGTCTAAGATGCTCACAGATTCCCAGTTGAAACTATGTTTGGGCCTATCCATGTGTGGTGCAATTAAGGACCCTTCATCGTGCTTTTGGCTGCTAGTTAGTGTTCATGGATGGTTTTGCTGGTCTTCTACCTGTTTGTCAAATATAGGAGGCTGTTAAAGTCCTTGTATGTGTAGATGACTTCAGTTTTTTTTCTTCTTCTGCAGTTGTGGAGTCTTTGGGTTTCCTAAAGATGCTTTGCAGGGATTTAGCTGGTTTGTGTATTACGGTGATGCCAAAAGACCCAGTTTAAAAGTTTTAATAAAAATGATATAGAGACACACATAGGTAAGAAAACCAGTGAACATGCCATGGCAGGATTCTGCATCAAGTAGCGCACATTGCATGTGAAGAAGGTTAGTGCCCACCCCTCTTGGAGAAATGAACTATTTTGGGAAGCACTAGGGAAGCAGAGTGTTGTATTTCCCTGGATGAGAGATTGAGAAACATTCTCTTGGAGGCAGGAACTCAGCTCCCTGCCCCCAGCAGATGTTTTGGTGCCAGCTTCTCTACAGGACAGAAGACCTTCACCCTCAGGACATAATAGGATTAGCCCTCTACCCATCTAGCAGCAGAGCTCGCCACGTTTCACCTGGGGATATGACATCACCCAGCACAGTTCAACCAGACTTA
This sequence comes from Thamnophis sirtalis, assembly GCF_051295495.1. NCBI lineage: Eukaryota > Metazoa > Chordata > Lepidosauria > Squamata > Natricidae > Thamnophis > Thamnophis sirtalis. Next base: position 39,986,190 of record NW_028261394.1, on the reverse strand, counting down.
TCTCAAACTAGGATGTGCACATGACCTTCTACTGCAACCAATGGAGTGCCTGCCCTTGTTGCGAGAGCGGGGAGAGGCTCAGGTTCGGGTGTGAATGATGCTGACTCTCCACTCCAGGTGTTCAGTGCACCAGGCCCATGTGCTTAATGGTTCTGCTCCATTAAACCATCTTTCCAAGCACCCACCATGTTTCCAGTGTCTTTCTGCTAGTGGTGGGTTGCAGGATGTACGCCCTGGTATGGGCGTACTGGAGCCTGCCCAGAGCACTGGGTACCGCTCTAGTACGGTGCTCCGGAGGGTCCACCCACCTGCCCACACTCCTTACCAGTCTTTAAAGTCTTTGGAGCTTCCGTGCATGTGCATGGTGCATACAGCACCTGCGCAATGCTCAACTGAGCAGCTGGAGCATCACGGAGGCGTGGCTGGATGCAAGATGCATGGGCGCACTGCACACGTCCATGTGGATGACATGGGGCCCGTTCCAACCATACCGGTTAGAACAGGATCCGGAACAGACCACTGTTTTCTGCCCACTCGGAACTGAACCCAGAAGGACATTTCTTCCAACAATTGAAGATCCAAATGTAATTTACTCAATAACCCAAAATGAAAGAGACTATATCTTATTGTGACCTTTATATTTCGTATGAACCAATGTGGGGTTTTTTTTGGATTAACGCCTGTCTCATATCCACCCACATTTTTAGGAAGGTAATACTGGCCACCTTGAGTTGCCTCTGAGGAAGATGAGCAGCGTACAAATTTAATACATAAATAAATACTACTGAAACATAGAAAAAAAATTCATTAGAATTCAAAATCAATTTATTGGAAGAGCTGCTAGTGAGAGCACAAATACTACTTTTTCATTGGCTTATTTAGAGATAGTCACAGACACTACATAGGTAATTTTAACAATGCAATTGGTACTGGCAACTGTCAGTAAGCAGGGCAGTTGTTAAGTGAGATATCATCTGATTGCAAAATATTTCATATCAATAACCACGAGTTTATTCGTTGGCTTCCTCACTGATTTTCCTTGCCTCAACCATCTGAGAAGTGGCAAATAGTGAGTCTCCTGAGCCAGCACATTGCTAAATTTGAGGATTGGTTATAAAGCTAATGTCAATGCTGGTTCCCTCAGTAACCAAGAAAGAAACCACTCAACTCCATTTTGCAGAATTAAGAGTACTTTTACTGGTCATGAGTAGATAGTAGCTAGGCAAAGCAAGATCTGAGGCAAAAGCGCGCGTAAGCATAGGTATCAATATGTGACCCAACCCCCTCCCCTTGGTAACCCCACCCCATAGTCCAATCCAAGCACCCCACAGGTGTCATGTGGGAGACATCTTCAAAAATCATCATCAGGTTGGTATGCCGGACAATTGGCCTTGGCGGCAACTCCTTTCTCTGCAGCATGCGCAGTAGATGGTGAGAACAACTCCCTTTTTACAGCCACTCCTGCACCGAACAATTCCCCCACCCAAATACCATGCCCCCCCCTCCCCGTTTCAATGGCAGCCGAAAGCAAGCAGCAAAACAGAGGCTGACAGCTCCTTTTTCGACACTGTCATAAGTCTGAACAGTAACTCAGTAGGGCAATCCATAACTAAGAGTTACCTGCATTATCATATTTCACAGTAAACTTTGAAAGAAATCTATGGTGAAACCTTATGTAAAAGCTTGAATCTGTCAGTAAAGCTATGAATCTCACATAGATATTATTTTATGATTGGCTTATTTATGATTACAAATACATTATCATCATGTTTCAGGGTAAACTTTGAAAACTTTGGTGAAACCTTATCTAAAAGCTTGAATCTGTCAATAAAGCTATGAATCTCACATAGATATTATTTTATGATTGGCTTATTTATGATTACAAACACATTATCATCATAGTCAACTTTGAAAACTTTGGTGAAACCTTATCTAAAAGCTTGAATCTATCTGTATTCTCTTTCAGAAACGTAAAGCCAGATCCTGCACAATAGACCTTTAATCATGTATGATTTGTAACTGGGAAGGAATCTCTAAAGGAAGGGGAATAATGGTCATAAAAACATAGCAGTTCACATTAAAATTCAGTTCAATTTGCATTTCTCTTCAGGAAAACTTTCTAAGATGAATCATCTGCTACATAGCCAACAATGATCAGATTTATATCAGAGGATCAAGAATGTATCTGGACAGGACAACTGGTCATAAATCCAAAATTTCTAACAGGCCAGGAAAGGGTGACTGCATCTGTTCAGCCTACCTTTATTCAGCTAGCATGATGCACATCAACTACAGGGCAGCAAACAGTGATGTCATCCTAGTGCAAATGTAGGCACTTCTATCCTTGCACCTTGATGACATCACCACTTGCTCCCATCCTAACAGAGATGTATCATTCTAACGTAATAATGGTTCACTGAACATACTGTATCAAATATAAGTCACTCGGCCTAGACTAACTCCCCCTTTGAGGTCAATAACGATGAAGTCTGTGAATACTTTCTCAAATTCCTTTTCAAAGTCTCTGTTTTCCTTGACTTTGCGTTCGAATTCGTCCATGTTCCTGCAGCCCTGATTCTGCATATAGGTAACAAAACGTTTGTAAAACCGCTCGACCTCCTCAGGACACAATTCCATGAGAAGCTCATGAAGAGGCTGGAACGTTGGAGAGTTTATGTTGGCATCAGCAGCACCATTTCCTAGAAAATATGAAGAGACAGTCCATCTTTCAATTCTCTGGCAAATCATCCTTGGACAATAGAATCACTCTACTATTTGCAAATTCCAGCAGCATCTTTTCTAGTGCAGATAAAAATCCAATGTTGCAGCCCTTGGGATATTTTAAAGCTACATTGTCCTCTTTTACATCTATTTAGTTTACCAATGTACATTTATATGCAGTTCCCTTTAGTTTCCCACTTTTTCTCTGCCTTCTGTCCTCTACTGTGGATTCAGAAAGTGTTCAGACCCACTTGGCTTTTTCAGTTCTGCTATGCTGCAGCCTGAACCTACAATTTTGGAAAATCATAGTTTCCCCTCATTAATCTACACTTAATGCCCTATCATGACAAAGTGAAAACTCATTTTTAGAAATGTCTATAAATTTATTAAAAAGAAAAAAACTGAAACATCACATTGGCATAAATATTTAGAACAGGGTTTTTTTAAAACAGGGGGCCAATTAACTGTCCCTCAGACTGGCTGGCTGGGTGTGGCTATGTGATCATGTGACTGGGTGGGCGTGGCCACTTTAGCAGTCCATTTTGCCTTTGTCCTTGCTGTATTTGCCCTCCCCCTACTCACCCACCTGCCCTGGAACACATGGCTGTGAAAAACATCCTGAGAGGCTCTTGACTGACCTGGAGAGGATTTCAAAGGATGACTGGCGGAAACCTTAATTTAATTTGCAGAAGGTTCCTCGAGGGATGGTGGCCTTTCTCCCAGAGGGTCTCCGTTCGTGAAACAATTATAAAAGAGCCTCAATGCAGATCTTGTTATTCCCCTCATAGACAGAGTTTACAGAAAATTGTCTTACTGTTATCTCATACAAGAACAGTAATATACACACACAAAGGCACACACACACACACACACACACACACACACAGACAGAAAGACAGACAGACAGACAAACATCTAAACAGTGAGATGTTGGACTCAAACTGGATTTGTGGTACATTTGGGCAACTGATCCGCCAGCGAGGCACATTCTTCTTCCATTTTCAACTCCTACCTTTCATCATTTTCTTAGTATGCAGAGACATTTAGACCTTCCCCCCTTCCTTCCTCCCTCCCTCCATTCCTCCCTCCTTCTCCCTTTGTCTTTCTCTTCCCAGAATATTCTGCCTTTTTCTACCACAGCAGCACTTGGAATCTGGAGTCAAGAGTTGACAGAGAAATATATATTTCTAGCACCCTAAACACCCAAGATAAGGGACCTGGTCCTCTGGTCAAACTGAGCAATCAGGGGAGAAATACCTTAGTATGAGAGGGGACCAAGAACCTGACTAGCTCCAGAGACCCCGTGTGGAGATGGGACAGAGTTCCAGAAGAACAACCGTCTCTGTAGCTCTCCACTGACCTGGGCTTTATGGCAGCATGGATGGACGGGAGCCTCTCCTCAGTGCAAAACGCATGAAGGCCTGCTGGGAGTTAGCAAAAAAGCCCCTATAGGACCCTCAAACGGCCAAGAAGGAGATTCTCTGGTCCAATGAAACCACAGTTGAACTCCTTGGCCTCATTCTGAACATTATGTCTGGAGGAAACCAGGCACCACTCACAATCTGAACCAACACCGTCCCAGCAATGAAGTATGGTGGTGGCAGCATCAGGCTGTGGGGGTGTTTTTCAGCAGCAGGGACTGGGAGACTGGTCAGGACTGAGGGAAAGCTGAACGGATCAAAGAATAGGAATATCCCCAATGGAAACCTCTTCCACAGCGCTCAAGGCCTCAGGCTGGGCTGAAGGTTCACTTTCCAACATGGCAACGATCCTAAGCACACAGCCAAGGGAACACAGGAGAGGCCGAGGGACAACTCTGTGAATGTCCTAGAGTGGCCCAGCCCCAGCCCTGACGTTAACCCTATTAGACATCTCTTGAGGGTCCTGAAAAAGGCTGTCCACCATGGTCACCATCCAACCTGACTGACCTGGAGGGGATTTCAAAAGTTGTTTGGCAGAATCATTATTTTCATTTGCAGAAGGTCCTTCGACGGACACTGGCATTTTTTTCGGAGTATCTCCGTTCCTGAAACAATTGTAAAAGAGCCTCAATGCAGATCTTGTTCTTCCTCTCATAGACAGAGTTTACAGCAACTTGCCTTATTGTTATCTCATAGAGGAACAGTAATACACACACAAACACACAAACAAACACACACATCTAAACAGTGAGATGTTGGACTCAAAGTGGATTTGTGGTGAGTTTGGACAACTCATCCACCAGCAAGGCACATTCTTCTTCCATTTTCAACTCCTACCCTTCATCATTTTCTTAGTATGCAGAGACAGTTGGACCTTCCCTCCTTCCTTCCTTCCTTCCTTCCTTCCTTCCTTCCTTCCTTCCTTCCTTCCTTCCTTCCTTCCTTCCTTTCTTCCTTCCTGCCTTCCTTCCTTCCTTCCTTCCTTCCTTCCTTCCTTCCTTCCTTCCTTCCTTCCTGACTCTATTCCTCCCTCCTTCTCCCTTTGTCTTTCTCTTCCCAGAATATTCTGCCTTTTTCTACCACAGCAGGGCTTGGAATCTGGAGTCAAGAGTTGACAGAGAAATATATATTTCTAGCACCCCAAAACACCCAACATAAGGGACCTTAAAGAGAGAAATAGAGCCGGTCATTTTGGGGCTTCCTTGAGCCCCAGGTACGATAGCATGGCCAATGGCAAGGGAATATGGGAGCTGTAGTCCAACTCCCGGAGATCAGGCAAAGGGCACTTGGCTAGTTGCCGCCTTGGAATTCAAGGTGCCTGTCGCCTGGGAAGCTCCTCCCTCCCCACCCCCACCCCCACCCCATTCCTCTTCGGGCAGCCTATTTGCTCAGACGCAGCAGATCAACGGGCTACGCTTGCTTTCCATGCTTGTGACCTGAGACGTAGCCGCGGGGAAGGGCGAGTTGGATGTGAGGATGCAGCCTGCTGCGTCTGGACCTCCTGAAGGAGCGCATGGTGGAGGGCTGAGCTCCCTCCCCCTTTTCAACCTTCTTAACCCTCTTCAGATTCTGCCAGTGGGAAGCTGAGTGGGGGGATCTCTGCTGCCTCCAGCCAGCCCCTTCAGGGCAGAGGCAGACTGCCCAGGATGCCTGCAAAGAGCGCTGTCGGGCTGCGCCTTCTAGGTCCGCTCCTTTTCCCGTAGCCTTTCGCTCTGTGTCCGCGGAGGCGTTGCGGCACGGGTACATGAAGGTATTTGTGAATGCGTCTGGCATGCAGGGACAACCTCCCCTGTGTTTTTGCATTCCAGGAGAAAACCAGTGCGTGAGTAACACTACTTACCCCTGTGTTTTGGGTGCAGGTGTAGGTAATGGACAAGAAGAAGTACCAGATGCCGGGCTGTCTTCCTTGGGATGTGGAGAATCCTTTATCATGTCAATTAGTACTTTCAGGAAAGAAAAGAAAGATCTCAGTACATGGAATGAAGCTGTTCATCACATCTAAAAAACAGAGGGTCACTAATTCCACCTCACAGCTGACAATGCATAATGTAGCAGAGCAAAAGACAGGAGGTCCAAGGAACTCCTGCAGAGCTCAGAGACAGGATGCTTGCAAGGCCTGCATCTGGGGAAGGCTACAGTAAAGTATCTGCTGCAAGGAATGTTGCTAAGAGCACAGTGGCCTCCATCATTCTCCAATTGAAGACGTTTGGCAAAACCAGGACTCTTCCATGAGCTGGTCCTCTGGTCAAACTGAACAATCAGGGGAGAAATACCTCAGTATGAGAGGGGACCAAGAACCTGAGAGCTCCAGAGATCCCGTGTGGAGATGGGACAGAGTTCCAAAGAACAACCGTCTCTGTAGCTCTCCACTGACCTGGGCTTTATGGCAGCATGGATGGACAGGAGCCTCTCCTCAGTGCAAAACGCATGAAGGCCTGCTGGGAGTTAGCAAAAAAGCCCCTATAGGACCCTCAAACGGCCAAGAAGGAGATTCTCTGGTCCAATGAAACCACAGTTGAACTCCTTGGCCTCATTCTGAACATTATGTCTGGAGGAAACCAGGCACCACTCACAATCTGAACCAACACCGTCCCAGCAATGAAGTATGGTGGTGGCAGCATCAGGCTGTGGGGGTGTTTTTCAGCAGCAGGGACTGGGAGACTGGTCAGGACTGAGGGAAGCTGAACGGATCAAAGAATAGGAATATCCCCAATGGAAACCTCTTCCACAGCGCTCAAGGCCTCAGGCTGGGCTGAAGGTTCACTTTCCAACATGGCAACGATCGTAAGCACACAGCCAAGGCAACACAGGAGAGGCCGAGGGACAACTCTGTGAATGTCCTAGAGTGGCCCAGCCAGAGCCCTGACTTGAACCCTATTAGGCATCTCTTGAGGGTCCTGAAAAAGGCTGTCCACCATGGTCACCATCCAACCTGACTGACCTGGAGGGGATTTCAAAAGTTGTTTGGCAGAATCATTATTTTCATTTGCAGAAGGTCCTTCGACGGACACTGGCATTTTTTTCGGAGTATCTCCGTTCCTGAAACAATTGTAAAAGAGCCTCAATGCAGATCTTGTTCTTCCTCTCATAGACAGAGTTTACAGCAACTTGCCTTATTGTTATCTCATAGAGGAACAGTAATACACACACAAACACACAAACAAACACACACATCTAAACAGTGAGATGTTGGACTCAAAGTGGATTTGTGGTGAGTTTGGACAACTCATCCACCAGCAAGGCACATTCTTCTTCCATTTTCAACTCCTACCCTTCATCATTTTCTTAGTATGCAGAGACAGTTGGACCTTCCCTCCTTCCTTCCTTCCTTCCTTCCTTCCTTCCTTCCTTCCTTCCTTCCTTCCTTCCTTTCTTCCTTCCTGCCTTCCTTCCTTCCTTCCTTCCTTCCTTCCTTCCTTCCTTCCTTCCTTCCTTCCTTCCTTCCTTCCTTCCTGACTCTATTCCTCCCTCCTTCTCCCTTTGTCTTTCTCTTCCCAGAATATTCTGCCTTTTTCTACCACAGCAGGGCTTGGAATCTGGAGTCAAGAGTTGACAGAGAAATATATATTTCTAGCACCCCAAAACACCCAACATAAGGGACCTTAAAGAGAGAAATAGAGCCGGTCATTTTGGGGCTTCCTTGAGCCCCAGGTACGATAGCATGGCCAATGGCAAGGGAATATGGGAGCTGTAGTCCAACTCCCGGAGATCAGGCAAAGGGCACTTGGCTAGTTGCCGCCTTGGAATTCAAGGTGCCTGTCGCCTGGGAAGCTCCTCCCTCCCCACCCCCACCCCCACCCCATTCCTCTTCGGGCAGCCTATTTGCTCAGACGCAGCAGATCAACGGGCTACGCTTGCTTTCCATGCTTGTGACCTGAGACGTAGCCGCGGGGAAGGGCGAGTTGGATGTGAGGATGCAGCCTGCTGCGTCTGGACCTCCTGAAGGAGCGCATGGTGGAGGGCTGAGCTCCCTCCCCCTTTTCAACCTTCTTAACCCTCTTCAGATTCTGCCAGTGGGAAGCTGAGTGGGGGGATCTCTGCTGCCTCCAGCCAGCCCCTTCAGGGCAGAGGCAGACTGCCCAGGATGCCTGCAAAGAGCGCTGTCGGGCTGCGCCTTCTAGGTCCGCTCCTTTTCCCGTAGCCTTTCGCTCTGTGTCCGCGGAGGCGTTGCGGCACGGGTACATGAAGGTATTTGTGAATGCGTCTGGCATGCAGGGACAACCTCCCCTGTGTTTTTGCATTCCAGGAGAAAACCAGTGCGTGAGTAACACTACTTACCCCTGTGTTTTGGGTGCAGGTGTAGGTAATGGACAAGAAGAAGTACCAGATGCCGGGCTGTCTTCCTTGGGATGTGGAGAATCCTTTATCATGTCAATTAGTACTTTCAGGAAAGAAAAGAAAGATCTCAGTACATGGAATGAAGCTGTTCATCACATCTAAAAAACAGAGGGTCACTAATTCCACCTCACAGCTGACAATGCATAATGTAGCAGAGCAAAAGACAGGAGGTCCAAGGAACTCCTGCAGAGCTCAGAGACAGGATGCTTGCAAGGCCTGCATCTGGGGAAGGCTACAGTAAAGTATCTGCTGCAAGGAATGTTGCTAAGAGCACAGTGGCCTCCATCATTCTCCAATTGAAGACGTTTGGCAAAACCAGGACTCTTCCATGAGCTGGTCCTCTGGTCAAACTGAACAATCAGGGGAGAAATACCTCAGTATGAGAGGGGACCAAGAACCTGAGAGCTCCAGAGATCCCGTGTGGAGATGGGACAGAGTTCCAAAGAACAACCGTCTCTGTAGCTCTCCACTGACCTGGGCTTTATGGCAGCATGGATGGACAGGAGCCTCTCCTCAGTGCAAAACGCATGAAGGCCTGCTGGGAGTTAGCAAAAAAGCCCCTATAGGACCCTCAAACGGCCAAGAAGGAGATTCTCTGGTCCAATGAAACCACAGTTGAACTCCTTGGCCTCATTCTGAACATTATGTCTGGAGGAAACCAGGCACCACTCACAATCTGAACCAACACCGTCCCAGCAATGAAGTATGGTGGTGGCAGCATCAGGCTGTGGGGGTGTTTTTCAGCAGCAGGGACTGGGAGACTGGTCAGGACTGAGGGAAGCTGAACGGATCAAAGAATAGGAATATCCCCAATGGAAACCTCTTCCACAGCGCTCAAGGCCTCAGGCTGGGCTGAAGGTTCACTTTCCAACATGGCAACGATCGTAAGCACACAGCCAAGGCAACACAGGAGAGGCCGAGGGACAACTCTGTGAATGTCCTAGAGTGGCCCAGCCAGAGCCCTGACTTGAACCCTATTAGGCATCTCTTGAGGGTCCTGAAAAAGGCTGTCCACCATGGTCACCATCCAACCTGACTGACCTGGAGGGGATTTCAAAAGTTGTTTGGCAGAATCATTATTTTCATTTGCAGAAGGTCCTTCGACGGACACTGGCATTTTTTTCGGAGTATCTCCGTTCCTGAAACAATTGTAAAAGAGCCTCAATGCAGATCTTGTTCTTCCTCTCATAGACAGAGTTTACAGCAACTTGCCTTATTGTTATCTCATAGAGGAACAGTAATACACACACAAACACACAAACAAACACACACATCTAAACAGTGAGATGTTGGACTCAAAGTGGATTTGTGGTGAGTTTGGACAACTCATCCACCAGCAAGGCACATTCTTCTTCCATTTTCAACTCCTACCCTTCATCATTTTCTTAGTATGCAGAGACAGTTGGACCTTCCTTCCTTCCTTCCTTCCTTCCTTCCTTCCTTCCTTCCTTCCTTCCTTCCTTCCTTCCTTCCTGACTCTATTCCTCCCTCCTTCTCCCTTTGTCTTTCTCTTCCGAGAATATTCTGCCTTTTTCTACCACAGCAGGGCTTGGAATCTGGAGTCAAGAGTTGACAGAGAAATATATATTTCTAGCACCCCAAAACACCCAACATAAGGGACCTTAAAGAGAGAAATAGAGCCGGTCATTTTGGGGCTTCCTTGAGCCCCAGGTACGATAGCATGGCCAATGGCAAGGGAATATGGGAGCTGTAGTCCACTTCCCGGAGATCAGGCAAAGGGCACTTGGCTAGTTGCCGCCTTGGAATTCAAGGTGCCTGTCGCCTGGGAAGCTCCTCCCTCCCCACCCCCACCCCCATCCCCACCCCATTCCTCTTCGGGCAGCCTATTTGCTCAGACGCAGCAGATCAACGGGCTACGCTTGCTTTCCATGCTTGTGACCTGAGACGGAGCCGCGGGGAAGGGCGAGTTGGATGTGAGGATGCAGCCTGCTGCGTCTGGACCTCCTGAAGGAGCGCATGGTGGAGGGCTGAGCTCCCTCCCCCTTTTCAACCTTCTTAACCCTCTTCAGATTCTGCCAGTGGGAAGCTGAGTGGGGGGATCTCTGCTGCCTCCAGCCAGCCCCTTCAGGGCAGAGGCAGACTGCCCAGGATGCCTGCAAAGAGCGCTGTCGGGCTGCGCCTTCTAGGTCCGCTCCTTTTCCCGTAGCCTTTCGCTCTGTGTCCGCGGAGGCGTTGCGGCACGGGTACATGAAGGTATTTGTGAATGCGTCTGGCATGCAGGGACAACCTCCCCTGTGTTTTTGCATTCCAGGAGAAAACCAGTGCGTGAGTAACACTACTTACGCCTGTGTTGTGGGTGTAGGTGTAGGTAATGGGCAAGAAGAAGTACCAGATGCCGGGCTGTCTTCCTTGGGATGTGGAGAATCCTTTATCATGTCAATTAGTACTTTCAGGAAAGAAAAGAAAGATCTCAATAAATGGAATGAAGCTGTTCATCACATCTAAAAAACAGAGGGTCACTAATTCCACCTCACAGCTGACAATGCATAATGTAGCAGAGCAAAAGACAGGAGGTCCAAGGAACTCCTGCAGAGCTCAGAGACAGGATGATTGCAAGGCCTGCATCTGGGGAAGGCTACAGTAAAATTTGTGTTCTTCCATGAAACCACAGTTGAACTCCTTGGCCTCCTTCTGAACATTATGTCTGGGGGAAACCAGACACCACTCACAATCTCAACCAACACCGTCCCAGCAATGAAGCATGGCAGCATCATGCTTTGGGGGTGTTTTTCAGCAGCAGGGACTGGGAGACTGGTCAGGACTGAGGGAAAGCTGAACGGATCAAAGAATAGGAATATCCCCAATGGAAACCTCTTCCACAGCGCTCAAGGCCTCAGGCTGGGCTGATGGTTCACTTTCTAACATGGCAACGATCATAAGCACACAGCCAAGGCAACACAGGAGAGCCTGAGGGACAACTCTGTGAATGTCCTAGAGTGGCCCAGCCAGAGCCCTGACTCGAACCCTATTGGACATCTCTGGAGGGTCCTGAAAAAGTCTGCCCACCATGGTCACCATCCCACCTGAATGACCTGGAGGGGATTTGCAAGTACAACTGGCAGAAAATTCCCCCAATCCAGGTGTGCAAAGCTTGTCATGTCATACTCAAAAAAGTCTCAAGGCTGTAATTGCTGCCAAAAGTGCTTCCACAAAGTACTGAGTGAAGGTCTGAATATTTATGCCAATGTGACATTTCAGTTTTCCCTATTTAATAAATATAAAGACATTTCTAAAATGCTGTTCTCGCTTTGTCTTTATGGGGTACTGAGTGCATATTAAGGGTAAAAAATGATTTTCAACTTCTGTAGAAACAGCCTTCAGCAAAACAAAATTTTCAAAAGTGAAGGGGTCTGAATACATTCTGAATGTATATAATCTCTATATCCTCTGTATCTATATCTGTATCACGTTTATAATGTTATACACTTGGTATGGTGGGATGCTGTCCCTTTATAGTCTTGGGTCATAATAAAGATTGGTTTGAATCTGAAAGTGGTTCCCATTTAAACTGAATATAAATGCATGCATGAAATGCCTGTAATCCTATGGCTCCCTCCCCATCATTAATATGTGCCCACCCATCACATTAAAACCTACAATTTGGAGGACCCAGAACTTCCACATATCTGAAGCCCTAAATTTACCAAGAGATGGTCCAAGTTTACCTCTTCTTTCCATAACAAGCAGAACAACAACGCATCCAGCCAAGCTTATTGCGATTGTCTCCTTTTTTCTCTTTCTAAAAAAATTGATGAGCCGCTCTATTGTTCCCTTAGCGTTTCCAGTCCTGAAACAATTGTAAAAGAGCCTCAGTGCAGATATTGTTTTTCCTCTCACAGAGACAGTTTACACACAGATACATCTAAACAGTTACATGTTGGACTCAAACTGGATTTGTGGTGAGTTTCGGCAATTCACCACAAGGCAGGAAGTGAGGGGGGGATTTGGCCTGGCCTGACCCCAGCTGAACCTCCAAAAGGAGTGCCATCAGCAGGACATGAGAGAGGGGGGCAAAGCTGTCTTTACCCTCTTTTAACCCTCTTCAGAGTCTGCCAGTGGGAAGGTGAGTGGGGGGATCTCTGCTGCCTCCAGCCAGCCCCTCAGGGCGGAGGCAGACTGCCCAGGATGCCTGTGAAGAGCGCTGCCGGGCTGTGCCTTCTAGGTCCGCTCCTTTTCCCGTAGCCTTTCGCTCTGTATCCGCGGAGGCGTTGCGGTACGGGTACGTGAAGGTATTTGTGAATGTGTCTGGCATGCAGGCACAACCTCCCCTTTGTTTTTGCATTCCAGGAGAAAACCAGTCCATGAGCTGCCGTGCTTACCGCTGTGCTTTGGGTGCAATTCCAAAACTTTCATCAACTCACCCATAATCCAATGAGGCATTTGGAATGTTGTTCTCCATGTTGTCAAGTGCTGAGGAAAGAAAACAAAGATGTATCACTCCAGTGGTAAGTAGCAGTTTTGCTGTCCAATTTCCTGGCAGGTGCTACTTTCAGGAAAGAAAAGAAAGATCTCAATACATGGAATGAAGCTGTTCATCTCATCTAAAAAACAGAGGGTCACTAATTCCACCTCACAGCTGACAATGCATAATGTAGCAGAGCAAAAGCCAGGAGGTCCAAGGAACTCCTGCAGAGCTCAGAGACAGGATGATTGGAAGGCCTGCATCTGGGGAAGGCTACAGTAAAGTATCTGCTGCAAGGAATGTTGCTAAGAGCACAGTGGCCTCCATCATTCTCCAATTGAAGACGTTTGGCAAAACCAGGACTCTTCCATGAGCTGGTCCTCTGGTCCAACTGAGCAATCGGGGGAGAAATACCTTAGTATGAGAGGGGACCAAGAACCTGATGGTCACTTGGACTAACTCCAGAGACCCCGTGTGGAGATGGGACAGAGTTCCAGAAGAACAACTGTCTCTGTAGTTCTCCACTGACCTGGGCTTTATGGCAGCATGGATGGACGGGGGAATCTCCTCAGTGCAAAAGGCATGAAGGCCTGCTGGGAGTTAGCAAAAATGCCCCCGTAGGACCCTCAGACGGCCAAGAAGGAGATTCTCTGGTCCAACGAAACCACAGTTGAACTCCTTGGCCTCATTCTGAACATTATGTCTGGGGGAAACCAGGCACCACTCACAATCTGAACCAACACCGTCCCAGCAATGAAGCATGGCGGTGGCAGCATCATGCTCTGGGGGTGTTTTTCAGCAGCAAGGACTGGGAGACTGGTCAGGACTGAGGGAAAGCTGAACGGATCAAAGAATAGGAATATCCCTAATGGAAACCTCTTCCACAGTGCTCAAGGCCTCAGGCTGGGCTTTCCAACATGGCAACGATCCTAACCACACAGCCATGGCACCACAGGAGAGGCCGAGGGACAACTCTATGAATGTCCTAGAGTGGCCCAGCCAGAGTCCTGACTTGAACCCTATTGGACATCTCTGGAGGGTCCTGAAAAAGGCCGCCCACCAGGGTCACCATCCAACCTGACTGACCTGAGTTTGGAGGACAACGGGCACTCATTTCTTCTTCAGATTGAGAAGATTCACTGGGGAAATCTAGCATACTTTCTGAACTGCCCCTGAAACAATTGTAAAAGAGCCTCAATGCAGATCTTGTTATTCCTCTTATAGACAGCAACTTGCCTTACTGTTATCTCATACAAGAACTGTAATAAACACACACACAAAGAGACACAGACACATCTAAACAGTGAGATGTTGGACTCAAACTGGATTTGTGGTGAGTTTGGGCAACTCATCTGCCAGCGAGGCACATTCTTCTTCCGTTTTCAACCCCTACCTTCATCATTTTCATAGTATGCAGAGACAGTTGGACCTTCCTTCCCTCCTTCCTTCCTTCCTTTCTTCCTTCCTTCCTTCCTTCCTTCCTTCTTTCCTTCCTTCCTTCCTTCCTTCCTTCCTTCCTTCCTTCCTTCCTACCTACCTACCATTATTCCTCCCTCCTTCTCACTTTGTCTTTCTCTTCCCAGAATATTCTGCCTTTTTCTACCACAGCAGAGCTTGGAATCTGCAGTCAAGAGTTGGCAGAGAAATATATATTTCTAGCACCCCAAAACACCCAAGATAAGGGACCTTAGAGAGAAAAAAGGAGCCGGTCATTTCGGGGCTTCCCTCAGCCCCAGCTACAGTAGCATGGCCAATGGCCAGGGAATATGGGAGCTGTAGTCCAACTCCCGGAGATCAGGCAACTGGCACTTGGCTAGTTGCCGCCTTGGAATTCAAGCTGCCTGTCGCCTGGGAAGCTCCTCTCCTGTCCCCTCCCCCCCATTCCCCTTCGGGCAGCCTGTTTGCTCAGACGCAGCCGATCAACGGGGCTACGCTTGCTTTCCATGCTTGCGACCTGAGACGGAGCCGCGTTGAAGGGCCAGTGGGACGTGAGGGTGCATTTGGGCTGGTCTGCCATAGCTAGACCTCTGGAAGGAGCGTATGGTGGAGGGCAGAGTTGCCTTTCCCCCCTTTCAACCCTCTTAACCCTCTTTAGATTCTGCCAGTGGGAAGGTGAGTGGGGGGAATTCTGTTGCCTCCAGCCAGCCCCCTCAGGGCGGAGCCAGACTGCCTAGGATGCCTGCAAAGAGCGCTGTTGGGCTGCGCCTTCTAGGTCCGCTCCTTTTCCCGTAGACCTTCGCTCCATATCCGTGGAGGCGTTGCGGCACGGGTACATGAAGGTATCTGTGAATGCATCTGGCATGCAGGAACAACCTCCCCTGTGTTTTTACATCCCAGGAGAAAACCAGTGCGTGAGCTGCCCTGTTTACCAGGATTTAGTTGTGGATGACTCTTTAGAATCTGACATCTCACTTGATGTCATGTCCGTGGATCCCTTCGACATGCCTGACAAGAAAAGAAAGATCTCAATAAATGGAATGAAGCTGTTCATCTCATCTATAAAACTGAGGGTCACTAATTCCACCTCACAGCTGACAATGCATAATGTAGCAGAGCAAAAGCCAGGAGGTCAAAGGAACTCCTGCAGAGCTCAGAGACAGGATGATTGCAAGGCCTGCATCTGGGGAAGGCTACAGTAAAGTATCTGCTGCAAGGAATGTTCCTAAGAGCACAATGGCCTCCATCATTCTCCAATTGAAGACGTTTGGCAAAACCAGGACTCTTCCATGAGCTGGGCCTCTGGTCAAACTGAGCAATCAGGGGAGAGATACCTTAGTATGAGAGGAGACCAAGAACCTGAGGGTCACTCTGACTAGCTCCAGAGATCCTGTGTGGAGATGGGACAGAGTTCCAGAAGAACAACCATCTCTGTAGCAAAGAAGCCCCTGGAGGACCCTCAGACGGCCAAGAAGGAGATTCTCTGGACCAATGAAACCACAGTTGAACTCCTTGGCCTCATGCTGAACATTATGTCTGGGGGAAACCAGGCACCACTCACAATCTGAACCAACACCGTCCCAGCAATGAAGCATGGTGGTGGCAGAATCAGGCTGTGGGGGCGTTTTTCAGCAGCAGGGACTGGGAGACTGATCAGGATTGAGGGAAAGCTGAACGGATCAAAGAATAGGAAAATCCCCAATGGAAACCTCTTCCACAGCGCTCAAGGCCTCAGGCTGGGCTGACGGTTCACTTTCCAACATGGCAACGATTCTAAGCACACAGCCAAGGCAACACAGGAGAGGCCGAGGGACAACTCTGTGAATGTCCTAGAGTGGCCCAGCCAGAGCCCTGATGTGAACCCTATTAGACATCTCTGGAGGGTCCTGAAAAAGGCTGTCCACCACGGTCACCATCCAACCTGACTGACCTGGAGAGGATTTCAAAGGTTGATTGGCAGAATTATTATTTTCATTTGCAGAAGGTTCTTTGACTGGCATTTTTTTCGGAGGATCTCCGTTCCTGAAACAATTGTAAAAGAGATCTTGTTCTCAATGCAGATCTTGTTCTTCCTCTCATAGACAGAGTTTACAGCAACTTGCCTTA
This sequence comes from Thamnophis sirtalis, assembly GCF_051295495.1. Taxonomy (NCBI): domain Eukaryota; kingdom Metazoa; phylum Chordata; class Lepidosauria; order Squamata; family Natricidae; genus Thamnophis; species Thamnophis sirtalis. The sequence continues at coordinate 39,969,744 of NW_028261394.1, read as the reverse complement.
TTGTTATCACATGGAGGAACAGTTACACACACACAAACACACACACACATCTAAACAATGATATGTTGGACTCAAAGTGGATTTGTGGTGAGTTTCGACAACTCATCCACCAGCGAGGCACATTCTTCTTCCATTTTCAACTCCTACCCTTCATCATTTTCTTAGTATGCAGAGACAGTTGGACCTTCCCTCCTTCCTTCCTTCCTTCCTACCTACCTACCTACCTCTATTCCTCCCTCCTTCTCCCTTTGTCTTTCTCTTCCCAGAATATTCTGCCTTTTTCTACCACAGCAGGGCTTGGAATCTGGAGTCAAGAGTTGGCAGAGAAATATATATTTCTAGCACCCCAAAATACCCAAGATAAGGGACCTTAGAGAGAAAAAACGAGCCGGTCATTTCGGGGCTTCCCTCAGCCCCAGCTACGGTAGCATGGCCAATGGCCAGGGAATATGGGAGCTGTAGTCCACTTCCCAGAGATCAGGCAAAGGGCACTTGGCTAGTTGCCGCCTTGGAATTCAAGCTGCCTGTCGCCTGGGAAGCTCCTCTCCTCTCCTCTCCCCTCCCACCCCCATTCCCCTTCGGGCAGCCTATTTGCTCAGACGCAGCAGATCAACCGGGCTACGCTTGCTTTCCATGTTTGCGACCTGAGACGTAGCCGCGGGGAAGGGCGAGTGGGATGTGAGGATGCATCCTGCTGCGTCTGAACCTCCTGAAGGAGCGCATGGTGGAGGGCGGAGCTGCCTATCCCCCTTTTCAATCTTCTTAACCCTCTTCAGAGCCTGCCAGTGGGAAGGTGAGTGGGGGGATCTCTGCTGCCTCCAGCCAGCCCCCTCAGGGCGGAGGCAGACTGCCCAGGATGCCTGCAAAGATCACTGTCGGGCTGCGCCTTCTAGCTCTGCTCCTTTTCCCGTAGCCTTTCGCTCTGTGTCCGCGGAGGCGTTGCGGTACGGGTACGTGAAGGTATTTGTGAATGCGCCTGGCATGCAGGCATAACCTCCCCTGTGTTTCTGCATTCCAGGAGAAAACGAGTGCGTGAGCTGCCCAGCTTACCACTGTGTTTTGGGTGCATGTATAGGTAACTGGTGAGAAGGATCATATGTCTGGCCGGTTGCCGTGACTGTGGGTCCCTTCTCAACTCTTTGGCTGACTTTCTTGTGATGTGAAGAATCCTTTGCCATGGAACGTGCTACTTTCAGGAAAGAAAAGAAAGATCTCAATACATGGAATGAAGCTGTTCATCTCATCTAAAAAACTGAGGGTCACTAATTCCACCTCACAGCTGACAATGCATAATGTAGCAGAGCAAAAGCCAGGAGGTCCAAGGAACTCCTGCAGAGCTCAGAGACAGGATGCTTGCAAGGCCTGCATCTGGGGAAGGCTACAGTGAAACTCCTGCTGCAAGGAATGTTCATAAGAGCACAGTGGCCTCCATCATTCTCCAATTCAAGACGTTTGGCAAAACCAGGACTCTTCCATGAGCTGGTCCTCTGGTCAAACTGAGCAATCAGGGGAGAAATACCTTAGTATGAGAGGGGACCAAGAACCTGAGGGTCACTCTGAGTAGCTCCAGAGACCCCGTGTGGAGATGGGACAGAGTTCCAGAAGAACAACTGTCTCTGTAGCTCTCCACTGAACTGGGCTTTATGGCAGCATGGATGGACGGGAGCCTCTCCTCAGTGCAAAAGGCATGAAGGCCTGCTAGGAGTTAGCAAAAATGCCCCCGTAGGACCCTCAGACGGCCAAGAAGGAGATTCTCTGGTCCAATGAAACCACAGTTGAACTCCTTGGCCTCATTCTGAACATTATGTCTGGGGGAAACCAGGCACCACTCACAATCTGAACCAACACCGTCCCAGCAATGAAGCATGGCGGTGGCAGCATCATGCTGTGGGGGTGTTTTTCAGCAGCAGGGACTGGGAGACTGGTGGGGATAGATGGAAAGCTGAACGGATCAAAGAATAGGAATATCCCCAATGGAAACCTCTTCCACAGCGCTCAAGGCCTCAGGCTGGGCTGAAGGTTCACTTTCCAACATGGCAATGATCGTAAGTACACAGCCAAGGCAACACAGGAGAGGCTGAGGGACAACTCTGTGAATGTCCTAGAGTGGCCCAGCCAGAGCCCTGACGTGAACCCTATTGGGCATCTCTGGAGGGTCCTGAAAAAGGCTGCCCACCACGGTCACCATCCAACCTGACTGACCTTGAAACAGTGATTCCTCGAAGGGAATTGTCCTTTCCCCATTGTCTCCGTTCCTGAAACAATTGTAAAAGAGCCTCAATGCAGATCTCGTTCTTCCTCTCATAGACAGAGTTTACAGCAACTTGCCTTATTGTTCTCTCATAGAGGAACAGTAATACACACACACACAAACACACACACAAACATACATACACACACACATCTAAAAAGTGAGATGTTGGACTCAAACTGGATTTTTGGTGAGTTTGGCAAATCATCCGCCAGCGAGGCCCATTCTTCTTCCATTTTCAACCCCTAACTTCATCATTTTCTTAGCATGCAGAGACAGTTGGAGCTTCCTTCCTTCCTTCCTTCCTCCCTTCCTGCCTCTATTCCTCCCTCCTTCTCCCTTTGTCTTTCTCTTCCCAGAATATTCTGCCTTTTTCTACCACAGCAGAGCTTGGAATCTGGAGTCAAGAGTTGACAGAGAAATATATATTTCTAGCACTCCAAAACACCCAAGATAAGGGACCTGAAAGTGAGAAATAGAGCCGGTCATTTTGGGGATTGCCTGAGCCCCACCTACGGTAGCATGGCCAATGGCCAGGGAATATGGGAGCTGTAGTCCAACTCCCGGAGATCAGGCAAGGGGCCCTTGGCTAGTTGCCGCCTTGGAATTCAAGCTGCCTGCCTCCTGGGAAGCTCCTCTCCTCTCCCCTCCCCCCCATTCTCCTTCGGGCAGCCTGTTTGCTCAGAGGCAGCAGATCAACGGGGGCTGGGCTTGCTGTCCACAGAGCCGCCAGAGCCGCGTGGAAAGGCTGGTGGGAAGTGAGGGTGCATTTGGGCTGGCCTGCCATAGCTGGACCTCCTGAAGGAGCGCATGGTGGAGGGCAGAGCTGCCTTTCCCCCCTTTCAACCTTCTTAACCCTCTTCAGATTCTGCCAGTGGGAAGGTGAGTGGGGGGATCTCTGCTGCCTCCAGCCAGCCCCCTCAGGGCAGAGGCAGACTGCCCAGGATGCCTGCGAAGAGCGCTGCCGGGCTGCGGCTAATAGCTCCGCTCCTTTTCCCCTAGCCTTTCGCTCCGTATCCGCAGAGGGGTTGTGGCACGGGTACGTGAAGGTATTTGTGAATGTGTCTGGCATGCAGGCATAACCTCCCCTGTGTTTTTGCATTCCAGGAGAAAACCAGTGCGTGAGCTGCCCTGCTTACCAGTTTGGTTTGGGTGTGGTTTCCGGGTCTTCCTCCTCCTCAACCTCTGGCAGAAATTCCAGGGAAGATTGATGTGCATTTGCCATGGCAGGTGCTACTTTCAGGAAAGAAAAGAAAAATACCTCAATACACCGAATGAAGCTGTTAAACTCATCTACGAAGACAAAATTGCTTACCCTACCTTTTTCGTCCTTCGGCTCTTGCTCCTTCCAGCGCCAGCCTCGATATGGGACCAAGACTGGGAGAGGAGCGCAATAAAAGGCCACCGGGTGTGGTGCTTTCACTCTGCAGGGGTGTGACTGGATTCTCTGCAATAAATGTGGTTATACTGAAAGCTGAGCCAAGGGAAGTCTGTCCTAATGCTTTAAATAAGAGGTGTGAGCATGTTTGAGAGACAAACAATAGCAGTTTATTTAAGTAATTAATTTGAAAGATTTACAGGGCCTCCCATCTTAAGATTCCTGGGTAGCTCACAATGACAATAACAGCAAAACTATAAAGCAATCGTAAAACAGTAAAAGAATAAAACTTGCCTTTATGCAATCGTTATCCCAGCCCTAGAGTAAAAGCCAAGTATTAATGACTTTTCCAAGGGCAAAAGGGTGAAGTCCTGTTGAATCACTGGGGCTGGGGGAGCATCCCTCACGGTAAAGTCAGCCACAGGAAAACGGTGCTTTCAAGAATTCAGATCAGGTGTGTCAAACACCATTTCTGCATGGATCAGTGTTCTAGTTATCCTCTGTGGGCTGGTGGCCGGGGACAATGGGGCAGGAGTCAGGAGGCACATCTGCATGCAGGAGTTGGGGTTTATGTGTGCAGGCCCCACCCTCACCCTCCCTGCCACCTCCTGTGAGCATGCATGCCTGCTGGGATGGCGTGGGACAGGCCTGTGCCCATGTGCGGCCTCTGCCTCCTAGTAGAAATGGGCCAGCCTGAAGCTTCCTGGAGGGCCAGGTGTGGAGCCCCTGTTCCAGACACCTCCCAGCTTCCTCTTGTGCACATGCCTGCATGCCAGGATGAGGTCGGCTGGCCTCTGGACTGGTGTGCCCACCTGGATAACATGGGCCAGTCTGAAGTGATGCACGCTGGCCCCTTACAATTTCCAGGATGGCCGTGCGGGTCAGATCCGACCATGTTGCAGGCGGGATGCAGCCCGTAGGCCTGGAGTTTGACACCCCTGCCCTTATGAAGAGGTAGTGCGTGGTATAAGCAGGTCCTGTGCCATTACCCAAGATGTCTTTTTCAGAGATCGAGAAGCACTTAAGGAAATTCAACGTAGGGAAGAAAAACCAACGGTACAAGTACAGATAGGTGAAACCTGGCTTAATAGTAGTAACTGTGAGAGGAATGTTGGAGTCTTAGCAGACAATCAATTAAATACGAGCCAGCAGCAGGGATGAAATTCAGCAGGTTCTGTAGAACCAGTAGCGAAAATTTTGAGCAGTTCGGAGAACCTGTAAATACTACCTCTGGCTGGTCCCAGAGTTGGGTGGGAATGGAGATCTTGCAGCCTTAAAAAGCCTTAGTAAGGCCATATCTAGAATATTGCATCCAGTTTTGGCTACCACACCAGAAAAAAAGATATGGAGACTCTAGAAACGGTACAGAGAAGAGCAACTAGGATGATGAGGGGCCTGGAATCTAAAACCTATGATGAACAGTTGCAAGAAATGGACATGGCTCATCTAGTGAAGAGAAGGACCAGGGGACACATGATAATAGTATTCCAATATTTGAGGGGCTGCCAAAGAGAGGAGGGGGGGTCAAGCTATTTTCCAAAGCACCTGAAGGCCAGACAAGGAACAATGGATGGAAACTGTTCAAGGAGAGATTCAGCCTAGAAGTAAGGAGAGGTTTTATGGCGATATGAACAATCAATCAATGGAACAGAAGTTGCCTTCAGAAGTTGTGGGTGCTTCATCACTGGAGGCATTCAACAAGAGAGCGGACAATCACTTGTCAGAAATTGTATGAGCAGGGATTGGAATAGATGACCTACAAGGTCCTTTCCAAATCTGTTATGCTGTTAATGCCAGATCTTTGGTGGAAAAATCTGAATGGCTGTTAGATCCCAGTTGTGAATTCAAAAGTTCTTCTAGAATAGTTGTTGTCTACAGTAGTTGTTGTACTGTGGCCTTCCAAGTAAACTTTTTTTGTGTTGTGGCCTTAATGTTGGAACTCTGGCAAATATTATTAATGGCATAAAAACCAGTTTCATCTAGTGCCCCAGGCTAAAAACCAGGAGTGGGTGAATTCTAGTCCCTTTTAGGCATGAAAGTGATGAAGGCTGGTCCTTTACAATTCCCAGGATGGTCGTGCAGGCCCGATCTGACCATGTTGCAGGGTGGATGCAGCCCGTGGTCCTTGAGTTTGACACCCCTGCCCTAAAGCGTGCCCAACTTATCTATGCAGTCCCAGTGATTTAACAGGACCTCACCTTTTTGTCCTTGGGAAAGTCATTAATACTTGGATTTTGCTCTGGTGCTGGGTACGACTGCATAAACACAAGTTTATTGTTTTACTGTTTTATGATTGCTTTATAGTTTCGCTTTTATTTCAGTTGTTGTTGGGAAATGCCCAGAAGTGTTTTATTGTTTTATGATTGCTTTCCAAATAATTTCCAATCAATTTAATTTACCACCTATGGACTCCAATCAAAGTATACAAGCATGTCAAGCGATCAAGAGAAATGGGAGGCACTTGAGCTAAATGGGGTGACCTGGCCTGGACCTTTGCCCACGTGTGCCTGCTGGGATAGTGTGGGCCAGGACAAAGTGACACGGGCTGGTCCCTTACAATGTCCAGGATGGCTGCATGGACCGGATCAGGGTCGTGGGCCTAGAGTTTGACACCCACTCTAACTGATCTTGTGGGACGGGCACGTCTTCTTAGAAAAAACTATGGCGGGTATAAGCAGGTCCTGTGCCATTACCCAAGATGTCTTTTTCAGAGATCGAGAAGCACTTAAGGAAATTCAACGTAGGGAAGAAAAACCAAAGGAACAAGTACAGATAGGTGAAACCTGGATTAATAGTAGTAACTGTGAGAGGAATGTTGGAGTCTTAGCAGACAATCAATTAAAATACGAGCCAGCAGCAGGGGTGAAATTCAACAGGTTCTGTAGAACCAGTAGTGGAAATTTTGAGCAGTTCGGAGAACCGGTAAACACTACTTCTGGCTGGTCCCAGAGTTGGGTGGGAATGGAGATCTTGCAGCCTTAAAAAGCCTTAGTAAGGCCATATCTAGAATACTGCATCCAGTTTTGGCTACCACACCAGAAAAAAGATGTGGAGACTCTACAAGGGGTGGAGAGAAAAGCAACTAGGATGATGAGGGGCCTGGAGGCTAAGACATACGAAGAATGGTTGTAAGAAATGGACGTGGCTAGTCAGTGAAGAGAAGGACCAGGGGACACATGATAGTAGTATTCCAATCTTTGAGGGGCTGCCACAGAGAAGAGGGGTTCAAGCTATTTTCCAAAGCACCTGAAGGCCAGACAAGGAACAATGGATGGAAACTGATCAAGGAGAGATTCAACCTAGAAGTAAGGAGAAGTTTTCTGACAATATGAAGACTCAATCAATGGAACAGAAGTTGCCTTCAGAAGTTGTGGGTGCTTCACCACTGGAGGCATTCAAGAAGAGACTGGACAGCCACTTGTCAGAAATTGTATGAGCAGGGATTGGACTAGATGACCTACAAGGTCCTTTCCAAATCTGTTATGCTCTTAATGCCAGATCTTTGGTGGAAAAATCTGAATGGCTGTTGGATCCCAGTTGTGAATTCAAAAGTCCTTCTAGAGTAGTTGTTGTCTACAGTAGTTGTTGTACTGTGGTCTTCCAAGTAAACATGTTTAGTGTTGTGGCCTTAATGTTGGAACTCTGGCAAATATTATTAATGGCATAATAACCAGTTTCATCTAGTGCCCCAGGCTAAAAACCAGGAGTGTGTGAATTCTAGTCCTGTCTTAGGCATGAAAGCCAGCTGGGTGACGTTGGTGACCATCCACTCGTTCTCAGTCCAACCCAACTGACAGGTTTGTTATGAAGGGGAATATAGGAGAATGAAGTGTTGGATGGGTCTTCTGCGTTGACTATTTATAAAAATAATAAAGGTGATCTAAACAGCATTTTTAAAAACCTCTGTGCCACCACAAGGGAAGAGAATCTTTGTAGCTCAGCCTTAAACTGTGTGGTTATTGGTTCTCTCTGAGCATGATGGCTTTCTTGCCTTACCCCACTAGGTAACATCATCCGTGCCAGAAGGGAGTTGGGTGAGTGTTGTTGGCCGTGGTCTTAGCACGATTAGGCTCTTCTTCACTGTTAGCTTGTTTGTTTTGGTAGTTCCTTGACTGGGGTATTGTTTATTTCTTCATTGCTGGCCTAGTGTTTTGGGGTTAATCTTTGCTCAAGTGAGTTGTTGATTGTAAGGGAGTAGTCATTTTGGTATTTGTATTTGTATTGTATTATTTGTATGCCGCCCTTCTCCGGGAGGACTCAGGGCGGCGAACAATTCAAGGGGGGGAAAAAAGGGGAACATAAAAGACAAAATACAAATAATAAAAGTAGACAACAGTCGCACAACCATACAATCAGATATGTGGTCTTTCTGTTCTCTTTTCGACTTCTGGATTATCTCTTTTGAATGGTATGAATGATCTTTGTGCCTACTGATGACTGATTTCTCAGAGTGCCAGGCTTCCAGGAATTCTCTAGCATTTTTGGACTTTGCTTGCTCTCCCTGTCCAATTTCCTGCCAGTTGCTACTTTTAAGGAAAGAAAAGGACGATCTCACTATATGGAATGAAGCCGTTAAACTCATCTAAGGAGACCAGAGGGTCAATTATTCCACCTGAAATTCCAGGCAAATGCCAAAGGCTCATCCCTTGCATCAGTGGCAGTTGCTGATTATGGGACAAAGTCTAATTTCCTATTAAATATCACCGCAGTTCACAAGCGGAGGTATTCTTTGGGAAGTGGGTCTCAATGAGATGAAGATGGAGCTGTAGCGTCTCCTTGGAGTATCACCCCCTTTGCTTTCTTCTGAGATGCAGCCTCAACCTCTCACCTCCATGGACCTCAGGTTCTCCTGCAGATTTCCAGCAGTGGCACACCATTCTCTCGATACTTAGCACCCCAGAAGTTAGGTATCGTAAAATTGCATAACTATACTTGCCTATCTTTAGACAAGATGGCATTTGGAAGTTGGGGGGCAAGGCGGGCATGGGGAGCCTAACCAAACAATCTAGCAAAAGGCAAGCCAATTAGGGTGCTGTTTACTACTCTCCAATGTTTATGCTACGAAATCATCCTGAAAATGATCGGTTGATCTGTTTTCCTATCCTTGTCTCAAGAGTCAAGGCAGTGTATGCACGGTTGAGCCTAAATTTGCTTTGAACATGAAAACCATGGTAGGATTGAGGATAATGGATCTGAGAATGATAGATTAGGAACTCAGATATGTGGGCTACCTCAACACATTCCTGTTGGGTTGGGCAGCCCTAAGTACATCTATTAATAAAAATACATTTTAGAAAACCAGGCAGGTTTTGGCAGGAGCCTAATTACATTTGCATAACACTTATGATTTAAATGAAAAGTTGATCTGCCTCTAGTGGGGAAGTTCACTTCAAAGTGATGTATACTCTTGTTTGGCCTGCTGTGAAGGTACAATTGCACATGGATTGCGGTTGATTTCCAACATGGTTGACAGACCTCAGCCTTGGAACACATTTGTGTTTTGGCCAGATTTCCCAAATCTGTGCAAAGAAGCAGTTTAGAACTCTAAGCAGCTTGACTTTCTCCTTGGAAGCCTGCAAGGGATAAATCAAAAATAAAAGAGAAAGAAATAAAGGAGAAATGAATTTTTAGAGAGTAAGGAAAGTTCAGACCAAGATTAGCCTACCTACTTACCTTGGTGGCAGTGGTTATAATACAATATTGCAGACTAGCTCTGCCCATTGGTAGTTCAATCCTGACCAGCTCAAGGTGGACTCAGCCTTCCATATTTTTGAGATGAAGTGTAAAATGAGGAGCCAGATTGTTGGGGGCAAGATGCGGACTCTGTAAACCTCACAGAGAGTGCTATAAAGCACCATGGAGGAGAATATATTTGTAAATGCTCTTGCTCTTGCTAAATGCTATTCTTCCAGAATCTGGAAATGATAGCATTCATTCTTCAGTTTTTCCTGTCCTGATGCCTGTTTATTCAGAACAAAATCAAATTTCATTCACTGACTTTAACACAGAAAAAAAGTTGGGCAAGATTGTAAAACCAACACATGGATTAAGGTTTTGTTGTTCCCTCCCTAAATTAAATAATATTGAAAATGTAATAGAAAGTAACCAGAAACATAAGTCTTTGTGGATTCTCTTCTGTTGCAAAAAATGTGTTACAATAACTTCTACTCTGTGTACCTAAACACAACCAACCAAAGGTTACACCAAGTCAGATAAATAAGTTCAGGAAATGCACTGAAATGTCAGGAAATTAAACTTGGTATGTATCAAAAGAGCAGATTTGAAAAGTGTGTGTAAAATGAATTATTCTGTTTTAAGGAATGATACTTAAGAAGTTTAGAAGGCTACTCACCCACTGAATGCAGACTTACAACTTACCTTCTGGTACATGGCCTCTAGATAAGATAAAGATACACAATGATCAACTTACCAAGCTTGTTGTGATCCTTGCTCTCCATTGTACGAAAAGTATTGATTGTGCAAACACACTATCATTCTCCCTTAGTTGCAGCCTTGAAGTTCTCATCAAAATAGCCTTTTACAGGAATTCCCTTGTTCCTATCACCAAATTTATCTACAAGGCTGCCATCCTCACCTAGCATTCTCTTAATCATTTTTCAAAGTTTATATTGTCCCATCATATCATTTCTCCGCATGCCTCATTGCCACAATTTCTCTTTTGAGATAAGCACTGTGAAGGCAATTATTTATTGGTCGGTTTTTATTACAGGTAGTTCTTGACTGATGAACACAACTGAGCCAGGAATTTCTGTGACTAAGGGAAACATTTGTTCAGTGAGTTTTGCCCCATTTTACGACCATTGTTTTTGCCATAGTTGTTAAGCGACTCTGGCTTCCCTCATTGACTTCCCAGAAAGTCGCAAAGGGAATCGTATGATCCTGAGACAACTGTAACAAGTACATGCCAGTTGCCAAGCCTTCAAATTTTGATCACATGACATCAGGGACGTTACAACTGTCATGTCAAAATAGGTCATAAGTCAACAGTCACTAAATGAACTGTCGTAAGTGGAAGATTATCTGTACTTAATTCTTTCCGTGACTGCTCTTTGTTAAATTCTATTTAACTGACCTCTGTTTTTATTATCTTTAACTCTGCACAGATCTTTGTCCAAAGGATTACTTACAACCACAATTGGGACCCAAATTTCTGCTGCTGAGACCTTTGTTACATGATTTTTGCCCTATTTTATGACGTTTGCCACTGTTGTTAAGTGAATCACCACAAGTATTAGGTTGGTAACACAGTTCTTAAGTGAATCTGGCTTCCCCATTGGCTTTGCTTGTCAGAAGTTTATCAAAGCGGATCACGTGACCCTGGGACACTGCCACCGTCACAAATATGAGTTGATCCTGTGGCCATGGGGATGCTGCCATTGTCATAAACGTGAAAAACGGTCCTGTCACTTTTTTCAGCGCCGTTGTAACTGAATGTTCACTAAATGAATTGTTGTAAGCTGAGGACTACCTGTATTTTAATTTGTTAAAAAAACAACAACCCCAAACTGTAAAACCTGAATGTTGGACTTTTAATATTCCTTGTTACTCCCAGATCTTTCTTCCTTGTCTCCTCCTGTTGAACGTTCTCAACTGAAGGAAACCCAGTTTAGCATCTCTAAAAGGAAGGGGAATAACAGTCATACAACCTTGGCAGTGAAACACATTAAAATTCAGCTTTATTTTATCTTCAGGAGAAATACCTAAGGTGAATCATCTGCTACATTTTCGGCTTCGGACTATTTCAACTTTTCACTCCTTCACCCTCTCAAAATTAAGGCAGCAGGAGAAGAAAATACATCCCGTGGAGAAGATCATACCCCCCCTGAGAAATTTCAAGTAATTTGATCATTCAAATATGGCCAAGAGGACATAATTCAATCACAGTGGGTTCCACCACAAAATCGCGGAGGACAAAATCGCGCTCAACGAAAGCGCGCATTTGACGTCATCACAGCGCGACGAAAACATCGCGCTGTGATCGAAAAATGTAAAAATAAAGCTAAAACCTTCCCCTAACCCCCCCAAACCTAACCCTAAACCTAACCCTAAACCTAACCCTTAACCTAACCCTAAATCTAACCCTAAACCTAACCATTAACGTAACGAAAAACCTAACGCTAACCCTTAACCTAACGCTAAACCTAACGCTAACGCTCTAAACCTGACCCTAACCCTTAACCTAACCCTAACCCTAATCCTTAACCTAACCCTTACCTTTATGTGAATCGGCTTGCTTTAATTTTAATTTTATTTCAATTTTTAATTTTTTCCATCGCGCTGTGATGACGTCACATGCGCGCTTTCGTCGAGCGCTATTTTGTCCTCCGCGCTTTTGACGGGTCACGTCACAGTGCAGTTATCTACATTAGGTTTCTCCAACTTGGTATCCTGAAGATATGTTATCCACCAGCCTCTCTCTCTCCAGCCAAAGAACGTACTTGGGTAGGACAATTGGTCATAGATTCCCACCCTTGTAACTGGGCAGGAAAGGCTGACACCTGTGCAGTGTATCATTATTCATCTAGAACGATGCACATCAAAGAGCATCAAATCGGGATGTCATCCTAGTGCCAATGCCATGACTTACATCCTTGACTGCAATGCAAGGACGCAACGGTAGCCCTTTGTTGGAAGGCGTCACTGGTACAGAGGCCACTGCTTCTGAGGTCCGATGAATGAGAGGTACTTACTCAGTAAGGCACTCCAAATCCAGTTTTTGGGGTGGCATAAATAGATTTTTTCTAAATAAATACGGTGGACATCGTGGCTCAAACTGATCCACCCTTGGCTGTTGAAATAGGGACTAATTATGAAAGAGAAAATAACAAAACCAGAAGGGGCAAACCAAAGCTTGCCTTGTTCATTTTCCCAAACAGATTATTCGGGGTAAAAGAAAAATGCACGGTTGCCATCTTCTTATTCCTATTAAAACCGTGATCTTAAGATAATCTAAAACGCCAGAGAAAAGGGGTCGGAAGGGAGCCAAAGGCACTCACAACCCCATGAAACACACATCCGGGTCTAGTTTCCGTACTGGATCTCCCCTCTGAGTTCAGTGGTGATGTAGCTTGTCAGGACTCCGAGCAATTTCTCTTGAAGGGCACCGTTGGCCATGACCAAGGCTGTGAGCTGGGCTACGTCGGTCCAGTCCAGATTCTGAATAATGGCACAGACGTTTTGGTAAAGCCTTTGCTGCTCCACCGGAGGTTAACTCAGCCTTCCATCCTTCTGAGGTCAGTAAAATGAGGATCCAGATTGCTGGGGGCAAGAGGCTGACTGTGTAAACCACTTAGAGAGGGCTGGAAAACACTGTGAAGGGGTATATAAGTCTAAGTACTATTGCTATGTTCCCCCCCCCCTCTGCCTCATATTAAAAGCTAGAGCTCCTGGATGCATTTATGCACATAGCCGAAGCATTAATTTACCGACAGCAATGCCAGGCGGGCCTGCCATCAAACCACTGAAAAAAGCCGTCGTTCCCACCACCAAGGCGCCTCGCCCGGAGTGCTTGAAGGCTGCTTTCATTTTTCGCTCTTCAGAAATATGGCAGAGGAGCTGCATCACGTCCCTGATGTCGATAGGCATTGTGACTTTTTTGGACCTGAAATAAGTGTAAAAGAACCTGAATCCAGTTATCTGTCTCTATGGCTCTCTCTCCACGAGAAGTTTGCAGGCCTCTCAAATTGTCTGCATGACCCGTTTTCCACAGAAAATAAGATGTGCAGAGCATTTGGGAGGTCTACAGAGTGCAGAACCTTTTTTTAAAAATTTACCTCTCCAAAATCTTGGTGGATACAGAATACAGTAATTCAGCAATGAGATTAAAGATGAGCGGAAGTGATTTCACGATGGGGGAAAGATAACAGGTAACTGACTTTTTTAGAAATATATCTTTTTAAAAAATTAATAATGATTAATGATTAATTTAAGGCAGAGTGACAGAACTGCCCCATCCTCAAAGAGTTTGTCATCTGGACTGTTTCTCCACCATTCTTCTGTCTTTCGAAAAAGGTAGATTTGATCTTATGGACTATGCAGAACTTCAGCTTTTGAGATGTCAAACGGAATCATGGTTTGGAATTTATTGTGCTAATTAAGCTATTTCACAAGGGGGGATGTGACTTTTAGGCTTTGGTGCATTTTCAACATTTATGGCCATTGCAGCTTCCCCATGGTTGTGTGTCAAAATATGACAACTGGATCATATTTATGGCGGTTGTAGTGTCCTGGAGTGATGTGATTCCCCTTTTGCGACCCCATACTTAAGGGGCCTTGGGGTCGATCTCTGCACTCCGACCAACACCGACCTTCTGACAAGCAATGAGAAAGCGAGATTCACTTAACAAAGGAATTGCTAATTTAACAACTGCAGAGATTCATTTGACAAACGTGGCAAGAAAAGTCATAAAATGGGATAAAACTCACATGTCTCACTTAGCAACCTAAATTATGGGCTCAATAAGTCATAAGTCAAGGACTACCTGTATAAGATATGTCGCCCTCAACTTACTACCATTAGCTGAGCAACTGCTTGAAGTTAGAACAGTGCTGAAAAATGTGACTTACAACAGGTCCTCGCTTTTATGACCATCACAACATTCCTACAGTCATATGATCATGATTCAGGCCTTGGCACCCGGCATATATATATGATGGTTGCAGCATCCCTTGGTCACACAATTGGCTCTTACGACTTTCCCAGCTAGCTTCTGGCAAGCAAAGTCAACAGAGAAAGCTGGATTGTTGGCATTTGTTGAAGGACTGTGACCAAAAAGGCCATAAAATCAGGCATGACTCACTTAACAACCACCTTGCTTAAAAGCTTAAAAGAGCCCTCTTGTGCCTCTTCTTAACCACTTAAGTTCAATCCAATGAGCTTCCTGCCCATCACTCCACCTACTTGGGATGTCTGAAAGGTTCTTCTTCTTGTGCCATATCTGTCATTGGACGTTGACGATCATGTTGGCAATTCTATTTTTGTCAAAAGCCACATGAAAAAGAGCTGTTGAGTTTTGTCCAAACCAGTCAAACCTTTGGTTTTGAAGCCATGACGTTCTTCTTCTGCCTGGACCTCATTTGCCTTCAGTCTTTCCCTGGAGGATTAAATGAAGGATGTCGTATTTTTCTGGGTGTGTCATCACATGTCCAAAATATTCTAACTTTCGCTTTTTAATGGTTTTGAAGATTTCCCTTGGCTTTCCCAGATGGCTTATAACCTCCTCATTGGTGATTTTGTCAATCCAGCTTCTACGTAACAGCCGTCTGTAAATCCACATTTCAAATGCTTCTCGTTTCTTCAAGAGCAGGATAGAAAAGATGTAACAACTGATAAGCCTGATTTTCACACTTAGCCTTATGTCGTGACTGCAGAAGACCTTTTTCATTTTGAAGAATTCTGTTTGAGCTTTCCCTATCCTTGTCTTTACTTCACTGATCCTGTCCCAGCTTTCCAAATTAAAACCGAGTTACGCGATTCTTTCAACTTTCTCTAGAGGTATCCCTTCCAAATTTATCAGTGGTAAATTAATGGGTTGTTTGCTTGATCTTGGTTTTCGAGGTGTTAAGCTTCAAGATACATTTTTCATATATTTTTGAGACTCTGTTGATGAGGAGCTGAAGGTCTTCATGCTTACTGGCAAGCAGAACTGTTTCATCAGCATATCTTAAATTGTTGATCTGAACACCATTTACTTTGAGGCCAGCATCAATGTTTTCCAGTGCTTCGTTGAAAAGCTACAATCCAACAAATCTTTGGAAGATGCCAAGCTGGGGAACAGATGATACTCATTCATAAACTGAGTAGCCAAATCAATTAATGTTGAGAAGAAATATCTTGGTGTGTACTGAGGCATCAAATGAAGCCTACGAAAGCATCCCCCATCTGCCAAGGAAAGCTTCGGCTTCCCTCTGTCCCACCCAGAGCCCCAGATTCCCGGCTGTTGCTAGAATAGATGGAGAGCTGAATCAAATGTGTTTCTTTCTCTCTACTCAGTTGATCTTGGCTGTTGGCTAAAACTGCAAGCACAGCATTGCTGGGCCAGCACTTCTGTTCCTGGTGCTGATACGGCACATCTGATAGGAAACCCAAAAGTGCTTTTTTCAGGAGGCAACTTCACTTTCTTGTTTTTCCATTGAAGACGTTTTGCTTCTCATCCAAGAAGCTTCTTCAGCTCTGAATGGAATGGAAGGATTTTTATCCCTTGCAGACAGCTGGTCATTTGCATCTTTTTAGAGGATCCTTGAAGCACTTGGAGATTTATTTGTGTCCTCAGGGACACCTGAGTACTGCAAATGGTTCCTGTAGTCTGCAATTTTTAATCTATTTAATGCAATCCATTCCTACTCCAACACCATTCCAAGGGTGTTCATCCCAAATTGTATAGGTAAAAGTCTGTAGAGATTCTCAGTCATCCAGGTGATGGTTGTCCCAAAGGTGCTTTTTTTCAGGAGGCAACTGGACTTCTGAAGCTGAGCTGAAGAAGCTTCTTGGAGGAGAAGCGAAACATCTTCAAAGGAAAAACAAGAAAGTCCAATTTTCATTTTCTTTTGGACTTCTGGACTCTCTCTTTCGAATGGTATGCAGTTGTTGTTTCGGTCTATGTGCCTATTGATCACTGATGTCCTCAGAGTGCCAGGATTTCAGGAATTCTCCAGCACTTTTGGACTTGGCTTGGTCTAAGATGCTCACAGATTCCCAGTTGAAACTATGTTTGGGCCTATCCATGTGTGGTGCAATTAAGGACCCTTCATCGTGCTTTTGGCTGCTAGTTAGTGTTCATGGATGGTTTTGCTGGTCTTCTACCTGTTTGTCAAATATAGGAGGCTGTTAAAGTCCTTGTATGTGTAGATGACTTCAGTTTTTTTTCTTCTTCTGCAGTTGTGGAGTCTTTGGGTTTCCTAAGGATGCTTTGCAGGGATTTAGCTGGTTTGTGTATTACAGTGATGCCAAAAGACCCAGTTTAAAAGTTTTAATAAAAATGATATAGAGACACACATAGGTAAGAAAACCAGTGAACATGCCATGGCAGGATTCTGCATCAAGTAGCGCACATTGCATGTGAAGAAGGTTAGCACCCACCCCTCTTGGAGAAATGAACTATTTTGGGAAGCACTAGGGAAGCAGAGCGTTGTATTTCCCTGGATGAGAGATTGAGAAACATTCTCTTGGAGGCAGGAACTCAGCTCCCTGCCCCCAGCAGATGTTTTGGTGCCAGCTTCTCTACAGGACAGAAGACCTTCACCCTCAGGACATAATAGGATTAGCCCTCTACCCATCTAGCAGCAGAGCTCACCACGTTTCACCTGGGGATATGACATCACCCAGCACAGTTCAACCAGACTTATCTCAAACTAGGATGTGCACATGACCTTCTACTGCAACCAATGGAGTGCCTGCCCTTGTTGCGAGAGCGGGGAGGGGCTCAGGTTCGGGTGTGAATGATGCTGACTCTCCACTCCAGGTGTTCAGTGCACCAGGACCATCTGCTTAATGGTCCTGCTCCATTAAACCATCTTTCCAAGCAGCCACCATGTTTTCAGTGTCTTTCTGCTAGTGGTGGGTTGCAGGTGGTAAAGCAAGGAATGGGCGTACTGGAGCCTCCCCTGAGCACCGGGTACTGCTCCAGTACGGTGCTCCAGAGGGTCCACCCACCCGCCAGCACTCTTTACCGGTCTTTAAAGTCTTTGGCGCTTCTGTGCATGCGCATGGTGCATACAGCCCCTGGGCAATGCTCCACCGAGCAGCTGGAGCGTCACGGAGGCGTTGCTGGATACAAGATGCATGGGCGCACTGCACGCGTCCATGTGGACGACACGGGGCCCGTTCCAACCATACCGGTTGGAATGGGATCCGGAACCCACCACTGTTTTCTGCCCACTTGGAACTGAACCCAGGACATTTCTTTCCCAATTGAAGATCCAAATGTAATTTACTCAATAACCCAAAATGAAATAGATTAGATCTTACTGTGATCTATACACCCCCAGCCTTTATATTTCGTATGAACCAATGTGGTTTTTTGGGGGGGGATTAACGCCTATCTCATATCCACCCACATTTTTAGGAAGGTAATACTGGCCACCTTGAGTTGCCTCTGAGAAAGATGGGAGGCATACAAATTTAATACATAAATAAATACTACTGAAACATAGAAAAAAATTTCATTAGAATTCAAAATCAATTTATTGGAAGAGCTGCTAGTGAGAGCACAAATACTACTTTTTCATTGGCTTATTTAGAGATAGTCACAGACACTACATAGGTAATTTTAACAATGCAATTGGGACTGGCAACTGTCAGTAAGCAGGGCAGTTGTTAAGTGAGATATCATCTGATTGCAAAATATTTCATATCAATAACCACGAGTTTATTCGTTGGCTTCCTCACTGATTTTCCTTGTCTCAACCATCTGAGAAGTGGCAAATAGTGAGTCTCCTGAGCCAGCACATTGCTAAATTTGAGGATCGGTTATAAAGCTAATGTCAGGGCTGGTTCCCTCAGTAACCAAGAAAGAAACCACTCAACTCCATTTTGCAGAATTAAAAGTACTTTTACTGGTCATGAGTAGATAGTAGCTAGGCAAAGCAAGATCTGAGGCAAAAGCACGCGTAAGCATATGTATCAATATGTGACCCAACCCCCTCCCCTTGGTAACCCCACCCCATAGTCCAATCCAAGCACCCCACAGGTGTCATGTGGGAGACATCTTCAAAAATCATCATCAGGTTGGTATGCCGGACAGTTGGCCTTGGCGGCAACTCCTCTCTCTGCAGCATGCGCAGTAGATGGTGAGAACAACTCCCTTTTTACAGCCACTCCTGCACTGAACAATTCCCCCACCCAAATACCATGCCCCCCCCTCCCCGTTTCAATGGCAGCCGAAAGCAAGCAGCAAAACAGAGGCTGACAGCTCCTTTTTCGACACTGTCATAAGTCTGAACAGTAACTCAGTAGGGCAATCCATAACTAAGAGTTACCTGCATTATCATATTTCACAGTAAACTTTGAAAGAAATCTATGGTGAAACCTTATGTAAAAGCTTGAAAATGTTAATAAAGCTATGAATCTCACATAGATATTATTTTATGATTGGCTTATTTATGATTACAAATACATTATCATCATGTTTCAGAGTCAACTTTGAAAACTTTGGTGAAACCTTATCTAAAAGCTTGAATCTGTCAATAAAGCTATGAATCTCACATAGATATTATTTTATGATTGGCTTATTTATGATTACAAACAGATTATCATCATGTTTCAGAGTCAACTTTGAAAACTTTGGTGAAACCTTATCTAAAAGCTTGAATCTATCTGTATTCCCTTTCAGAAACGTAAAGCCAGATCCTGCACAATAGACCTTTAATCATGTATGATTTTTAACTGGGAAGGAATATCTAAAGGAAGGGGAATAATGGTCATAAAAACATAGCAGTTCACATTAAAATTCAGTTCAATTTGCATTTCTCTTCAGGAAAAATTTCTAAGATGAATCATCTGCTACATAGCCAACAATGATCAGGTTTATATCAGAGGATCAAGAATGTATCTGGACGGGACAACTGGTCATAAATCCAAAATTTCTAACAGGCCAGGAAAGGGTGACTGCATCTGTTCAGCCTACCTTTATTCAGCTAGCATGATGCACATCAACTACAGGGCAGCAAACAGTGATGTCATCCTAGTGCAAATGTAGGCACTTCTATCCTTGCACCTTGATGACATCACCCCTTGCTCCCATCCTAACAGAGATGTATCATTCTAACTTAATAATGGTTCACTGAACATACTGTATCAAATATAAGTCACTCAGCCTAGCCTAACTTCCCCTTTGAGGTCAATAATGATGAAGTCTGTGAATACTTTCTCAAATTCCTTTTCAAAGTCTCTGTTTTCCTTGACTTTGCGTTTGACTTCGGCCATGTTGCTGCAGCCCTGATTCTGCATATAGTTAACAAAACGTTCATGAAACCGCTCGACCTCCTCAGGACACAATTCCATGAGAAGCTCATGAAGAGGCTGGAACGTTGGAGAGTTTATGTTGGCATCAGCAGCACCATTTCCTAGAAAATATGAAGAGACAGTCCATCTTTCAATTCTCTGGCAAATCATCCTTGGACAATAGAATCACTCTACTATTTGCAAATTCCAGCAGCATCTTTTCTAGTGCAGATAAAAATCCAATGTTGCAGCCCTTGGGATATTTTAAAGCTACATTGTCCTCTTTTACATCTATTTAGTTTACCAATGTACATTTATATGCAGTTCCCTTTAGTTTCCCACTTTTTCTCTGCCTTCTGTCCTCTACTGTGGATTCAGAAAGTGTTCAGACCCACTTGGCTTTTTCAGTTCTGCTATGCTGCAGCCTGAACCTATAATTTTCAAAAATCATTGTTTTCCCTCATTAATCTACACTTAATGCCCTATCATGACAAAGTGAAAACTCATTTTTAGAAATGTCTATAAATTTATTAAAAAGAAAAAACTGAAACATCACATTGGCATAAATATTTAGAACAGGTTTTTTTTAAAACAGGGGGCCAATTAACTGTCCCTCAGACTGGCTGGGTGGGTGTGGCTATGTGATCATGTGACTGGGTGGGCGTGGCCACTTTAGCAGTCCATTTTGCCTTTGTCCTTGCTGTATTTGCCCTCCCCCTACTCACCCACCAGCCCTGGAACACATGGCTGTGAAAAACATCCTGAGAGGCTCTTGACTGACCTGGAGAGGATTTCAAAGGATGACTGGCGGAAACCTTATTTTAATTTGCAGAAGGTTCCTCGAGGGATGGTGGCCTTTCTCCCAGAGGGTCTCCGTTCGTGAAACAATTATAAAAGAGCCTCAATGCAGATCTTGTTCTTCCCCTCATAGACAGAGTTTACAGAAACTTGCCTTACTGTTATCTCATACAAGAACAGTAATATAGACATACAAAGACACACACACACACACACACACACACACACACACACATCTAAACAGTGAGATGTTGGACTCAAACTGGATTTGTGGTACATTTGGGCAACTGATCCGCCAGCGAGGCACATTCTTCTTCCATTTTCAACTCCTACCCTTCATCATTTTCTTAGTATGCAGAGACATTTGGACCTTCCCTCCTTCCTTCCTCCCTCCCTCCATTCCTCCCTCCTTCTCCCTTTGTCTTTCTCTTCCCAGAATATTCTGCCTTTTTCTACCACAGCAGCACTTGGAATCTGGAGTCAAGAGTTGACAGAGAAATATATATTTATAGCACCCCAAAATACCCAAGTTAAGGGACCTGATCCTCTGGTCCAACTGAGCAATCAGGGGAGAAATACCTTAGTATGAGAGAGGACCAAGAACCTGAGGGTCACTCTGACTAGCTCCAGAGATCCCGTGTGGAGATGGGACAGAGTTCCAGAAGAACAACCATCTCTGTAGCTCTCCACTGACTTGGGCTTTATGGCAGCATGGATGGATGGGGGCCTCTCCTCAGTGTAAAAGGCATGAAGGCCTGCTGGGAGTTAGTAAAAAAGCCCCTGGATGACTCTCAGATGGCCAAGAAGGAGATTCTCTGGTCCAATGAAACCACAGTTGAACTCCTTGGACTCCTGCTGAACATTATGTCTGGGGGAAACCAGGCACCACTCACAATCTGAACCAACATCGTCCCAGCAATGAAGCATGGCGGTGGCAGCATCATGCTCTGGGGGTGTTTTTCAGCAGCAGGGACTGGGAGACTGGTCTGGATTGAGGGAAAGCTGAACGGATCAAAGAGTAGGAATATCCCCAATGGAAACCTCTTCCACAGCGCTCAAGGCCTCAGGCTGGGCTGACGGTTCACTTTCCAACATGGCAACGATCCTAAGAACACAGCCAAGGCAACACAGGAGAGGCTGAGGGACAACTCTGTGAATGTCCTAGAGTGGCCCAGCCACAGCCCTGACGTGAACCCTATTGGACATCTCTGGAGGGTCCTGAAAAAGTCTGCCCACCACGGTCACCATCCAACCTGACTGACCTGGAGAGGATTTCAAAGGATGACTGGCAGAATCATTATTTTCATTTTCAAAAGGTTCCACATGGGACTGTGGCCTTTCTTTCGGCGGCTCTCCGTTCCTGAAACAATTGTAAAAAAGCCTCGATGCAGATCTTGTTCTTCCTCTCATAGACAGAGTTTACAGCAACTTGCCTTATTGTTATCTCATAGAAGATCAGTAATAGACACATACACAAAGACACACACAGAAACACATCTAAACAATGATATGTTGGACTCAAAGTGGATTTGTGGTGAGTTTGGACAACTCATCCACCAGCGAGGCACATTCTTCTTCCATTTTCAACTCCTACCCTTCATCATTTTCTTAGTATGCAGAGACAGTTGGACCTTCCCTCCTTCCTTCCTTCCTTCCTTCCTTCCTTCCTTCCTTCCTTCCTTCCTTCCTTCCTTCCTTCCTTCCCTCCCTCCCTCCCTCCTTCCTTCCTTCCTGCCTCTATTCCTCCCTCCTTCTCCCTTTGTCTTTCTCTTCCCAGAATATTCTGCTTTTTTGTACCACAGCAGGGCTTGGAATCTGGAGTCAAGAGTTGGCAGAGAAATATATATTTCTAGCACCCCAAAACACCCAAGATAAGGGACCTTAGAGAGAAAAAAGGAGCCGGTCATTTCCCTCAGCCCCAGCTACGGTAGCATGGCCAATGGCCAGGGAATATGGGAGCTGTAGTCCAACTCCCGGAGATCAGGCAAGGGGCACTTGGCTAGTTGCCGCCTTGGAATTCAAGATGCCTGTCGCCTGGGAAGCTCCTCTCCCCTCCCCCCCATTCCCCTTCGGGCAGCCTGTTTGCTCAGACGCAGCCGATCAACGGGGCTATGCTTGCTTTCCATGCTTGCGACCTGAGACCTGAGACGGAGCCGCGTGGAAAGGCTGGTGGGAAGTGAGGGTGCATTTGGGCTGGCCTGCCATAGCTAGACCTCTGGAAGGAGCGCATGGTGGAGGGCAGAGTTGCCTTTCCCCCCTTTCAACCCTCTTAACCCTCTTTAGATTCTGCCAGTGGGAAGGTGAGTGAGGGGATCTCTGCTGCCTCCAGCCAGCCCCCTCAGGGCGGAGGCAGACTGCCCAGGATGCCTGCGAAGAGCGCTGCCGGGCTGTGCCTTCTAGGTCCGCTCCTTTTCCCCTAGCCTTTTGCTCCGTATCCGTGGAGGCGTTGCGGTACGGGTACATGAACGGGTACGTGAATGCATCTGGCATGCAGGCACAACCTCCCCTGTGTTTTTGCATCCCAGGAGAAAACCAGTGCGTGAGCTGCCCTGCTTACCAGACTGGTACGGATGGAGTTGTGGGTGAAGTGTACATGCCTGACAAGAAAAGAAAGATCTCAATAAATGGAATGAAGCTGTTCATCTCATCTAAAAAACAGAGGGTCACTAATTCCACCTCACAGCTGACAATGCATAATGTACCAGAGCAAAAGCCAGGAGGTTAAAGGAACTCCTGCAGAGCTCAGAGACAGGATGATTGCAAGGCCTGCAATCCTTTTCCCCTAGCCTTTTGCTCCGTATCCGTGGAGGCTACAGGAAAGTATCTGCTGCAAGGAATGTCCCTAAGAGCACAGTGGCCTCCATCATTCTCTAATTGAAGACGTTTGGCAAAACCAGGACTCTTCCATGGGCTGGTCATCTGGTCAAACTGAGCAATCGGGGGAAAAATACCTCAGTATGAGAGGGGACCAAGAACCTGAGGGTCACTCTGACTAGCTCCAGAGACCCCGTGTGGAGATGGGACAGAGTTCCAGAAGAACAACCGTCTCTGTAGCTCTCCACTGAACTGGGCTTTATGGCAGCATGGATGGACGGGAGCCTCTCCTCAGTGCAAAAGGCATGAAGGCCTGCGGGGAGTTAGCAAAAAAAAAACCTGGAGGACCCTCAGATGGCCAAGAAGGAGATTCTCTGGTCCAATGAAAACACAGTTGAACTCCTTGGCCTCATTCTGAACATTATGTCTGGGGAAAATCAGGCACCACTCAAAATCTGAACCAACACCGTCCCAGCAATGAAGCATGGCCGTGGCAGCATGAGGCTGTGGGGGTGTTTTTCAGCAGCAGGGACTGGGCGACTGGTCAAGACTGAGGGAAAGCTGAACGGATCAAAGAGTAGGAATATCCCCAATGGAAACCTCTTCCACAGCGCTCAAGGCCTCAACTGCGCTGAAGGTTCACTTTCCAACATGGCAATGATCGTAAGCACACAGCCAAGGCAACACAGGAGAGGCCGAGGGACAACTCTGTGAATGTCCTAGAGTGGCCCAGCCAGAGCCCTGACTTGAACCCTATTGGACATCTATGGAGGGTCCTGAAAAAGGCTGCCCACCATGGTCACCATCCAACCTAACTGACCTGGAGGGTTTAAGTTCCCGAAGGCAGGTAGACTTGGTTGCAGAAGCGAAGGATATCCGTTCCTGAAACAATTGTAAAAGAGCCTCAATGCAGATCTTGTTCTTCCTCTCATAGACAGAGTTTACAGCAACTTGCCTTACTGTTATCTCATACAAGAACAGTAATACACACACACAGACACACACACACATCTAAAAAGTGAGATGTTGGACTCAAACTGGATTTTTGGTGAGTTTTGGCAAATCATCCGCCAGCGAGGCACATTCTTCTTCCGTTTTCAACCCCTAACTTCATCATTTTCTTACTATGCAGAGACAGTTGGACCTTCCCTCCCCCCTCCCTCCCTCCCTCCCTCCTTCTCCCTTTGTCTTTCTCTTCCCAGAATATTCTGCCTTTTTCTACCACAGCAGGGCTTGGAATCCGGAGTCAAGAGTTGGCAGAGAAATATATATTTCTAGCACCCCAAAACACCCAAGATAAGGGACCTTAGAGAGAAAAAAGGAGCCGGTCATTTCCCTCAGCCCCAGCTATGGTAGCATGGCCAATGGCCAGGGAATATGGGAGCTGTAGTCCAACTCCCGGAGATCAGGCAAGGGGCACTTGGCTAGTTGCCGCCTTGGAATTCAAGATGCCTGTCGCCTGGGAAGCTCCTCTCCCCTCCCCCCCATTCCCCTTCGGGCAGCCTGTTTGCTCAGACGCAGCCGATCAACGGGGCTATGCTTGCTTTCCATGCTTGCGACCTGAGACCTGAGACGGAGCCGCGTGGAAAGGCTGGTGGGAAGTGAGGGTGCATTTGGGCTGGCCTGCCATAGCTAGACCTCTGGAAGGAGCGCATGGTGGAGGGCAGAGTTGCCTTTCCCCCCTTTCAACCCTCTTAACCCTCTTTAGATTCTGCCAGTGGGAAGGTGAGTGAGGGGATCTCTGCTGCCTCCAGCCAGCCCCCTCAGGGTGGAGGCAGACTGCCCAGGATGCCTGCAAAGAGCGCTGCTGGGCTGTGCCTTCTAGGTCCGCTCCTTTTCCCCTAGCCTTTTGCTCCGTATCCGTGGAGGCGTTGCGGTACGGGTACATGAACGGGTACGTGAATGCATCTGGCATGCAGGCACAACCTCCCCTGTGTTTTTGCATCCCAGGAGAAAACCAGTGCGTGAGCTGCCCTGCTTACCAGACTGGTACGGATGGAGTTGTGGGTGAAGTGTACACGCCTGACAAGAAAAGAAAGATCTCAATAAATGGAATGAAGCTGTTCATCTCATCTAAAAAACAGAGGGTCACTAATTCCACCTCACAGCTGACAATGCATAATGTACCAGAGCAAAAGCCAGGAGGTTAAAGGAACTCCTGCAGAGCTCAGAGACAGGATGATTGCAAGGCCTGCAATCCTTTTCCCCTAGCCTTTTGCTCCGTATCCGTGGAGGCTACAGGAAAGTATCTGCTGCAAGGAATGTTCCTAAGAGCACAGTGGCCTCCATCATTCTCCAATTGAAGACGTTTGGCAAAACCAGGAGTCTTCCATGGGCTGGTCCTCTGGTCAAACTGAGCAATCAGGGGAGAAATACCTTAGTATGAGAGGGGACCAAGAACCTGAGGGTCACTCTGACTAGCTCCAGAGACCCCGTGTGGAGATGGGACAGAGTTCCGGAAGAACAACCGTCTCTGTAGCTCTCCACTGACCTGGGCTTTATGGCAGCATGGATGGATGGGAGCCTCTCCTCAGTGTAAAAGGCATGAAGGCCTGCGGGGAGTTAGCAGAAAAGCCCCCGTAGGACCCTCAGACGGCCAAGAAGGAGATTCTCTGGTCCAATGAAACCACAGTTGAACTCCTTGGCCTCATTCTGAACATTATGTCTGGGGGAAACCAGGCACCACACACAATCTGAACCAACACCGTCCCAGCAATGAAGCATGGCGGTGGCAGCATCATGCTGTGGGGGTGTTTTTCAGCAGCAGGGACTGGGAGACTGGTCAGGATTCAGGGAAAGCTGAACGGATGAAATAATAGGAATATCCCCAATGGAAACCTCTTCCACAGCGCTCAAGGCCTCAGGCTGGGCTGAAGGTTCACTTTCCAACATGGCAACGATCGTAAGCACACAGCCATGGCACCACAGGAGAGGCCGAGGGACAACTCTGTGAATGTCCTAGAGTGGCCCAGCCAGAGCCCTGACTTGAACCCTATTGGGCATCTCTGGAGGGTCCTGAAAAAGTCTTCCCACCACGGTCACCATCCAACCTGACTGACCTGAAGGGGATAAGTCCCCGAGGAAAAGTAGCCCTTCTCCCACAGGATATCTGTTCCTGAAACAATTGTAAAAGAGCCACAATGCAGATCTTGTTCTTCCTCTCATAGACAGAGTTTACAGCAACTTGCCTTACTGTTATCTCATACAAGAACAGTAATACACACATACACAAAGACACACACACACACACACAGAGACATCTAAACAGTGAGATGTTGGACTCAAACTGAATTTTTGGTGAGTTTTGGCAAATTATCCGCCAGCGAGGCACATTCTTCTTCCGTTTTCAACCCCTACCTTCATCATTTTCTTAATATGCAGAGACAGTTGGACCGACCTTCCTTCCTTCTTTCCTTCCTACCTCTATTCCTCCCTCCTTCTCCCTTTGTCTTTTCCTTCCCAGAATATTCTGCCTTTTTCTACCACAGCAGGGCTTGGAATCCGGAGTCAAGAGTTGACAGAGAAATATATATTTCTAGCACCCCAAAACACCCAAGATAAGGGACCTTAGAGAGAAAAAAGGAGCCGGTCATTTCGGGGCTTCCCTCAGCCCCAGCTACGGTAGCATGGCCAATGGCCAGGGAATATGGGAGCTGTAGTCCAACTCCCGGAGATCAGGCAAGGGGCCCTTGGCTAGTTGCCGCCTTGGAATTCAAGCTGCCTGTCGCCTGGGAAGCTCCTCTCCTCTCCCCTCCCACCTCATTCCCCTTCGGGCAGCCTGTTTGCTCAGAGACAGCAGATCAACGGGGCTACGCTTGCTTTCCATGCTTGTGACGTGAGACAGAGCCGCATGGAAGGGCGAGTGGGAAGAGAGGGTGCATTTGGGCTGGCCTGCTGCGACTGGACGTCCAGAAGGAGCCCATGGTGGAGGGCAGAGCTGCCCTTCCCCCCTTTCAACCTTCTTAACCCTCTTCAGATTCTGCCAGTGGGAAGGTGAATGGGGGGCATCTCTGCTGCCTCAAGCCAGCCCCCTCAGGGCGGAGGCAGACTGCCTAGGATGCCTGCGAAGAGCGCTGCCTGGCTGCGCCTTCTAGGTCTGCTCCTTTTCCCATAGCCTTTCGCTCTGTATCCACGGAGGCATTGCGGCACGGGTACGTGAAGGTATTTGTGAAAGCGTCTGGCATGCAGGCACAACCTCCCTTTTGGTTTTGCATTCCAGGAGAAAACCAGTCCATGAGCTGCCGTGTTTACCGCTGTGTTTTGGGTGTAATTCCAAAACTTTCATCAACTCACCCATAACCCAATGAGGCATTTGGAATGTTGTTCTCCATGTTGTCACGTTCTGAGGAAAGAAAACAAAGATGCATCACTCCAATGGTAAGCACTCCCAGCAACGAAGCATGGCGGTGGCAGCGTCATGCTGTGGGGGTGTTTTTCAGCAGCAGGGACTGGGAGACTGGTCAGGATTGAGGGAAAGCTGAACGGATGAAATAATAGGAATATCCCCAATGGAAACCTCTTCCACAGCGCTCAAGGCCTCAGGCTGGGCTGAAGGTTCACTTTCCAACATGGCAACAATCCTAAGCACACAGCCAAGGCAACACAGGAGAGGCCGAGGGACAACTCTGTGAATGTCCTAGAGTGGCCCAGCCAGAGCCCTGACTTGAACCCTATTGGACATCTCTGGAGGGTCCTGAAAAAGTCTTCCCACCACGGTCACCATCCTACCTGACTGACCGGGAGAGGATTTGCAAGTACAACTGGCAGAAAATTTCCCCAATCCAGGTATGCGAAACTTGTCATGTCATACTCAAAAAAGTCTCAAGGCTGTAATTACACTGAAATGCACTGTATAATCTATATATCCTCTGTATCTATATCTGTATCACATTTAAATGTTATACTTGGTATGGTGGGATGCTGTCCCTTTATAGTCTTGGATCATAATAAAGGTTGGTTTGAATCTGAAAGTGGTTTCCATTTAAACTGAATATAAACGCATGCATGAAATGCCCATAATCCTATGGCTCCCTCCCCATCATTAGTATGTGCCCACCCATCACATTTAAACCTACAATTTGGAGGCCCCAGAACTTCCCAAAGGTTACTTTTCCAGATATCTGAAGCCCCAAATTTACCAAGAGATGGTGCAGATTTACCTCTTATTGCAAGTTTCATCACAGCTTCCAAAAATGAAATTCCTTTATTGATGCCGCCTGTAAATTTTGCAGCTCGTTGAACGCTGGATACTTTCAGGAAAGAAAAGAAAGATCTCAATACATGGAATGAAGCTGTTCATCTCATCTAAAAAACAGAGGGTCTCTAATTCCACCTCACAGCTGACAATGCATAATGTAGCAGAGCAAAAGCCAGGAGGTCCAAGAAACTCCTGCAGAGCTCAGAGACAGGATGATTGCAAGGCCTGCATCTGGGGAAGGCTACAGTAAAGTATCTGCTGCAAGGAATGTTCCTAAGAGCACAGTGGCCTCCATCATTCTCAAAGACGTTTGGCAAAACCAGGAGTCTTCCATGAGCTGGGCCTCTGGTCAAACTGAGCAATCAGGGGAGAAATACCTTAGTATGAGAGGGGACCAAGAACCTGAGGGTCACTCTGACTAGCTCCAGAGACCCCGTGTGGAGATGGGACAGAGTTCCGGAAGAACAACTGTCTCTGTAGCTCTCCACTGACCTGGGCTTTATGGCAGCATGGATGGATGGGAGCCTCTCCTCAGTGCAAAAGGCATGAAGGCCTGCTGGGAGTTAGCAAAACAAATCACCCGTAGGACCCTCAGATGGCCAAGAAGGAGATTCTCTGGTCCAATTAAACCACAGTTGAACTCCTTGGCCTCATGCTGAACATTATGTCTGGGGGAAACCAGGCACCACTCACAATCTGAACCAACACCGTCCCAGCAATGAAGCATGGCGGTGGCAGCATCATACAGTGGGGGTGTTTTTCAGCAGCAGGGACTGGGAGGCTGATCAGGATTCAGGGAAAGCTGAACGGATGAAATAATAGGAATATCCCCAATGGAAACCTCTTCCACAGCGCTCAAGGCCTCAGGCTGGGCTGAAGGTTCACTTTCCAACATGGCAACGATCCTAAGCACACAGCCAAGGCAACACAGGAGAGGCCGAGGGACAACTCTGTGAATGTCCTAGAGTGGCCCAGCCAGAGCCCTGACTTGAACCCTATTGGGCATCTCTGGAGGGTCCTGAAAAAGTCTTCCCACCACGGTCACCATCCAACCTGACTGACCTGAAGGGGATAAGTCCCCGAGGAAAAGTGGCCCTTCTCCCAGAGGATATCCGTTCCTGAAACAATTGTAAAAGAGCCACAATGCAGATCTTGTTCTTCCTCTCATAGACAGAGTTTACAGCAACTTGCCTTACTGTTATCTCATACAAGAACAGTAATACACACATACACAAAGACACACACACACACACAGAGACATCTAAACAGTGAGATGTTGGACTCAAACTGAATTTTTGGTGAGTTTTGGCAAATTATCCACCAGCGAGGCACATTCTTCTTCCGTTTTCAACCCCTACCTTCATCATTTTCTTAATATGCAGAGACAGTTGCTGGGTAGCTTCCTTCCTTCCTTCCTTCCTTCCTTCCTTCCTTCCTTCCTTCCTTCCTTCCTACCTACCTACCTACCTACCTACCTACCTACCTACCTACCTACCTACCTACCTACCTCTATTCCTCTCGCCCTCTCCCTTTGTCTTTTGCTTCCCACAATATTCTGCCTTTTTCTACCACAGCAGGGCTTGGAATCTGGAGTCAAGAGTTGGCAGAGAAATATATATTTCTAGCACCCCAAAACACCCAAGATAAGGGACCTTAGAGAGAAAAAAGGAGCCGGTCATTTCGGGGCTTCCCTCAGCTCCAGCTACGGCAGCATGGCCAATGGCCAGGGAATATGGGAGCTGTAGTCCAACTCCCGGAGATCAGGCAAGGGGCACTTGGCTAGTTGCCGCCTTGGAATTCAAGATGCCTGCCTCCTGGGAAGCTCCTCCCATTCTCCTTCGGGCAGCCTGTTTGCTCAAAGGCAGCAGATCAACCAGGG
This sequence comes from Thamnophis sirtalis, assembly GCF_051295495.1. NCBI lineage: Eukaryota > Metazoa > Chordata > Lepidosauria > Squamata > Natricidae > Thamnophis > Thamnophis sirtalis. The sequence continues at coordinate 39,939,466 of NW_028261394.1, read as the reverse complement.
CTGGGCTTGCTGTCCACAGAGCCGCCAGAGCCGCGTGGAAAGGCTGGTGGGAAGTGAGGGTGCATTTGGGCTGGCCTGCCGTAGCTGGACCTCCGGAAGGAGCGCATGGTGGAGGGCAGAGCTGCCTTTCCCCCTTTCAACCTTCTTAACCCTCTTCAGAGTCTGCCAGTGGGAAGGTGAGTGGGGGGATCTCTGCAGCCTCCAGCCTCAGGGCGGAGGCAGACTGCCCAGGATGCCTGCAGAGACCGCTGCCGGGCTGCGGCTTCTAGCTCCGCTCCTTTTTCCCTAGCCTTTCGCTCCGTATCCGCAGAGGCGTTGTGGCACGGGTACGTGAAGGTATTTGTGAATGTGTCTGGCATGCAGGCACAACCTCCCCTGTGTTTTTGCATTCCAGGAGAAAACCAGTGCGTGAGCTGCCCTGCTTACCGGACTGGTTTGTGTGCGGTTTCCGGGTCTTCCACCTCAACCTCCGGGTATGATTGATATTGATATTGATATGCCATGGCAGGTGTTACTTTCAGGAAAGAAAAGAAAAATACCTCAATACACCGAATGAAGCTGTTAAACTCATCTACGAAGACAAAATTGCTTACCCTACCTTTTTCGTCCTTCGGCTCTTGCTCCTTCCAGCGCCAGCCTCGATATGGGACCAAGACTGGGAGAGGAGCGCAATAAAAGGCCACCGGGTGTGGTGCTTTCACTCTGCAGGGGTGTGACTGGATTCTCTGCAATAAATGTGGTTATACTGAAAGCTGAGCCAAGGGAAGTCTGTCCTAATGCTTTAAATAAGAGGTGTGAGCATGTTTGAGAGACAAACAATAGCAGTTTATTTAAGTAATTAATTTGAAAGATTTACAGAGACTCCCATCTTAACATCCCTGGGTAGCTCACAGGGACAACAACAAGAAAACTAAAAAGCAATCGTAAAACAGTGAAAGAATAAAATTTGCCTTTATGCAATCATTATCCCAGCCCCAGAGTAAAAGCCAAGTATTAATGACTTTACCAATGGCAAAAGGGTGAAGTCCTGTTCACTCTCTGGGGCTGGGGAGAGTATCCCTCAGGGTAAAGGCAGCCACAAAAAATGGTGCTTTCAAGAATTCAGAGCAGGGGTGTCAAATTCGATTTCTGCATGGGCCAGATCAGTGTTCTAGTTATCCTCCCTTAGCTGGTGGCGGGGGCAATGGGGCAGGAGTCAGCAGGCACATGTGCATGCAGGAGTCAGGTGCATGTGTGTGCAGGTCCTGCCTTCACCATCCCTGCCACCACCTGTGAGCATGCATGCCTGCTGGGATGGCGTGGGTCCTGTGCCATTACCCAAGATGTCTTTTACAGAGATCGAGAAGCGCTTAATGAAATTCAACGTAGGGAAGAAAAACCAAAGGAACAAATACAGATAGGTGAAACCTGGCTTAATATTAGTAACTGTGAGAGGAATGTTGAAGTCTTAGCAGACAATCAATTAAAATACGAGCCAGCAGCAGGGGTGAAATTCAACAGGTTCTGTAGAACCAGTAGTGGAAATTTTGAGCAGTTTGGAGAACCGGTAAACACTACCTCTGGCTAGTCCCAGAGTTGGGTGGGAATGAAGATTTTGCAGCCTTAACAAGCCTTAGTAAGGCCATATCTAGAATACTGCATCCAGGTTTGGCTACCATACCAGAAAAAAGATGTGGAAACTCTAGAAACGGTGCAGAGAAGAGCAACTAGGATGATGAGGGGCCTGGAGGCTAAGACATACGAAGAACGGTTGCAAGAAATGGACATGGCTCATCTAGTGAAGAGAAGGACCATGGGACACATGATAGTATTCCAATATTTGAGGGGCTGCCATTGAGAGGAGTGGGTCAAGCTATTTTCCAAAGCACCTGAAGACCAGACGAGGAACAATGGATGGAAACTGATCAAGGAGAGATTCAACCTAGAAGTAAGGAGAAGTTTTCTGACAATATGAACAATCAATCAATGGAACAGAAGTTGCCTTCAGAAGTTGTGGGTGCTTCAACACTGGAGGCATTCAAGAGGAGACTGGAGAGCCACTTGTCAGAAATTGTATGATCAGGGATTGGACTAGATGACCTACAAGGTCCTTTCCAAATCTGTTATGCTGTTAATGCCAGATCTTTGGTGGAAAAATCTGAATGGCTGTTAGATCCCAGATGTGAATTCAAAAGTCCTTCTAGAATAGTTGTTTTCTACAGTAGTTGTTGTACTGTGGCCAAATAAACTTTTTTTGTGTTGTGGCCTTAATGTTGGAACTCTGGCAAATATTATTAATGGCATAAAAACCAGTTTCATCTAGTGCCCCAGGCTTAAATCCAGGAGTGTGTGAATTCTAGTCCCTTTTAGGCATGAAAGTGATGAAGGCTGGTCCTTTACAATTTCCAGGATGATCCTGCAGGCCAGATCCGACCATGTTGCAGGCTGGATGCAGCCCGTGCTCCTTGAGTTTGACACCCCTACCCTAAAGCGTGCCCAACTTATCTATCCAGCCCCAGTGATTTAACAGGACCTCACCTTTTTGTCCTTGGGAAAGTCATTAATACTTGGATTTTGCTCTGGTGCCGGGTACGACTGCATAAACACAAGTTTATTGTTTTACTGTTTTATGATTGCTTTATAGTTTCGCTTTTATTTCAGTTGTTGTGGTGAAATGCCCAGAATTGTTTTACTGTTTTATGATTGCTTTCCAAATCATGACTAATCAGTTTAATTTACCACCTGTGGACTCTAATCAAAGTATACAAGCATGTCAAGAGATCAAGAGAAATGGGAGGCACTTGAGCTAAATGGGGTGAGCTGGGCTGGGCCTTTGCCCATGTGTGCCTGCTGGGATAGTGTGGGCCAGGACAAAGTGACACGGGCTGGTCCCTTACAATGTCCAGGATGGCTGCATGGACCGGATCCAGGCCATGGGCCTAGAGTTTGACACCCACCCTAACTTAAGGTGACCAGACGTCTCGCTTTCAGCGGGATAGTCACAATTTTTAATAATTTTTCCCGCGTCCCGCAACGTGTTCAAAAAGTCCTGATTTTCCAAAAGAAAGAAAACAATTTTAAAAAGGACGCCATTAAAAAAGAAGTTTTTATTTCTCTGAAGTGTCATTCCCGATGTGGCTTTAGAGGGCAGTGGTTTTCCTCTCTCTGCTCAGCTTGCTAGCAGCGCCCGACGAGCAAAGCTCCCTCCCCTCCTGTTTTTTTGGAGGGAGAGCGACGGCTTTCTGGCGCGGCAAGGAGGAGGCTCGGTCCCGGCCAAGCGGCTCAGCCGTCAGAAGGTTTTTTTCTTTTTTTTGCCCACTTCTCTCGGGCGCCATTTTTCCCTCTTTCTCCTTTTTGTCCTTTCTCCTCTTTCCCCCCAAAAAGAGAATGAGAGGGAGAAAGAGGAGGTGTGTGGGAGATGGTGGGATCGCTGCTTTCTGAGCTTGCTGCAGCTAGGATCTCCCATCCCACACCTCTTTCAGAAAGAGCTTGATCCCACACCCCACACCTCTTTCAGAAAGATCTTGATCCCCCACCCCACCTCTCTTTCAGAAAGAACTTGATCCCCCACCCCACACCTCTTTCAGAAAGACTTGGTGCAGCTAGGATCCCCACCTCACACCTCCTCTTTTAGAAAGAGGAGGTGTGGTGTGGGGGAGATGGTGGGATCGCTGCTTTCTGAGCTTGGTGCAGCAAGGATCCCACTATCCTACTATTTTATTTTTCTTTATGTACACTGAGAGCATATTCACCAAAGACAAATTCCTTGTGTGTCCAATTACACTTGGCTAATAAGTTATTCTATTCTACTTTACTCTACTCTTCTCTATTCTACTCATTTCTATTTCAATTCTAACAAGGAGTTTAGCTTCTCTCTCTTGAAATGTAAGCTAGCATAAGGCATTATAATGCAAGCTAGCCTTAACTTTCAAACAGTTCATTTAGTGACCAAAGTTACAATGGCATTGAAAAAAGTGACTGATGACCATTTTTCACACTTAGCGACCATTTTCACACTTAGCGACCGTTGCAGTATCCTCATGGTCACGTGATCAAAATTTTGATGTTTGGCAACAGATTTGTATTTATGATGTTTTCAGTGTCCTGGGGTCATGTAATCGCCTTTTGTGACCTTTTGACAAAATATAAAATTTTTAATCAAGCCCCCCCCCCCCCGGTCAATGGTGTCCCTCTTTACCAATCTGAAAATCGGGTCACCTTACTCTAACTGATCTTGTGGGACGGGCAGGTCTTCTTAGGAAAAGCTGTGCTGGGTATAAGCAGGTCCTGTGCCATTACCCAAGATATCTTTTTCAGAGATCCAGAAATTCAACGTAGGGAAGAAAAACCAAAGGTACAAGTACAGGTAGGTGAAACCTGGATTAATAGTAGTAACTGTGAAAGGAATGTTGGAGTCTTAGCAGACAATCAATTAAAATACGAGCCAGCAGCAGGGATGAAATTCAACAGGTTCTGTAGAACCAGTAGTGGAAATTTTGAGCAGTTCGGAGAACCTGTAAATACTACCTCTGGCTGGTCCCAGAGTTGGGTGGGAATGGAGATTTTGCAGCCTCAACAAGCCTTAGTAAGGCCATATCTAGAATACTGCATCCAGTTTTGGCTACCACACCAGAAAAAAGATGTGGAGACTCTAGAAACAGTGCATAGAAGAGTAACCAGAATGATGAGGGGCCTGGAGGCTAAAACATAGGAAGAACAGTTGCAAGAAATGGACATGGCTCATCTAGTGACGAGAAGGACCAGGGGACACATGATCGTAGTATTCCAATATCTGAGGGGCTGCCACCGAGAGGAGGGAGACAACTGCAACGTGCTCTACATGGGGCAGCCCTTGAAGAGCATTCGAAGACTTCAGCTTGTCCAGAATGCAGCCGTTCGAGCGATTGTGGGTGTACCTCGGTACACCCACATAACACCTATCCTCCGCGAGCTGCACTGGCTGCCTATTGGTCTTCAGATATGCTTCAAGGCGCTAGTCGTCACTTATAAAGCCCTTCATGGTATTGGACCTGGGTACTTGAGAGACCGCCTGCTGCCAATTACCTCCAATAGACCGATTAGCAATAGCAATAGCAGTAGACTTATATACCGCTTCATAGGGCTTTCAGCCCTCTCTAAGCGGTTTACAGAGAGTCAGCATATTGCCCCCAACAATCTGGGTCCTCATTTTACCCACCTCGGAAGGATGGAAGGCTGAGTCAACCCTGAGCCGGTGAGATTTGAACCGCTGAACTGCTGATCTAGCAGTAGCCTGCAGTGCTGCATTTAACCACTGCGCCACCTCGGCTCTTAGATCCCACAGATTAGATCTTAGATCTTAGATTAATTATTAGATTAGATCTTAGATTAGATCTTAGATTAGATCTTAGATCCCACAGATTAGGCCTCCTCCAAATTCCATCCGCCGGCTAATGCCGACTGGCGACCACCCGGAGGAGGGCCTTCTCTGTGGTTGCTCCGGCCCTTTGGAACGAGCTCCCCATGTAGATTCGAACCCTCACCACCCTCCAGGCCTTCCGCAAAGCCCTTAAAACCTGGCTGTTCCAACAGGCCTGGAGCTAATTGAGCTTTTGTCCCCCTCTCGAATGGTATGGTTGCTGTGTGCTTTTTAAATTATGGTATTGTCTTGTTCATCTTTTTATTCCTTATTTGTATCCCCCCCCCCCTTGACTTGAGTTGTGAGCTGTCCTGAGTCCCCTTCGGGGAAAAGGGCGGCATAGAAATCTAATAAATCCAATCCAATCCAACCTATTTTCCAAACACCTGAAGGCCAGAAAAGGGACAGTGGATGGAAACTGATCAAGGAGAGATTCAACCTAGAAGTAAGGAGAAGTTTTCTGACAATATGAATAATCAATCAATGGAACAGAAGTTGCCTTCAGAAGTTGTGGGTGCTTCATCACTGGAGGCATTCAAGAAGAGACTGGACAGCCACTTGTCAGAAATTGTATGAGCAGGGATTGGACTAGATGACCTACAAGGTCCTTTTGAAATCTGTTATGCTGTTAATGTCAGATCTTTGGAACGATCTCCCCGTGGAGATTCGGACCGTCTCCACCCTTCAGGCTTTCCGCAAAGCCGTCAAAACCTGGCTGTTCCAACAGGCCTGGGGCTGATGAGTTCCCATCCCCACTCGAATTGTTTTGAATTGTTGAATTGACTGCTTTTAAATTGTTTATTTTGTTTTTCTGTTTTTATTGTTTTTGACTGTATTATTCCCTTCCCCTTCGGTTTGTTAGCCGCCCTGAGTCCCTCCGGGAATAGGGCAGCATACAAGTGTAATAAACCTTTAACCCTTAACCTTTAACCTTTGGTAGAAAAATCTGAATGGCTGTTAGATCCCAGGTGTGAATTCAAAAGTCCTTCTAGAATAGTTGTCTACAGTAGTTGTTGTACTGTGACCTTCCAAGTAAACATGTTTAGTGTTGTAGCCTTAATGTTGGAACTCTGGCAAATATTATTAATGGCATAATAACCAGTTTCATCTAGTGCCCCAGGCTAAAACCAGGAGTGTGTGAATTCTAGTCCTGTCTTAGGTATGAAAGCCAGCTGGGTGATGTTGGTGACCATCCACTCGCTCTCAGTCCAACCCAACTGACAGGTTTATTATGAAGGGGAATATAGGAGAATGAAGTGTTGGACGAGTCTTCTGCCATGAGTATTTATAAAAATAATAAACTGATCTAAACAACATTTTTAAAAACCTCTGTGGCACCACAAGGGAAGAGAATCTTTGTAGCTCAGCCTTAAACTGTTTGGTTCTTGGTGCTCTCTGAGCATGATGGCTTTCTTGCAGAAGTTTCCTTACCCCACTAAGTAACATCATTTGTGCCAGAAGGGAGTTGGGTGAGTGTTGTTGGCTGTGGTCTTAGCGATTCCTTGATTAGGCTCTTCTTCACTGTTAGTTTGTTTGATTTGGTAGTTCCTTGACTGGGGTATTGTTTATTTCTTGATTGCTGGCCTAATGTTAATCTTGGGGTTAATCTCTGCTCAAGTGAGTTGTCGATTGTAAGGTAGTAGTAGTTTTGGTCTTTCTGTTCTCTTTTCGACTTCTGGATTATCTCTTTTGAATGGTATGAATGCTCTTTGTGCCTACTGATGACTGATTTCTCAGAGTGCCAGGCTTCCAGGAATTCTCTAGCATTTTTGGACTTCGCTTGATCTCCCTGTCCAATTTCCTGCCAGTTGCTACTTTTAAGGAAAGAAAAGGAAGATCTCACTATATGGAATGAAGCCGTTAAACTCATCTAAGGAGACCAGAGGGTCAATTATTCCACCTGAAATTCCGGGCAAATGCCAAAGGCTCATCCCTTGCATCAGTTGCTGATTATGGGACAAAGTTTAATTTCCTATTAAATATCACCGCAGTTCACAGGTGGAGGTATTCTTTGGGAAGTGGGTCTCAATGAAATGAAGATGGAGCTGTAGCTCCTTGGAGTATCCTTGGAGTATCAACCCCTTTGCTTTCTTCTGAGATCCAGCCTCAACCTCTCACCTCCATGGACCTCAGGTTCTCCTGCAGATTTGCAGCAGTGGCACAGCATTCTCCCGATACTTAGCACCCCAGAAGTTGATTGGGGTGATGATCGGTTGATCTGTTTTCCTATCCTCTCAAGAGTCAAGGCAGTATATGCACAGTTGAACCTAAATTTGCTTTGAACATGAAAACCATGGAAAGATTGAGGATAATGGATCTGAGAATGATAGATTAGGAACTCAGATATGTGGGCTACCTCAACACTTTCCTGTTGGGTTGGGCAGCCCTAAGTACATCTATTAATAAAAATACTTTTTAGAAAACCAGGCAGGTTTTGGCAGGAGACTAATTTTATTTTTATAACACTTATGAGATTTAAATCAAAAGTTGATCTGCCTCTAGTGGGGAAGTTCACTTCAAAGTGATCTATACTCTTGTTTGGCCTGCTGTGAAGGTACAATTGCACATGGATTGCGGTTGATTTCCAACATGGTTAACAGAACTCAGCCTTGGAACACATTTGTGCTTTGGCCAGATTTCCCAAAATCTGTGCAAAGAAGCAGTTTAGAACTCTAAGCAGCTTGACTTTCTCCTTGTAAGCCTGCAAGGGATAAATCAAAAATAAGAGAAAGGAATAATGGAGAAATGAATGTTTAGATTGTAAGGGAAGTTCAGACCAAGATTAGCCTTCCTTGGTGGCAGTGGTTATAATACAGTATTGCAGACTAGCTCTGCCCATTGCTAGTTCAATCCTGACCAGCTCAAGGTGGACTCAGCCTTCCATATTTCTCAGATGAAGTGTAAAATGAGGAGCCAGATTGTTGGGGGCAAGATGCTGACTCTGTAAACCTCACATAGAGTGCTATAAAGCACCATGGAGGAGAATATATTTGTAAATGCTCTTGCTATTGCTAAATGCTATTCTTCCAGAATCTGGAAACGATAGCATTCATTCTTCAGTTTTTCCTGTCCTGATGCCTGTTTATTCAGAACAAAATCAAATTTCATTCACTGACTTTAACACAGAAAAAAAGTTGGGCAAGATTGTAAAACCAACACATGGATTAAGGTTTTGTTGTTCCCTCCCTAAATTAAGAAATGTTGAAAATGTAATGGAAAGTAACCAGAAACATAAGTCTTTGTGGATTCTCTTCTGTTGCAAAAAATGTGTTACAATAACTTCTACTCTGTGTACCTAAACACAACCAACCAAAGGTTACACCAAGTCAGATAAATAAGTTCAGGAAATGCACTGAAATGTCAGGAAATTAAACTTGGTATGTATCAAAAGAGCAGATTTGAAAAGTGTGTAAAATGAATTATTCTGTTTTAAGGAATGATACTTAAGAAGTTTAGAAGGCCACTCACCCACTGAATGCAGACTTACAACTTACCTTCTGGTACATGGCCTCTAGATAAGATAAAGATACACAATGATCAACTTACCAAGCTTGTTGTGATGCTTGCTCTCCATTGTACGAAAAGTATTGATTGTGCAAACACGCTATCATTCTCCCTTAGTTGCAGCCTTGAAATGCTCATCAAAACAGCCTTTTACAGGAATTCCCTTGTTCCTACCGCCAAATTTATCTACAAGGCTGCCATCCTCACCTAGCATTCTCTTAATCATTTTTCAAAGTTTATATTGTCCCATCATATCATGTCTCCGCATGCCTCATTGCCACAATTTCTCTTTTGAGATAAGCATTGTAAAGGCAATTTTTTATTGGTCGGTTTTTTATTACAGGTAGTTCTTATGAACACAACTGAGCCAGGAATTTCTGTGGCTAAGGGAAACATTTGTTCAGTGGGTTTTGCCCCATTTTACGACCATTGTTCTGGCCATAGTTGTTAAGCGACTCTGGCTTCCCCCATTGACTTCCCAGAAAGTCGCAAAGGGAATCGTATGATCCTGGGACAACTGTAACAAGTAGATGTCAGTTGCCAAGCCTTCAAATTTTGATCACATGACATCAGGGACGTTACAACTGTCATGTCAAAATAGGTCATAAGTCAACAGTCACTAAATGAACTGTCGTAAGTGGAAGATTATCTGTACTTAATTCTTTCCGTGACTGCTCTTTGTTAAATTCTATTTAACTGACCTCTGTTTTTATTATCTTTAATTGTGCACAGATCTTTGTCCAAAGGATTACTTACAACCACAATTGGGACCCAAATTTCTGCTGCTGAGACCTTTGTTACATGATTTTTGCCCTATTTTATGAAGTTTGCCACTGTTGTTAAGTGAATCACCACAAGTATTAGGTTGGTAACACAGCTCTTAAGTGAATCTGGCTTCCCCATTGGCTTTGCTTGTCAGACGTTTATCAAAGCGGATCACGTGACCCTGGGACACTGCCAGCGTCACAAATATGAGTTGATCCTGTGGCCATGGGGATGCTGCCATTGTCATCAACGTGAAAAACAGTCCTAAGTCACTTTTTTCAGCGCCGTTGTAACTGAATGGTCACTAAATGAATTGTTGTAAGCTGAGGACTACCTGTATTTTAATTTGTTAAAAAACCAACAACCCCAAACTGTAAAACCTGACTGTTGGACTTTTAATATTCCTTGTTACTCCCAGATCTTTCTTCCTTCTCTCCTCCTGTTGAATGTTCTCAACTGAAGGAAACCCAGTTTAGCATCTCTAAAAGGAAGGGGAATAACAGTCATACAACCTTGGCAGTGAAACACATTAAAATTCAGCTTTATTTTATCTTCAGGAGAAATACCTAAGGTGAATCATCTGCTACATTTTCGGCTTCGGACTATTTCAACTTTTCACTCCTTCACCCTCTCAAAATTAAGACAGCAGGAGAAGAAAATACATCCCGTGGAGAAGATCATACCCCCCCTGAGAAATTTCAAGTAATTTGATCATTCAAATATGGCCAAGAGGACACTACGTAATTCAATCACAGCGCAGCTATCTACATTAGGTTTCTCCAACTTGGTATCCTGAAGATATGTTATCCACCAGCCTCTCTCTCTCCAGCCAAAGAACGTACTTGGGTAGGACAATTGGTCATAGATTCCCACCCTTGTAACTGGGCAGGAAAGGCTGACACCTGTGCAGTGTATTATTATTCATCTAGAACGATGCACATCAAAGAGCATCAAATGGGGATGTCATCCTAGTTCCAACGCCATGACTTACATCCTTGACTGCAATGCAAGGACGTAATGGTGGCACTTTCTTGGAAGGCGTCACTGGTACAGAGGCCACTGCTTCTGAGGTCCGATGAATGAGAGGTACTTACTCAGCAAGGCACTCCAAATCCAGTTTTTGGGGTGGCATAGATTTTTTCTAAATAAATACGGTGGACATCGTGGCTCAAACCGATCCACCCTTGGCTGTTGAAATAGGGACTAATTATGAAAGAGAAAATAACAAAACCAGAATGGGCAAACCAAAGCTTGCCTTGTTCATTTTCCCAAACAGATTATTCGGGGTAAAAGAAAAATGCACGGTTGCCATCTTCTTATTCCTATTAAAACCGTGATCTTAAGATAATCTAAAACGCCAGAGAAAAGGGGTCAGAAGGGAGCCACAGGCACTCACAACCCCATGAAACACACATCTGGGTCTAGTTTCCATACTGGATCTCCCCTCTGAGTTCAGTGGTGATGTAGCTTGTCAGGACTCCGAGCACTTTCTCTTGAAGGGCACCGTTGGCCATGACCAAGGCTGTGAGCTGGGCTACGTCGGTCCAGTCCAGATTCTGAATAATGGCACAGACGTTTTGGTAAAGCCTTTGCTGATCCACAGGAGGCAGTTCCAGGATAATCTGAGGAATGGGCTTGAACTGTCCGGAGGTCATCCAGGCCCCCAGCAAGCCACCAATGGCACCTCCTGGAAAAACAGAACAGATAAGGCAGCTTTCAACTTTCTCTGGCAAACCATCACTGAATGATTAGAATCCCTTGACTGTTTGCAAAGGCGAGCAGCATTGTTCTGGAGGCAGATAAGGGCTCTGTGAGATTTTTAAGTTGCCTTGTCCTATTTTATATCTATTTATAGATATATAAGGCCCGTGGTGGCACGGTGGTTAGAATGCAGTACTGCAGGCCACTTCTGGGACTGCCGGCTGCCTGCACTGGCTCAAGGTTAACTCAGCCTTCCATCCTTCTGAGGTCAGTAAAATGAGGATCCAGATTGTTGGGGGCAAGAGGCTGACTCTGTAAACCACTTAGAGAGGGCTGGAAAACACTGTGAAGGGGTATATAAGTCTAAGGACTATTGCTATGTCCGTCCCCCCCGCCTCATATTAAAAGCTAGAGTTTTGTGCATCCATCCAAAACTCCTGGATGCATTTATGCACATAGCCGAAGCATTAATTTACCAACAGCAAGGCCAGGCGGGCCTGCCATCAAACCACCGAAGAAAGCCGTCGTTCCCACCACCAAGGCGCCTCGCCCGGAGTGCTTGAAGGCTGCTTTCATTTTTCGCTCTTCAGAAATATGGCAGAGGAGCTGCATCACGTCCCTGATGTCGATAGGCATTGTGACTTTTTGGGACCTGAAATAAGTGTAAAAGAACCTTAATCCAGTTATCTCTCTCTGTGTGTGTCTCTCTCTCCCTCCCCTCCTCCTCCTTCTTCTTCACAGGTAGAGCTTAAAGCTGCTTGTTTATATTTGTAGGTGTGCCTTATAATTCGTTCATTCATTCACACAGAGAGAGAGAGACACTTAATAATCACTGAACAGCCCCATTATTGTTGGGCCATCCTTTCAGAGATAGTTCACTGCCTAAACTGAGAAACAGAATAATCAAGGGCAAAAGGAGAAGGGCAGCCTTCTCTGTGGCTGCTCCGACTCTTTGGAATCAGCTACCCCCAGAGATCTGGACCATACCCACCCTCATGGCCTTCAGGAAAGCTGTAAAAACTTGGCTGTTCCGGCAGGCCTGGGGCTGTTGACCTCACTGTTGAGGTCCAGCCCCGATTAGAATGAATGTATGAGGTGTTGCTATTTTAAACCGTTTTCTTTCGTTATGTGTCTTTTTTTTCTCTTTTTGTAAGCCGCCCGGAGTCCTTTGGGATTGGGCGGCATATAAATTTTATAAATAAATAAAATAAATAAAGTGACTTCTGACTTCCTGCTGGCTTCCCCACTGACTTTCTTAATAGGAAGCTGATAGGGATTATTGGAAAACGAAAATCCCGAGACTGTGGCTCACTGCAGCAGGGCAGCAACACTGAAGCAGACACAACTTTGCCAAACTACAATCCCCCATATTTTCAAACACACTCATTTTATTAAATTCATGGTATTGAAGATGGGAAGGGCTGGCAGAGGAGTGATGTCCAGATTTTGAACGCATTCTGTAAGCGAAAACTATTTGAGGCACGTTGACTCAAAAACTGTTGCCCTGTGATGCACTATTTCACCCAAAGGAAGGTTACAAACAATAAAACAGACACGACAGTCTTAACTGTGTTTAAATGTCTGTATCTGTGATCTATGGTGGCTCAGACGCTGAGTTTGTCGATCAGAAAGGTCGGCAGTTCAGCAGTTCGAATCCCTAGTGCTGTGTAACGGAGTGAGCCCCCGTTACTTGTCCCAGCTTCTGCCAACCTAGCAGTTCGAAAGCAAGTTAAAAATGCAAGTAGTAAAATAGGAACCACCTTTGGTGGGAAGGTAACAGTGCTCTGCCAGCCTTCGGCATTGAGTCATGCTGGCCACATGACCATGGAGACTTTGGACAGCGCTGACTCTTCAGCTTTGAAACAGAGATGAGCACCGCCCCCTAGAGTCGGGAAGGTAGTGCTTGAATACCAGAATCATACATGTCTAAACAGTAAAACACCCCTCCCTCCTTTCTTCCCCCTTTCCCTTTCTTCTCCTTCTGTTCTCTGCCGGTTGAGGGGGGGGGAACACCATCTCCTTTCTTTCCCTTTTCCGACAGCTTGCAAGGCCGGCCTCCGTTTGCCCAGCCGCCTCCCTCCCCACCACCCCCTTGGCTGTCCATGCTGCCTACCTCGAGCCGGGGCCCGTACAGATCCTGGCGCCGGCAAGGCCGCGACGACCGGAGATCCTGAAAGGGAGCGCAAAGGGCAGATTGTGCCTTGCTTGGCTTGGACCGTGGAAGGCAGAGCTCCCGGGCCTTTCAACCCCCTTCCTCCGCCGGCAGGGCTTCTGCAGGGGGGGAGCCTGGGCAGCCTGGCTCCCCTTCAAGGCGGAAAAGGGGGCGCAGGATGCCCGCCACCAGCGTCGCCGAGCTGCGCCTTCTGGGTCCGGTTCCTCCCCGAAAGCGCAGGCGCCTGGCGCAAAGCCCCTCGTATCACCGGCTGGGTGGTTGCGGCGCCCGATTACGCTGCGAATGAGTAAAGCTCATAGTCCGGCTTCCCGACCGATCACAGGTTGGCAGGGACCTTTCGCCGGGTTGCGTCACGGTGCAAACGGGCGAGTAAACACAGTCTCCTCTGGGTTCATGTGACCAGCCGGGAAGAGGAGGAGGAGGAGGAGGGAGGAAGAGGAGGTGCCTCCTTTAGAAAAGGTGTCGCCCTTCAGGTGGTCGGTGGAGACCCAGGAGAACCTCAGGAGCCCCCCGGCGCTTTGGCTTTGCAAGAAGAATCAAATAGGAAACATCTGAGAGGGAAAAAGAAGAAGAATTTCCACGTTATAGCTAGCAAGGTGAATGAAAGGTTGTGTCCTAGTTGACTCTTGGTGGAATTGAAGTCAGTGCAACCTGGAATCGTCCTCCTCTCCCTAGTAGCTGTGTGTGTGTGTTTGTGTGTGTATCTTCCCCCCCCCACACAGAATCTCTGTCTCTCTTTCACACACAGACCCTGTCTGTCTTTGACTCTTTCTCTCTCTCACACACACAAAGCCCCCCCTCTCTCTCAGACACACACACACACACACAAACAAACATAGAAAATCTCTCTCTCACACACACAAAGCTCCCCCCCTCTCTCAGACAGACAGACAGACAGACACACACACACACACAAACATAGGGAATCTTTCTATCTCTCTCACACAGAAAGCCCCCCCCTCTTATACACACGCATACGCACACACAAACATAGGGAATCTTTCTAGCTCTCTCACACACAAAGCCTCTCTCTCTCTCTCTCTCTCTCTCTCAGACACACACATACACACAGATAAACATATGGAATCTTTCTATCTCTCTCACACAGAAAGCCCCTCCGTCTCTCACACACACACACAAACATAGGAAATCTTTCTATCTCTCTCACACACAGAGCCCCCCCTCTCTCAGACACACACACACAAACATAGGAAATCTTTCTATCTCTCTCACACACAAAGCCTCTCTCTCTCTCTTTCTCAGACACACATACACACACAAAAACATAGGAAATCTTTCTCTCTCACACACACACAAAGCCCCCCCCTCTCTCTTTCAGACACACACACACACACACATGGGAATCACTCTCTCTCTCTCTCTCTCACACACACACACACACACACAGGAATCTCTCACACACACATAGGGAATCTGTCTCTCTCTCACACCCCTCACACACATACAGAGCCTCTCTCTCTCACACACACACACACACATACACACACACACACATCATTTCAAACACACTCATTTGATTAAATTCATGGTATTGAAGATGGGAAGGGCTGGCAGAGGTTCACTTCCCCATGATGAACCCAGGCATCTTTGAGTGTAAATCTTGATGTCTTCCTGGACAAATCCATGGAGAAGGATCCCCTCTTTTGCCTGAGGATACATTCAGGGGTTGCAAATGTCTGCCTTTGAGATACACCGGTGATACATTTTCATGCCATACATTTTTTATGAATGACATCTGTAGTTGTGGACTGTTGTTTTCCTGTCTTGTCGTCTTGGGTGAACCAGGCAGGAAACCGGAGCGGATGAGCAAAATCTACCTTATTGGAAGGCCACATTCATAGATTCTTGCCAGTCTGAAAGTATAAACTTCCTGTCGCCCCTTTTAACTGCTAGATGCAGTAGGCTCTTTTTCTCTCACCTAGAAAGAATAAAGTGTTATTCTATAACTGTTAAGTGACAGCCTCCTTTCTCTCATAGTTTCGTAGGGAAAGACGGTAGGAAGAAGGAAGGAAGAAAAGAAGGAGAAAGAGGGAAGGAAGAGAAAGAAAGGAAGAAAGAAAAAGAAAGAAAGAAAGAAAGAAAGAAAGAAAGAAAGAAAAGCACTTCGCTCCAAAAGCAGAATGCTTTGGAGGAAGGAAGGAAAGAAGGAAGGAAAGAAGGAAGGAAGGAAGGAAGGAAGGAAGGAAGGAAGGAAGGAAGGAAGGAAGGAAGGCATTTCACTCCAAAAGCAGAATGCTTTGGAGGGAGGGAGGGAGGGAGGGAGGGAGGAAGGAAGGAAGGAAGGAAGGAAGGAAGGAAGGAAGGAAGGAAGGCATTTCACTCCAAAAGCAGAATGCTTTGGAGAAAGAAAGAAAGAAGAAAAAAAGAAAGAAAGAAAGAAAGAAAGAAAGAAAGAAAGAAAGAAAGAAAAGGAAAGAAGAAGAAAGAGGGAGTGAGGAAGATATACTGGGAAATTTAGAAAAGTTAAAAAACAGAAATGAAGCCAACATGTTTAGGAATGGGGTGAAGGAAAAAAGTTTTTTCAAGGAAAGAAAGAGGAAGGAAGGAAGGAAAAAAGGAGGGGAAAAAGGGAAGGAGGGAGGGAAAAAATAGAGGAAAGCCAAATCACACTGGAATATCTGTTGCAGAAAAAGAAGTCACAATGTCTCAGAAATGTCATTTTTATTACAGAAAGAGCGCTCTCTTGTGGAAACATTAAAGGCAGCCTTATAATGTATCTGAAACAATTTAAAATACTGTAGATCAGTGGCCCCCAAACCTTTGGGCACCAGGGACCGGTAAATAACAATCCAGAATGAACCCATTGTTTGGCATTTGCTTGAGAACTGCTGCTGCAAAACAGGTCGTGGAATTGGGTGGCGCAGTGGTTAAAAGCAGCACTGCAGGCTACTGCTAGATCAGCAGGTCAGCGGTTCAAATCTCACCGGCTCAGGGTTGACTCAGCCTTCCATCCTTCCGAGGTGGGTAAAATGAGGACCCAGATTGTTGGGGGCAATATGCTGACTCTCTGTAAACCGCTTAGAGAGGCCTGAAAGGCCTATGAAGCGGTATATAAGTCTACTGCTATTGCTATTGCTATTGATCTTGTGGGTGACCAGATTTATGACGGTCATGAATTACAACCGTGACGGGCAGAGTCCATTACAGTCATAACACGAGGAGTACCTGTATACAGTAGCTCAGCTTCTGCCATCAGATGAATTCTGGACCTGGCATGAAATATGAAACTGGCAAGCACGTCTTTTTCATTCTGATTAGTTTGGCATCCTTAGGGGATAAAATCACCCCTATATTCATTCTGCCCGTTTTATAGTGTTAAGAAATCAAGATAATGCCAACTGAAATAGATTTTACAAACGACCATCTCCGACATCAAAAGGAAAAAACCAGGGAGACCAAGATCTCAGAATTATTCATTCCTTTCTTCTAGTACAGGGGTTGGCAACAAAGAGCCACAAAGGTCCTAACTGGAAGCCCCCCATTCAATTCTGAAGCCGACTGGAAGTCCGGTTCCCCCACCATAGAGTCTCCTCCCCGCGTGGCTTCCTTTTTCCTCTCCTGATAGGAAGTCCGGTTCCCCCACCATAGAGTCTCCTCCCCGTGTGGCTTCCTTTTTCCTCTCCTGATAGGAAGTCTGGTTCCCCCACCATAGAGTCTCCTCCCCACATGGCATCCTTTTTCTTCTGCTGATAGGAAGTCTGGTTCCCCCACCATAGAGTCTCCTCCTAGCCCAGCATCCTTTTTCCTCCCCCATTCAATTCTGAAGCCGACTGGAAGTCCGGTTCCCCCACCATAGAGTCTCCTCCCCGCGTGGCGTCCTTTTTCCTCTGCTGATAGGAAGTCCGGTTCCCCCACCATAGAGTCTCCTCCCCGCGTGGTGTCCTTTTTCCTCTGCTGATAGGAAGTCCGGTTCCCCCACCATAGAGTCTCCTCCCCGCATGGCGTCCTTTTTCCTCTGCTGATAGGAAGTCCGGTTCCCCCACCATAGAGTCTCCTCCTAGCCCAGCATCCTTTTTCCTCTGCCTCTCCTAACCAAAAGCCCTATCCATTGTGGAGCTGACCGGTGACAGGGAGCTGCAGCAGGGGGATGAAAAAGCCACATGCGGCTCCAGAGCCGCAGGTTGCTGACCCCTGTACTAGCAGAATGAACCCCATATAAACTACTTGGACTTCTGAATCAATGGGCCTTTGTACCAAACCCAGCATACTATGATGCAAATTACTGCAAAGAGTTTCAATTACTGAGCAGTAAATACTGGGGTTACCTAGCTAATTTTGACACCATGGCCTGAATGCTTTATTGGAAACCTGTTAACAAAATGCATCTTGTCAGACTGATTCATATTGCAGACAAGTTTTTACATTCTTCACTGCATTGTGAAAAACTCCTTGCCTGCAGAGAGCTAACCCTTCAGTGATAAATTCGCACCAAACTTTTCTCAGTGACTTCTTTAAGTAAAAAGTGGGTTTAAAAAAAAGAAAGAATCTGCCTTTTCTTATAGAATTAATCCTGGAAGTTTTTTTTTTTGTACAGACATGCTCGTGGCAGGTTGCAGGGGACAACAGAAATGTTTAAGAAAGTGAACAGAATTAAACGCAGCAATGTTGCAGAGACACAAATAGAAGTAAAAGAGTTCCTTTGCGATCTGTTCAGACAGTAGATGTCTCCCTTTGCTTGCGGCTGTGTGTATGATGCACTTCGCCACGCACACCAGGCAAACATCAACAACAGCCAGTGTGAATTATTTTCCTTTTCCAGGCTAACGTTCCCATCATGCTTTGCAGAAAACCCACAAGGGAGAGGAGATAATGTGGAGTACAAGCACCGCAGACAGAGCATCATGAAAGCAACAAATTATAACCTTCACTAAAAAGCAACACACACACACAGAGACACACAATCAACCTTCGGTTAACAGGATCACAAGCCCAGGTTTTGAGCTGACAGCTTGCTGCTTGCCAGCAGATTCAAGAGAATCCTTGGCATGGCTTAAGTGATTCCTTTCAATCGAAAGATTCTCATGACAACCTCAAGAGCGACCAAATGGATTACAGGGGACAAATGGGGAAGAGATGCAGCTTTCGGAAGAATGCAGCCAAGATAATGGAGTTACTGTACCGTTAGCGGAGCAAAATGCAAAGGGGAATTGCCGTGAAAAGAGAAGCGACGTAGCTGTAAACCTTGGAGGACTCTTGCACATTGTGAAACTTGGCAGAACTTGGATATATATTTTTTTTCCCCCGTGGCGGCTCTAGTCCTTGAACAATGAGGCTAAAACCCATGTGGGTAAGAGTCAGCGGTGTAGTAGCAAAAAGAGGGGGGGCAAACACCCAACCCCAAAACAAAACCCTTATCTAATCACATTGCATGAAAAATCAGGAGGAACAAAAGAGCCACGGACTGGTTTCTCCCAACCCTGGAGAGATATTAAGGATGAATGAAAATGCTGGTGGGTTGGAACGGAATGCAAAAACCTTCGGAACCATTGTTTTCCTGGAGCGAAAGCATCCTCCCCGTCTGCAAAACTCTCTGCGAGTAGGAAAAAAAAAACGCCCTGCATTTAAATAAAACGATTTGCATGAGGGCAAAACGTTTTGTTCTGTTTGCCTAAGCACACAAAGCTGTTCGCATTATTGGGCACATAATCTGGCATCCATGAAAGAAAGAAAGAAAGGAAGGAAGGAAGGAAGGAAGGAAGGAAGGAAGGAAGAAAGAAAGAAAGAAAGAAAGAAAGAAAGAAAGAGAAAGAAAGAAAGAAAGAAAGAAAGAAAGAAAGAAAGAAAGAAAGAAAGAAAAAGAGGAAGAATAGATTTAGAATCTCTTAAGGCCACAAAAGACAGACAGTTTAGTTTTAAGAGTTAAAATGCTGAACTAGGAGACCATGAATTCTAGTCCCACTTTAGGCATAAGGCCAGCTGGATAACCTTGGGCCAACCCATCCCTCTCTCTTAGCCCAAGGAAGAAGAGTAAGGATACCATGGAGATAGAGAACGGTCGAAAAGAAAGGAAAAGATAAAACTTTCCCCTGCGCAGTTGTGTCGGACTTAAGGGAACGGTGCTCAAATCCATTTCTTGGCACAAGGGAGCTGATGTTGTCCAAAGATGTTTCTGTGGTCATGTAGCCAGCGTGACTATACACCAAGGCGCAGGGAATGCGATTATCTTCCCACCAAAGTGGTACCTATTTATCTACTTGCATCATGCTTTCGAACTGCTAGGTGGGCAGCCTGTGGAGCCGGGCAGCAGAGTCGGACAGTTAGGAGGTTGGGGAGGAACATGGGCCAGTCCTGGAGTCTGGGGAAGGCTCGGATGAGGGCTTTGCATTGGAGGTAAAGAGGGGGCGGAGGCCATCTGGTAGTGATGTGCTGCCCGTGGAGTTTGACATCAGCGAGGCAGAAGAACAGTGTGAGCCTATTCCCAGTGTGCACATGCACAGAGCTGCCAGAAGACAAGAACAGTAAAGACAAAAGGGGCAACTTGGGAGTAAGGCCTGGAGATGATTGGCCCCTCCCATAAGACATAAAAATGGAGCAAGTGGACATGAGCCTTTGCAGGAAGCGATTTGTTCATCCTGGTCGGTTCAAACTCTGAGAAGCTGCATTTGACTCTGTGCTCCATTTGGCCTTGCAAAACTAACTGGCAATTAGGTCTCTGGCAGCGTTTCAAGGAAGATAAAGGTGGGTGCTTATCATCATTACCCTGAAAGACTGTGGCAGACTTCTGTCAGACTCTTCACAGACTGAATCATTACGGGCTGTGAATGACCATAATTCACAGCCTTTTAAATAAAAGAGGGTTTTTGGGACTAATAGCAATAGCAATAGCAGTAGACTTATATACCGCTTCATAGACCTTTCAGGCCTCTCTAAGCGGTTTACAGAGAGTCAGCATATTGCCCCCAACAATCTGGGTCCTCATTTTACCCACCTCGGAAGGATGGAAGGCTGAGTCAACCCTGAGCCGGTGAGATTTGAACCGCTGACCTGCTGATCTAGCAGTAGCCTGCAGTGCTGCATTTAACCACTGCGCCACCTTGGCTCTTGACTAAGCATGTGATTTATGCTTTATCAGGAAGCCTAGGTCAGAACAGGCAGGAGCTGGAGCAAGGAGCAGCAGCTCACCCCATCATCACACAGCACCTGGGTCTCGAACACCCAACTGTCAGCTTTCCAGCTGAGAAATCCAGCAATCTTTAACCACTTAGCCATCATGATCCCATTGTTGAAAAGAAGCAGCCAAAATATAATCTGTGATGTTGTGAGGCGATTTCAGCCATAGGTTTTCATACCATGCCATATGGTGGTATAGAATTTAGAATTTTAGAATTTTATTAGAATTTGTAGGCCGCCCTTTTCCCTGAGGGGACTCAGGGCGGCTCACACAAAAACTGGGAAAGGGGAATACAGACAGTAGGACAAAACATGTAATAAAATAGCAAACAACAAACACTCATCATTCGGGCGGGTAACTATCCTATCCCCAGGCCTGACGGGCGAGCCAGTTCTTCAAGGCTATGCGGAAGGCCTGGACGGTGGAGAGGGTACGAATCTCCACGGGGAGCTCGTTCCAAAGGGTCGGGGCTACTGCTGAGAAGGCCGATGGTATAGCATCAATCTGGACCAAAGTTCCTGCACTTCACATAAATCAAGCTTATTTAGCCAGAACACTCTGGCAGTGCTTCAAGCCTGCTGCCCATTCTCACTTTCGGTTCAGTGTGTGTGTGTGTGTGTGTGTGTGAGAGAGAGAGAGAGAGAGAGAGAGAGAGAGGGAGGGAGGGAGAGAGAGAGAGAGAGAGAGAAGCTAGGGATCAATGGTGAAATTCTAATTTTTTTACTACTGGTTCTGTGGGCGTGGCTCGGTGGGCACTCCTGGGGGAAGGATACTGCAAAATCCCCATTCTCTCCCCACTCCTGGAGGAAGGATATTAGCAATAGCAATAGCAGTTAGACTTATATACTGCTTCATATGGCTTTCAGCCCTCTCTAAGCGGTTTACAGAGTCAGCATATTGCCCCAACAACAATCCGGGTCCTCATTTTACTCACCTCGGAAGGATGGAAGGCTGAGTCAACCTTGAGCCGGTGAGATTTGAACAGCCGAACTGCAGAACTACAGTCAGCTGAAGTAGCCTGCAGTGCTGCATTTAACCACTGCGCCACCTTGGCTCTTGCAAGATATTGCAAAATCTCCATCCCCACTGCACTCCTGGGGGAAGGATACTGCAAAATCTCCATTCTCTCCCCACTCCTGGAGGAAGGATATTGCAAAATCTCCATCCCCACCGCACTCTGGGGCCAGCCAGAGGTGGTACTTGCCGGTTCTCCAGACTACTCAGAATTTCCACTACCGGTTTCTCCAGAACCTGCTGAATTTCAGCCCCGCTGGGGAGGTTTTTCAAATCTACATCTACAGAGCCTACAAATGGTGCACAAAATGGCAAGCAGACTAGTTTAATTCATCAACTTTGGTTTTACAGCTTCCAAACAGACTTCTACTTCGTCATTTTTTTCCCCTACTCTACTCTTAATAAGAATATTGCAGACATTTAACCTTTCAGTCATTGTCAATATCACATGGTCTTTAAGATCTGCTTCGGAGCCTTGTTCAGGATGGGGCCAGGATAGCCCAAAGGTGCTTTTTCAAGAGGCAACTGGGCTATCTGTTTTTTTTTTCAAAGGTGTTTTGCTTCTTACGGAGCGGTGTGGTGGCCTGGAGTGGAGCTCTTGCCTCACAATCAGGAAGTTGTGAGTTCGATCCTAGGTAGAGGCAGATATTTCTCTCTCTGGGCACAGTGAGAATAGATCTGCTGAACAAAACTCTGCAATGGCGACAAGAAAGGCATCTGGCCAGTAAAAACACTCCGCTGGCTCCATTCAGTTGCCCAGACTCCACCCACAAGGCATTATGGGGGCGTTAAAAGAAGATGGTGTTTTGCTTCTTATCCAAGCAGGTTCTTCAGCTCTGCAGAAGAAGCTTCTTGGATGAGAAGTGGAACTTCTTCGAAGGAAAGCAGAGAAAGTCCAGTTGCCTCTTGAAAAAGCACCTTTGGGACAACCATGACCTGGATGACTGAGAATCTCCATAGACTTTGGAACCAGGACAAATACCTGGAGAACAGCTGGATTCTCTTCTTTGGAAGACTGCAAGTAGATACACCTGAGTTCTCTTACCTGCCAAGGTGTATCCAATATTTTAAACAACCACAATCCAGTATATTGCCTTCATTTAGCAACACAAGCTCATCATAATTTCAACATGCCAGTTGTTGAGGAGGAAAGAAAGCTCACCCTGCCTAAGTTTTGTTTTATAATTTCTTGATATCACTAGAGTGTGCTGCAGTTCACAAAATCTTAACAGAGCGACAGGGTTCTTAATGAACCATCTTAGTTAGGCTATTCGGTATTTGAAATTCAGTCAAAACATCTCCAACCGAACAGGCATCTAGGTTTGAAACAATGCATATTGATGAGAGCGGGATATGAGCGGGACACAAATTGTGTTCATCAGCCTGTACTATAGTTTAAGAACACAGCATGTCCAAGTCTCCATAACATTTATATCATCATTCATACTACTTAATGCCATCTACCAGTGAGAAGAAGGATGAGGTGGCTCAGTGGCTAAGATGCTGAGCTTGTCAATAAGAAAGGCTGGCAGTTCGAATCCCCAGCGCCGTGTCATGGAGTGAGCTCCCGTGACTTGTCCCAGCTTCTGCCAACCTAGCGGTTCGGAAGCATGTAAAAATGCAAGTAGAAAAATAGGGACCACTTTGGTGGGAAGGTAACAGCGTTCTGTGCGCCTTTGGTGTTGAGTCATGCCACCCACCATGACCATGGAGATGTCTTTGGACAGTGCTGGCTCTTTGGCTTTGAAACGGAGATGAGCACTGCCCCCTATAGGCAGGAACAACTAGCATGCATGTGAGAGGGGAACCTTTACCTTTTATCGAGTGAGAACTCAAAGTGGTTTGTGTAGAGCAGGGGTGTCAAACTGGATTTCTTCGACGGCTGGATCAGCATTGTAATTCTCTGCGGGCCAGTGAAGGGTGGGTCCAAACAGTCATCGGGAGTCAAGACAGATTCAAAAGCACCCCTTCCCCACAATCATACCAGACATCAGTGTGAGGTTACTTAGTTCAAATCCAAAGCTATGGTTCTAGACTTACAGAGCCAGTATGGTGTAGTGGTTAAAGCATCAGGCTTGAAAGCAGGAGGTTTCAGTGACTAATACTCTGAGCTTGTCAATAAGAAAGATTGGCAGTTTGGCGGTTCGAATCCCTAGTGCTGCATAATGGAGTGAGCTCCCGCTACTTGTCCCAGCTTCTGCCAACCTAGCAGTTCGGAAGCACGTAAAAATGCAAGTAGAAAAATAGGGACCACCTTTGGTGGGAAGGTAACAGCGTTCCGTGCACCTTTGGCATTGAGTCATGCCGGCCACATGATCATGGAGATGTCTTCGGGCAGTACTGGCTCTTTGGCTTTGAAACGGAGATGAGCACCACCCCCTAGAGTCGGGAACGACTAGCATGCGAGAGAGAATTCTAGTCTCGCCTTAGGCAAAAAGCCAACTGGGTGAGCTTGAGCCAGTCCCTTTCTCTCAGCCCCGGGAAGGAGGCAATGGCAAACTACTTTTGAAAAAAAAACCTTGCCAAGAAACCTGCAGGGCTTTATCCCAGCAGTCTCTGAGAATCAGACAGGAGGGAAGGAAAGGGGGGGAAAAAATTAAGTACACCTAGACAAACTGGGCATAAGACGCTTTGGCTGCGAGTCAACGACAACACAGTTTGCTTTAGTGCTGGAAGTGAAGTGTCGATGGAGACATTTGCAAAGTGTCAAAGGACCGCTGATTTCCCCGAGGGCCTCCTGCAAAGGGAGAGAAGGACCTTTGGAACGGAGTAAAAGCGGTGTAGCTTGCTTCAGGCTGGTAAAAGTGACACACTGCTTCGACTTCCCGATTGAAACAGGCTTGCCGCTGTGCTTCATCCTTTTCGGCCAGCATGTCAACTGTAAAATGTTTTGAGCCCTCTATTAATAGGCAATTAAAACACATCCTTTTTTGATCGGGCAAAATTCCCCTTTTTTTAGTCACATTATTTTATTTCCTGGGATTTACAGGACACTCCGGTCCTGTTTTTTTTCGGAAGCTGGGTCGAAAAACGAGAAAGAGACGGCTGGGTCTGTGCGGGCAAAATAGAGAGGACAAGATAGACGCGGCGTCCTGTGACACCTGAATTTTGGTCCTTTGAGCAATTGTTTGTACAGATTGAATGGATTACAGATTTGGTCATATTATGGGTGGCAGTTAAACCCGCCATCCTGGGCCCAATGCTTGGGAAGCCAGGCTCTGCCTGTCACAAGCCAGGACAAAGGGTGAGTGATGGAGGAGTAACACCTCCTTAAAAAAACCTTGGTCCAGCTGGCCCGGCTGGGAGCACCTCGTAAGGGCCCCTTTCTAGGGTTACAGGAGAAGACGGTCAACGGTTTTGAAGGCAGAAGAGGGCTCTACGCCCCACAGCAGATAAAGCGGCAGAGCCATCTTCTAGGATAAGGGAAACTCTGATTCCAAACCTCCACTGCCTTGTGGCTGCATCCACTACTGGAAAAGGCTTCAGGAGTCAACCTCCAGGCAAAATCCGGAGCCTGAGTCCCGGAAGCAGTTTGTGACTCTGTACAACCACATTCTGCTAACTCATGTGATGCAGCTGGAACCAATCGTATCGGCTCTGCTATTCCATTGGACTATTTCAGCGATGTGGAAAGAGGGGGATCTGCTGCTTGGGTAAAAGTCTATCCTCCATATTAATCTACCCAGGCCTTGTGCTGGAGAGGACACTCCAGTTTTGACCTATTTCCAGAGCACGATTCCATAGTCTTTTGAGACTGAAGGATGCCAATGCAATGGGTGGCAATTACACCAATCCAAGACAAAGGTTGGAAACAATGGACGATGTATGCTAAAATGTGTGCAGCCAAGTATGAAACAACAAGAATTGCGGAAGAAAAGCATCCCATTGGTCCCAAGATGCCTCTTATAATAATTTTTAGGGGACAGTTCCTCTGCTGTGTTTTATTTATCATGTCCCATTTTCCGTTAAGATACTGCCTTTCAAACTTAATTTATTGGAAACTAAAGATGTTTTCTAAAAATAACTTGGAAGCTGCTAAAAAATGCAGCTTTCCACTTGTAAGTTTCCACCAGCTGGGCCTGTCTGGTTTAGAAATGACACCCTTGAGAATTCAAAATAAGATTTAAAATTGCGAGGGGCGGGGGAAGCAGGAGGAGGAATGGCTTATGGAAAAACGATAAGATTCTATTATCATCCCATTACCTAAATATTACCTAGAATCCACTTTACGAAAAACTTAGGTGATTTTTAAATGCTGGGTTAAACAGTGTGATGGAAAGAGCCGAGGTGGTGCAGTGGTTAGAATGCAGTACTGCAGACTACTTCAGCTGACTGTTAGCTGCAGTTTGGCGGTTCGAATCTCACCGGCTCAAAGTTGACTCAGCCTTCCATCCTTCCGAAGTGTGTAAAATGAGGACCCAGATTGTCGGGGGCAAGAGGCTGACTCTGTAAACCGCTTAGAGAGGGCTGTAAAAGCACTGTGAAGCAGTATATAAGTCTAAGTGCTATGGATATTGCTATTATCAGGCTCAAAGAACCAAGAATGACACCAGGAGTTACTTCTAAGGACTGTCGTTTCTTTATTGTTGTTTGCCTATGGACAGAATCTTGCCAGATTAAAGCAACAATCTAGATGACTATAGATATACTCTATGAATTGCTAAGGCAGGCTTGGCTTTGCTGTCTTCCTGCCCACCAGACATTCCAAGTTCTATTGCCATGTGAAAGCAGCCATTCCCTCTTGCAACTTTGACTCCATTCAACCACAGATAATCCTAAAGACGCTTTTTCATAAGACACAGTATTACACTTTACTTAAGAGGAGGGAACCCCTGCCGTAAGGAATCTTTTGGTGCGACTTGCATACTTTTTTAAACCAGTATGTTTTGTCCTTGCCATTGTTTTAGGGTGTGCAAATGAGCCGAGGTGGCGCAGTGGTTAAATGCAGCACTGCAGGCTACTTCAGCTGACTGCAGTTCTGCAGTTCGGAGGTTCAAATCTCACCGGATCAGGGTTGACTCAGCCTTCCATCCTTCCGAGGTGGGTGAAATGAGGACCCAGACTGTGGGGGCGATATGCTGACTCTGTAAACCGCTTAGAGAGGGCTAAAAGCCCTATGAAGCAGTATATAAGTCTAATTGCTATTGCTATTGCTATACTACGTTGATATAATTGGTTGGCTAAAATGCTTTCCACAGCCTAATCACACTGGTACACGACTATTTGAATCCTCACACAGAGCTGTGGAAAGAAAGAAAAAAGATTGTGAACGCAACACTCTCTCTACCGTGTAAAGTAAAATTGGGCTATTTCTTTTTGTGACCCGACAAATGCGCGCCCGACAAAACCGCACCCACAAAAGCGTGGTTAGGGTTAGGGTTGTAATGTTGTTTTCGCGCCCCATTATGTTGTTTGTTGATGGCGCACTTTTGATGGCGTGGTTTTGTTGCCGCGGTTTTGTTGCCGCGCATTTCTCGGGCGCGCATTTGTCGGTGAACCATTTTTTAAAATATAGATATATTTTTAAAAAAACAGACAAGGACAAACAATACATAAAACATAAAATCATCATCAATTAAATATACATATAGCATGTTGTTTGGTTACAAATCGTTTGTGCATCACTGCTTTCAATTATATATAAAGTCACAGACTGTCCATCAGGTATTCATAGGTACATTATTGTCATTGTAAATCATGTATTCAATTACAATTGTTATTCCTTCATTTTAAACCAACGTTCTAAGGATTAGGTTCATGTATATACTGTACCAACATTCCATTGCATCATTATTAGTCTATTTAGCAATAATATGTCTTTATAGTATCACCTATCTCATTCTATTGTTCTTAAAAATATGGAAGAATACTTAGGCATCACCATTTTCAATTGTGTATAAAATTGCAAATTATCCATCAAGAATACATAGATACGTTGTTATCATTGTACGTCATATGTTCAACTACAGTTGTTATTCCTTTATTTTAAGTAAAGTATTCTAAATATTCAATTCCTATGTATACCAATATTCCATTACATCATACTTATTTAAACCAGTATGTTTTGTTTTTGCCATTGTTTTAGGGTGTGCAAATCAGTGCAAATGATCACTACGTTGATATAATTCATTGGCTAAAATGCTTTTCACAGCCTAATCACACTGGTACATGACTACTTGAATCCTCACACAGAGCTGTGAAAAGAAAAACAGATTGTGAACGCAACACACTCTCTACCATGTAAAGTAATATTGGGCTATTTTTAAGTGCAGGGCAAAACGCTTTAACTAAATAAACACAGTTTTTTTTTTCCAAATCAATTTTTACTCGTTCATCATCTTCCAAAACGTTTTTAGATGTTCCTTATGGATGCGATAGACAGGGGGAAAAAAACTACTTCTAATCTAATCCGAGCAAGTTCTCTACAGCATCAACTTTGGTACTGAACGAAAGGAGGAAGATGAAATTGGAAAATGAAGGGAAAACAGATTCATATTCCTTGGCAAAATCCCTTCTGCTTTTCTTCTTCATCGTATAACTAGTCCTGCACTTAACGACTCCAATTGAGCCCTTAAATTCCCATGGCTCATCGAGACAGTGGTTAAAAGTGAGTTTTGACCCATTTTACGACCTTTCTTGCCACAGCTGTTAAGTGAAACTCTGCAGTTGTTAAAAGCTAGTCAAATGGGTGTTAACTGAATTTGGCTTTCCCCGCCCCTCCCCGACTTTGCTCATCAGAAAGTCGCAAAAGTGGATCATATGACCCTTCCCCCGGGACACTGCAGCCGTCACAAATACGAGTCAATAGCCAAGAATCTGAATTTGGATCCATGTGACTAGGGGGATGCTACATCAGCAAACGGGCTGCGTTTACAGACACTGCAGTCTGTAACCATGTGACCACATTTTGCAATAGTTTTGTTCGAAATTGGCATTTATTATCCGTTTTTCGTAAAACCGTGCCCTAAAGAGCCATGGCGGTGCAGTGGATAGACTGCAGTATTGCAGGCTAACTCTGCCCACAGCCAAGAGTTTGATTCTGACTGGCTCAAGGTTGATTCAGCCTTCCATCCTTCCGAGGTGGGTAAAATGAGGACCCAGATTGGTGGGGGCAAGAGGCTGACCCTGTAAACCGCTTAGAGAGGGCTGTAAAGCATTGTAAAGTGGTATATAAGTCTAATTGCAATTCCTAGTCCTTCCTTTCTTCCTGTTGCAGTGGTTAGAATGCCATAATGCAAGTTAGCTCTGCCCATGGCCAGGAGTTCTTGACTCAGCCTTCCATCCTTCCAAGGTGGGTAAAATGAGGACCTAGATTGTTGGGGGCAATAGGCTAACTCTGTAAGATGCTTAGAAAGAGCTGTAAAGCACTGTGAAGTGTTATATAAGTCTAAGTGCTATTGCTATTCCTTCCTTCCTTCCTTCCTTCCTTGAGTTTGAGTTTCATTTTATTTATATGCCGCCCTATTCCCGGCGGGACTCAAGGCGGCGCACAAACCCAAGGAGGGGAAGGGAAAAACATAAAAACTACAAAAATACAGGGCATTTAAAAAACAACCAACAGCCACACAATTCGAGAGGGGAAGGGAACTCATCGACCCCAGGCCTGCCGACACAGCCAGGTTTTAACGGCTTTTCGGAAGGCCTGGAGAGAGGTGAGGGTCCGAATCTCTGCGGGGAGTTTGTTCCAAAGGGCTGGAGCCGCCACAGAGAAGGCCCTCCCCCGGGTAGTGGCCAGATGACATTGGCTGGTAGACAGAACCCGGAGGAGGCCTACTCTGTGTGATCTAATGGGTCTTTGGGAGGTAATTGGCAGCAGGCGGTCTCTCAAGTACCCAGGTCCAATACTTACCTACCTACCTACCTACCTACCTACCTACCTACCTACCTTCCTTCCTTCCTTCCTTCCTTCCTTCCTTCCTTCCTTCCTTCCTTCCTTCCTTCCTTCCTTCCGTCCGTCCGTGGTGGTACAGTGGTTAGAATGCTGTATTGCAGGCTGACTCTGCCCAGTGTCTGGAGTTCAATCTGTTGACTCAGCCTTCAATCCTTCTGAGGTCAGTAAAATGAGGACCCAGATTGTTGGGGGCAAGAGGCTGATTCTACAAACTGCTTAGAGAGGGCTGTAAAAGCACTATGAAGAGGCATATAAGCCTCAGTGGTATGGCTATTGCTAAATCAGTGGTTTTTTTTTTCAAACTTGGCAAGCTGGCTGGGGAATTCTGGGAGTTGAAGCCCACATATTTAAAGTTGGTGAGTTTGAAAAATGGACTCCAGATGGACTCAGTTTCATACTTCTCAGCTTATCCTCCTGAATGTTATGGCCCACGGAGCTGGCAGCAGATTCGGATACTAAGGAGGTTGGGGAGGAACATGGGCCAGTCCTAAAGACTGGTGAAGGCTCTAATGAGGGCTCTGTGTCAGAGGCAGAGAGGGGCCCAGAGTAACCTGAGAGTTAATAACTGCCTTTGGAGTCAGACATCAGTAAGGGAGAGGAACAGCTGGAGCCTGTTCCCAGTGTGTGCATGCGCAGAGTTGCCAGATGAAGGGAACAGCTAAAGAACAGGTGTTGACTTGGGAGTAAGGCCACAGGTGGACGACGAATGGCCCCTCCCAGAGGAAAGGGGAGCGAAAGGGGAGTGGAGTTTGCAGGAGACAATTAGTTCGCTTCATTGGTTCATGACTCTCTGAGACTCCTTGCCAAGTTTTGCAAATATCGGCCTGGCAGCTCTCCAAGCCAGATAAGGTCTGCAACTGAAAATCCTCCCTTGAAAGACTTTGCTGGGTGTGAATGAGCAGAATTCACAGTAAATCAATAAAAGGGTTTTTTGCCGGGACCTGGAGTTTGCTTCATACTCTTAGGAAGCCTCGATCAGAACACTGAAAGTCCTGTGAAGTTCAGTGGTCTCACCTAATAATGAGAGTAAATCAGAGTCATACACCAATTTCCACCAGTCTTACACGGAGTTTAAACCTTCCTACATAAATATTCACCACCGAAATAAATCAGCCCCATTAGCAGGAGGCCTGCCAAATGAAACAACAGGAGTCTTGACGATTATCAAGCCAGTTAACAGAACAAACCTATTAAATAAATAAATTTGTTCTCCCCCACCCCTCCCCAATTTATGGCGGTGCTATACTTAAAGTGAAACCTTTTAAATGAACAGATTTACTGTGCCCGGAGATCTCCACAGGGTCTGGGTAATTATGCAAAAGCAAGGCGTTACTTTTAAAGGGGAGGAATCGGCTTGGTACTTGTCATGATTTACGGCCAGACGCCAGAAAAAAAAAATGGTAATGGCACAAAATAAGCTTTTGCAAACCTTTCCTGGCAGACAGAAAATGCTTGATTTACCTAGGGCATCCATCAGCTTCTGTATTTTAGATTAAAGCAGATAGATAGCAAGGAAAGTGTGTGTGATTGTGCTGCACGAACAGTTGAGGGATGGGACTGCTTTTGCTGTCCATATTGGTATGAAGGGGGCAGGGGTGGGTTTCAGGCGGTTTGTGGCGGTCCCCATGAACCGGTTGGTCGGCGAACCTGGAAGTAAGTAACTTCCGGGAACGCTGAAGGGTCTACCCACCCGCCCGCGTTTCTTACCCGGTTTTGACGAGTTCTGCGCTTCCACGCATGCACAGGACGCATACAGCGCCTGCGCGATCCTCCAGGAGCAGCTGGAGCATTGCACAGACGCTAGTATGCATGCGTGTACTGCGCGCATGCACGAGGACGCCGCCGGCCCCGTTCCAACCGCACCGGGCGAGAAACCCACCCCTGGAAGGGGGGATTCTATTGCGTCCATGGAAGGGAATCAACGTGTCATTTTCTAGACTCCTGGCATCGCAGGAACACGAGTTGCGTTCCATTCTGTCCTGTTTAACTTCAGGCCAGTTAGCAGAAGCAGCTGTTAGATGCAAGCAATCATATTCATACATGTAAGTATGAATGTAAGTACCGTATTTTCGGAGGATAAGACGCACCTTAGTTTTTGGGGAGGAAAAGGGGGGGGGAATCTGCCTACCAGGTATTCATCTTAGCATCCTTAGTCTGATCAGCTTCAGCACATAGGTTTGTTGGTTTTGAGCACTGGTCGGGATTAAAAAAAAACAGCTTCTAAAGCACAGCTGATCAGCGGAGAGAGAAGCAGTGAGAAAAGCAGACAAAACTTAGTGCCTCATTAGGGCTGGGGAAAAAAGCTTCGAAAAAGCTACATTCGGAGTATAAGATGCAGGCAAATTTTCAGCCTCTTTTAGGGAGGAAAAAGTGTGTCACATACTCCGAAAAATATGGTACTTCATTATATTCTGCCTGCT
Organism: Thamnophis sirtalis; assembly: GCF_051295495.1. Classification (NCBI taxonomy): domain Eukaryota; kingdom Metazoa; phylum Chordata; class Lepidosauria; order Squamata; family Natricidae; genus Thamnophis; species Thamnophis sirtalis. The sequence goes on along the minus strand of NW_028261394.1, from coordinate 39,907,489 downwards.
ATACAGGAATCTTCCCAGGCTGTCTGCTTTCTCCTGGAAATAGATAGATAATGTTCTAGCGAACTTAAGCAGGGATCAATCCCTGCTTAAGTCTTTTGCAGCTGCACAAGGCTGCCAGGCTAATTCTCTGCTTGAGACCTCCCTCCTTGATTGGGTATTTCCCAATATAACCCTACTCGATAAATCTGTTCTCACCAATTTATGGCACTTCCATCGGCACCAACCATGGGTGTTCGACCTCTCCTTTTTCAGCAGCCCAGGTGGAACGTCCCAGGCAATGGCAAGAGTTTTTTCATGGGGAAGTGACAGGCCTCTCTCTTGCCAGCTGCTGCAGTATTTTTCTGGTAAGATTTCTGAGAACTTTGAGTTTAGTTTAGTTTAGTTTTATTTGTCTTGTATGCCGCCCACTCCAGAAGGACTCCGGGCGGCTTACAATAAACAAGGGAGGGGATAAATAAACAAAACAATACTTTAAAATCCACAACAGTCACAGTTTCCGTGGGGCTGGATATTTCGAAAGCCCCCCGGCCTGCTGGAGCAGCCAGGACTTAACGGCTTTGCGGAAGGCTGGGAGGGTAGTAAGGGTCCGGATCTCCACGGGGAGATCGTTCCAGAGGGCTGGAGCTGCGACAGAGAAGGCTCTCCCCCGGGGAGTCGCCAGCCGACATTTGCTGGCAGATGGAATCCGGGGAAGATCTAACCTGTGAGATCTCATCGGTCTATGGGAGGTAATCGGCAGGAGGTGGTCTCTCAGGTACCCAGGTCCGATGCCATGTAGGCTTTATAGGTAACGACCAGTACCTTGAAGCGGGTCCGGAGACTAATGGGTAACCAGTGCAGCTCGCGGAGGATAGGTGTGACGTGGGTGTACCTGGGTGCACCCACAATCGCTTGCGCGGCTGTGTTCTGGACCAGCTGAAGTCTTCGAACACTCTTCAAGGGCAGCCCCATGTAGAGCGTGTTACAGTAATCCAGTCTTGAGGTCACAAGGTCGTGAGTGACTGTCTGAAGGGCCTCCCGATCCAGGTAGGGTCGCAATTGGTGAGTAATAGCAATAGCAGTAGACTTATATACCGCTTCATAGGGCTTTCAGCCCTCTCTAAGCGGTTTACAGAGAGTCAGCATATTGCCCCCAACAATCTGGGTCCTCATTTTACCCACCTCGGAAGGATGGAAGGCTGAGTCAACCCTGAGCCGGTGGGATTTGAACCGCTGAACTGCTGATCTAGCAGTAGCTTGCAGTGCTGCATTTAACCACTGCGCCACCTTGGCTCTCTGCGCCACCTTGGCTCTATCCTTATAGTACCCAAGGGAACTTCCAATCATGACTTTGGGTAATTTCCCTGCCTAATTTTACTATTGGGAGGGGAGGAGCAAAATTCCCTTAGGATATGAGAGAGAGGGGGGGAGGGAGGAAGAGAGAGAAAGAAGGAGAGGGGGGAAAAGAGAGAGAAAGAAGCAGAGGCAGAGAGATACACAGAGAGAGACAGACAGGCAGAGACAGAGAGGACAGAGGGGTGGGGGTGGGGGGCAGAGAGGCACAGAAAGAGAGAAAGTCAGACAGACAGAGACAGACAGAGACAGAGAGACTTACTTTCATTTCCCTTCCCCCCTCCATATCCATTCCCCTCCCTCCCTTTCTCTTTCTAGACTAGTTATCTGTTCTGGAAATAAAGGATTGTACAGAGGTTTTCCCAACAATCCAGACACTTTATTTCCAGCAATTATTGTGCCACATTCTTCAAGCCTAGAAAGAAAAATCCATGCCATTTGGAAGCATGAGACTTTCTGGGCTGTACCTAACAGATTTATGTAGCTGAACATGCCGACGTCCTTTGACCTGCTTAGGAATAAATACAGCTGACCAAATTGTCATTTTTATGGATATTTACAGCCAAGTACTTTTGTAAACCTAAGAACTAATTTCCCCCAAAGGAAAGCTGTACTCTATAACCTTGATAAACTGTCAAAAACACGAGCCATGACTGGACCTGCCGTTTCTCTTGCCAACAATGTGCGCTTCCAAGAAGCTTATGAAGATTCAGTGTGACAAATGAATGGGATGAACATCCTCCCAGATGAGTTGGAAATGGTGTACAACGTGAGGGTCTTTCTAGCTTCTCAGGTCCAGTAGAGAACAGTTGTGGACAGAAGGGCCAAAGCACAGATCCCTCTCCTACATCAGGTGCGCCCATTCTCAACCGGAGGCCCCTACTCGCAGATACACTTGGGTTGCCTCCCAATTAGATTAACAACTGCATTAGAGGTGGTATTCAGCCAGTTCTGACAGGTTCTGGAGAGCAGGTAGCAGAAACTTTGAGTAGTTGGGAGAACCGGCAAAGAGGCTGGCCCCGCCCCTGCTGCCTCCCAGCCGATCTTCTTCTGTTGTCCTGAACAGGAGAACGGAGCTGGAAAGCAGGTTAGTGGGGTGGGAATGGGGGGTTTTGCAGCATCCTTCCCTTCCATCAGAGGTGGTATTCAGCCAGTTCTGACAGGTTCTGGAGAACTGATAGTGGAAATTTTGAGTAGTTCAGAGAACCGGCAAAGAGGCTGGCCTTGCCCCTGCTGCCTCCCAGCCGATCTTCTTCTGTTGTCCTGAACAGGAGAATGGAGCTGGAAAGCAGGTTAGTGGGTTAGGGAGGGAATGGGGATTTTGCAGTATCCTTCCCTTCCATCAGAGGTGGTATTCAGCCAGTTCTGACAGGTTCTGGAGAACTGATAGTGGAAATTTTGAGTAGTTCAGAGAACCGGCAAAGAGGCTGGCCTCGCCCCTGCTGCCTCCCAGCCGATCTTCTTCTGTTGTCCTGAACAGGAGAATGGAGCTGGAAAGCAGGTTAGTGGGTTAGGGAGGGAATGGGGATTTTGCAGTATCCTTCCCTTCCATCAGAGGTGGTATTCAGCCAGTTCTGACAGGTTCTGGAGAACTGATAGCGGAAATTTTGAGTAGTTCAGAGAACCGGCAAAGAGGCTGGCCCCACCCCCGCTGCCTCCCAGCTGATCTTTTGTTGCCCTGAACAGCAAAACGGAGCTGGAAAGCGGGTTAGTGGGGAGGGGAGGGAATGGGGGTTTTGCAGCATCCTTCCTCTGCCACACCCACAAAGCCACAAGCACAGAACTGGTAGTAAAAAAAATTGAGTCCCACCACTGAACTGCATCTCTTAGTAATGGAACCACCAGTTCAAATTTGAGGTCATAAATCAAGGATTACCAGTATATATACTGACAAAAAACTTCGAAGATGTACGACCATGGCTTCCAGTGCTTTAATTAGGAAAGAAGAGAGAGTAACCATGCCTTTTGGTTGACGATGTTGAATGTTCATGTCACTAGTTAGAAGTCACAGATTCAGGTTCAATTCCTCGGAATGGCATGGGCAAATGTTTTCTTTTTGATTTTGTCTCTTGTAATAACTATAACTCTGCCAAGGACACGCCTGTAATCTGTCTGATCTCAATCATTTGGTAGTTGGAGCAGCAGATTCCCAACTTAAAATACAGGGGAACTTTGCATTTTTACATGCTCCTATGCAGCAAACTTCGGATGTAACAGACAAAATCGGAGTTCATCTGAGATTTCACCAAATGTTGTTTATTGGTAACTCAATCTGAAAAAAATCTGTATGTTTTATGTACACAAATTACTAAAATTTTCGCAGATAATTTTAAATTTTACCTTTTATTAATGTAAAAGTATATAAAAGGATTTTTCCTTCCAATTGGGCTATAAGACTAAGAATTTATTGTTACCTGGACACTGGAATTTTATCAGCTTTCCATATGATCTACTCTCATAATATTTTCAGAACCATTTTCCCTATATATTTTTCCTCCAGTGTTCCATCTAATACAAGGAGATGAACATATATTTGTGCGTCACGCGTGCCTTTAATTTTGAATTCAGAAAGAAAAAATCCTCGGTCTTAAGTATAAAAAGACTTGGAAAATTGCAAAATAAGAGAGTTGGTGCAGTTGTGCTTCGATCGTAAACTGACAGCAGAAGCGAACACATTTACACTCTTAGTTTGCCAATATAATCCATAAACTTCTTCACACGATCCAGATCAATGCCATTTGCCCAATGGCCTTCTTTCTTGAAATAGGAACCAATGATCAAGGCATTTGCACTGAAGTAGTCCTTCACATTATCCAAAGTCACACCAGACCCCACCAGTACTGGAATCTTCACCGCAGATCTGACTTCTGGAGAAAGCAAAGAAGGAAATTCGTAATGGAATTTAGGGTAAAACTTGTTTTACTCTCTCCAGCAAAACCACCAACAACAGCCCAATGCTCTGACTCTCCTGCCCTATGACTAGTGCCAAAAACGGCATTATCCATGCTGGAAATGAGATAATATAATCTCACCCCTTTTCAGTGCAGCTCTCATAGAGACAAGCGCGAAGATCAAAAAAATCCCATCGGTGTAAGCTGCTCAATGGGCTTATTTGGTTAGATGATGAAAGGCCTATGCTTAAGCAGCTGCAGGAATTCCAAAGGGAGAGTGAGGATGAATTTGCTCGTGTAGAACGATTACATGGCCATTTCTTTCTTTCCTTTTCTTTTTCCTGAAGAAAACCCTGCCCACTAAGCCCCCTCTGATCTATTTTCATCGTACAGAACGGCAGCGTTTAGGGTTCCCTCTTATCTTGGTTACTTGTGAGATCATTCTTGTCACTGAAGAAACACTGAATGTCCTCAGGCAGATGTAACTGTGTGTGTGTTGATATCTATCTATCTACAGTTATCTATCTATCTCTCTCTCTCTCTCTCTCTCTCTCTCTCTATCTATCTATCTATCTATCTACAGTATCTATCTATCATCTATCTATCTATCTATCTATCTATCTATCTATCTATCTATCTATCATCTATATCTATCTATCTATCATCTATCTATCTATCTATCTATCTATCTATCTATCTATCTATCTATCTATCTATCTATCATCTATCTATCTACGGTATCTATCTATCTGTCTGTCTGTCTGTCTATGGTATCTATCTATCTATCTATCTATCTATCTATCTATCTATCTATCTATCTATCTATCTATCTATCTATCTATCTATCTATCTACAGTATCTATCTATCATCTATCTATCTATCTATCTATCTATCTATCTATCTACAGTATCTATCTATCTATCTATCTATTTATCTATTTATCTATTTATCTATTTATCTATCTATCTATCTATCTATCATCTATCTATCTATGGTATCTATCTATCTGTCTGTCTGTCTATGGTATCTGTCTGTCTGTCTGTCTGTCTATGGTAACTATCTATCTATCTATCTATCTATCTATCTATCTATCATCTATCTATCTATCTATCTATCTTTCTACCTACCTACCTACCTACCTACCTACCTACCTACCTACCTACCTACCTACCTATCTATCTATCTATCTATCTATCTATCTATCTATCTATCTATCATCTTCTAATATCTATAAATCCATTTTCTCTCTCCATCCATATATCTACTTATCTCTCTCTCTCTCTGTATCACTCTCTCTAATCTATACATCTATCCTTCTCTTTCCATCCCTATCTATCTATCTATCTATCTATCTATCTATCTATCTATCTATCTATCTACCTACCTATCTATCTATCTCCATCTCTCTCTTTGTATCCCCATATCTATCCTCTCCATACATCTCTCCTAGCTACCTTCTTCATACCTATATCCACCCATCTATTTTCTCCATCCATCCATCCATCCATCCATCCATCCATCCATGTGTACCTTCCTCCATTTCCATCTCCATCTATCTGTCTCTATTTCTATCTCTGTCTCTGTCCTGAAACAAGCATTTCCCTGTATTTCTGTTATCTCTTTCTCAACTATTTCAAAAGAAAAATAAAACAAACACAATGAACCTCCGATTGAACTTGCATTTGTGTTTAGACTTTATCCCTGGTGCAACATTTCTGAAGATGTTATTTTTCGTAACGGAGCATCCATTTCAGAGCTATATATACTATCTCCCACCTTCTGCACTTTAATATTTTTATTAGTCAAAACCTTTCAAAAGGTTTTGAAACGATTATAAAGAGCGCCGTTATTAATGCCTTACAGCTATCAGTAATTAAACCTTTCTATTTCCCCCCTTTTTATTTAATTAAGAAAAATGAGAAATATATACACTCTATTATACAGTTATATACTTCAAATTAAGTTCAAGCATGTCATATGAAAACCAACATAGTTTTGTGGTTATGGCCACAAAAGGTGCTAATAATATTTGTTTTTAAATGAGCTACTCATTTATCTAGACCAGGGGTATCAAACCAAGGCACGCGGGCTTGATCCAGCCCATCGGGTGCTTAGATCTGGCCTGTGGAAAGAAAGAGAAGGAGAGATAGTAGGAAAGGAAGAGGAAGAGTGGAGGAGAGGTAAAGGAAGAAGAAAGAGGTAAGGAGAGGTGGGTGGAAGGGAGAGAAAGAGAAGGAGAGAGGGTAGGAAGGGGAAGAGAGAGGGTAAGAGTAGGGGAGAGGTAAGGGAAGAAAGAAGAGGAAGGAGAGGAGGAAGGAAGGAAGTAGAGAAGGGAGGGAGAAGAGAAAAGAAAAGAAAAGAAAAGAAAGAGAAAATAAGGTGGTGTCACAGCAGGCTCTAGGGATGGTAAACAAAACAATCCAAACTGTACCATATAACATTTTAAATGGAATAACAATAGTATAAGAATGCCAAAGAAAAAGAATAATCATGTGAATGTACACCTATAATTGTATGTAAGAGAATAAATGACAGTAAGAATATAAAGCACAACAATATTTTGTTATAAATAGCTAAGTATAAATAAATATAGAATAGTACATAAAAATGGATAACGAATAAGGGGACCATGAATGCAGGATAGAAATGTATAGAAGGGAAAACACTAACTGCAAAGAAACCGATATGGAACCGCTGTATGATATACGATGGAACTTCTTGTTCCTATGTTGTTTTAAGTCATGTGTTTGTTTTTGTTGATGTGTTTATGTGTTTAAAATAAAATTTATATATATATATATAAAAGCCCAGGTTCAAATCCCAGTAAGGGTATGGCTAGCTGATGAGAGCTAAATAGCTTGAAATAGATCTATACTAGTCTCCCTTTATTTATTTATCAGCACAAATAAAACACACACACACACACACACGTATGTATGTATGTATGTATGTATGTATGTATGTATGTATGTATATAAGATCTGGCCTGTGGGGCCACCCTGGAAACAGTGATGAACCAGCCCATAGTGCCACTGTCAGTGAAAACAGAGCTCGGGAGGGCCGTGTGTGCCCTCTGGGCTCCGTTTTCTCTGGCAGAGGGCTGCAGGAGGCTATCATGACCGAAAACGGAGCCTCAATGAGTGAATGTGGACCTAGTCATGCCCCCCGTCCCCCCCACCAAGGTCAAACACAACCATCATTGAAATCGAGTTTTGACGCCCTTGATCTAGACAGAGAGACAGATTTCAACAGATCTGAAGAAGCAGCAGCTGGATTTTGAAATGTAAGGTTTTACAAAGATGACCGGAGCAGAGCGGTGTCTTTTGAGGGAGGTGATGTAGAAATGTCATCCTACATAAATAACCAACCAACCATTGGAAAATCCCGCCTTGTGGCCTTTACAGTTCTTACCTTCTAGTTCTTTGGGATCCGCCTCTGACCCAGTTGCAATGCCAGTCAACACAACCCCATCGGCCAGAAAGAATTCAGCAGCCTTCGCGGTTTCCGCCACCGTGACGTCAGCGGTCAGGGCATGAGCACTGGGGAGAACCCGGATACAACCTTTGTAAAGTTATCAGGGGCCACTTTACTCTTGAGGTCTCTTCTTATACCAATTCCTTATGATTTCCTTGACTTGATAAATCAAGGGCAAGTGCAATGGCATTTCCTGATTAGTCGTTGTCAAAAACATGAGATCGCCAGAAGGTGCTGGATAAAACCAGGAGTCAGTGAGTTCTAGGCCTCCCTCGGGTATGAAAGCAGGCAAGGTGTCTTGGAGCTCTGTCTCAGTTCAACCAATCTCAGAGAATCATGAACATAGGAGGTAGGAATATTAGATATCCCTTAGATATGAGGATATGTTTGACACTTTGAGACATCTGTCTGTCTATATATCTCTAGATCTATGTCTATATGTATTTATTATCCATAACTACATAACTTCATTTTTATGGCCTTGCAATCCCTTAATTCAGGGTAGAGTTAGGGGAATGGATAGAACTGAGCGTTTACTGGCCGGATGCCCTTCCTGATGCCACGCAGAGTTCACAGCAGATATTTTTTTTCTTTGCACTCTAGGAAAGAGAAAATCTGTCACTATCTAGGATTGAACTCTCAACCTTCCTAATGGGAAGCAAACGTCTTCACTGATAGGTTACACCACCACTCTGTGTCTATCCATTCTCTATCTATCTATCTATCTATCTATCTATCTATCTATCTATCTATCTATCTATCTATCATCCATCCATCCATCCATCCATCCATCCATCTCTAGCCATCTATATCTATCTATCTATCTATCTATCTATCTATCTATCTATTTATCTATCTATCCATCCATCCATCATCTCTTCAACATTTCCAGTTTTTGGGGACTGTCAAGGAGCCGAGATGGTGCAGTGGTTAAATGCAGCACTGCAGGCTACTTCAGCTGACTGCAGTTCGGCTGTTCAAATCTCACCGGCTCAGGGTTGACTCAGTCTTCCATCCTTCCGAGGTGGGTAAAATGAGGACCCGGATTGTTGTTGGGTGCAATATGTAAACCGCTTAGAGAGGGCTGAAAGCCCTATGAAGCGGTATATAAGTCTAACTGCTATTGCTATTGCTAAGATAGGTTTTTCAGAAGGTGTTAGGTAACTCTATGTGGGACTAGAACTCATGATCTCCCAGTTTCTAATCTGACGCCTTAAGCACTACACCAGGGTGGGGAACCTTGACCCATTTATGACTCATGGACGTCAACTCCCAGAATCCATGCTGGCTCAAGAATTCTTGGAGTTGAAGTTCACAAGTCATCAAAAGACCAAAGTTCCCCACCCCTGCACTATAGCAAACTGCCCCACATTATTTATCTATTTATAGTGGGATAGAATGGTGATGATGATGATAGCTGGATTTGTGTATTCACAAAGTCGTGGTTCAACTGGCTCAGTTCATATATTGCACGACATCATCTCGTGATGTGTATTTAGTGTATCATGACCAGTTCATGCAATACTCCAAGCCAAAATTGAATAGGTTGTGCTGCAGCTTAATGCACTGTATAAATACTAAAACAGTGCCCTTTATTGCTGGATTTGTAGCAGCTGTTCAATTTAATCAGCGATGTGGTCAGAAAACAAGGACATTGTTGTATTCACATGTATTCACACGTAAGAATGCAAGGGCATTCCACGCTGTTTCAAACTCTCCCAAGATTTTTTTAACCAATGTCCTTCGCTGCCATATCTCACCTAAAGATTCACTTGGTAAATAGGAACTCTGTCATTTGTGAATGACGTGCATGGAAACAAGAAGATCACCACAATCAGAGGTGGGTTCCTACCAGTTTGCACCTATTCGGTAGAACCGGTTCGTCAAATCTACTGAACCGGTTAGAAGAGGTTCCACCAGTGGACCCGGAAAGCAGGCCACACCTACAGAAGAGGTTCCAAAAACTTTTGAAACCCACCACTGACACACACACACACACACACACACACACACAGACTGACACAGAGAGAGAGAGAGAAAGAGAAAGAAAGGAAGAAATAAATAAAAAAGAAAAAAGAAAGAAAAAGAGTGAGAGAGATGAAAGAAAAAAAGAAAAAAGGGACAGAGAGACAAAAGGAAGGAAAGAGAGAGAGAGAGAGAGAGAGAGAGAGAGAGAGAAAGAAAGAAAGAAAGAAAGAAAGAAAGAAAGAAAGAAAGAAAGAAAGAAAGAAAACATATGACTGGCAAGCCACTCCCACCAGGTCACATGGCCGGCAAGCCACTCCCACAAAGGAGGCCACACCCACAGAGTAGGTTCCAAAAAATTTTGAAACCCACCACTGACCATAATACATACAGACAAAAAGATGTTGAGATCCTAGAAAGAGTGCAGAGAAGAGCAACAAGGTTGATAAGAGGTCTGGAGGCTAAACGTTATTATGAACGGTTGTGGGAACTAGCTGATGTCTAATCTAGTAAAGAGAAGGACTTGGGATGACTTGATAGCTGTCTTTCAATACTTTGAGGGGCTGACCCAGAGAAGATGGGATCAACCTGTTCTCCAAAGCACCTGAGGGCAGGACAAGAAGTAACAGGTGGGAGGTCATTAAAGAGCGATCCAACCTAGAACTAAGGAGAAATTTCCTGGCAGTGAGAATGAAGAGTCAATGGAACACCTTGCTTCCAGAAGTTGTGGAGGCTCTATCACTGGGGTTTTCAAGAGATTGGACAACCATTTGTCCAGAATAGCATAAGGCCTCCTGCATGAGCAGGAGGTTGGACTAGAAACCCTTCAAGATCCCTTCCAAGCCTATGCTCTCTGCCAGAAGGAGGAGGAGGAAGAGGAGAAGAAGAAGAGGAGGAGGAGGAGGAAGAGGAAGAAGAAAAGGAGAAGTAGTTCTTATCTTAAGTGGCTCCTGTGGCCAAATAAATATTGATTTATGGAATTACTTAATATTTTGCTCACCATGATAGTGCCTTACTGTCCGTAGCAGACAGTAAATGTTCATATAAAATGAACATTTAAGAGACTTTAGAAATTAAAACCACACCAGTCGGAATACAGTTAATAGGCATATTGTTTTCGGAAGGGATCCCATTTACCTGTGCTTCTTTTTAATATCAGCAAAAACCTGGATGTGTTCGGCTCCGATTTGCTTGCGGTATCTTAGCAAGTTCCCAGCACAAGCGTTCAGAATCCCTTCGTCAGCCACCTGAGAGAAAATGAAGCCTTCAACTCGAACAAAATCCGCACCTAGAAATAGCAATAAACAAATAAATAATCAGTGCTGTTGATAAAGCTAATTAATTCTGCTTGGTCCTCAATTATGTCTAATTACGTTTTCCCAGATGATGCCCGAAACAAAATAGGTTACGTTAGAAAGACCAAGCAAGCTAAACACAGATAAAGATGTTGTGGGAATAAAATGTCAGTTCAGTCTTCTTCTTCATCATCTTCTTCTTCATCTTCTTCTCCTCCCCCTCCTCTTTTTCTTCTTCATTTTGCTTCTCCTTCTCCCTCTCCTCCTCCTCCCATCTCTTACCACGTAAAGTTATTTTAAGAATGCATGTAGTAACTTCGCAATTCTGCATATAATTTTGAAAGAACACCCCAAAAGGAACATCTTTGCAAAACAAATGTGACCAGGCTGTGTTTCTTTATATCTATATCTATATCTATATCTGTGTGTGTGTGTGTGTGTGTGCACGCGCGCACGCGCGCACATGTGCGCGTACGTACAAGTTTAATATAAGGAATTTGTTTTGCAGATTTTTTAAAATTTTTCTACACCACCTTACAGTCATTACATCAACATTGTTATGTCATCATACCTTTACATGTATATAATATTTCGCTTCTATATTTACACACCTTTGTGTGTATATTTATATATAGTTATTTGGCTTAATTAATTTTATTCTTGTTTTGCAGCCATTTGTACCAATTGTTCCAAATTTCAGAATATTCCGATTCTTCTTCATCTTTTAATTTCAGTGTTAATTTGTCCATCTCTGCACAATCCAAAGTATTTTTTAATCACTAATTCATCCGAGGGGGTATTATTTTGTTTCCAGCATTGGGCAAATGCTATTCTAGCTGTAGTTAGCAGATGTATTAATATGTACTTAATTTTCTTTGTATATTTCCCTTTGATTATTCCCAGTAGAAAGATTTCGGGTTTGTATTTTATCTGTTCTCCTGTAATTTCTTGCAGCCATTTCCAAATTTTTGTCCAATATTTTTGTGTTTCTGGGCAGGTCCAGACCAGGCTGTGTTTCTAGGGATACAAACTCAAGAATTATCAATGAAACAAAAGATAAATTTTGTAGCACAAGATTTCTGACATCACCCAATTTAACAAGTCAGTGTCTCCTCTTTCAGCAGCTTGTAGGAACAACAACTTGCTCTTTTATTTTGCTAAAAAGTTGCTCTTTAGCACAACACGTTACACTGTCAGGTTTCAAAGAAAGGGAGATTTTGGTGTATTGTAAGCCCAGCAGTCTCATTAGATTGCTGGAAACTCTAGGATCATCCTAGAGTTCCCACACCATAGAGTCCCCTCCTAATGCAGCATCCTTTTCCCTCTATCTGTCCTAACCGAAAGCCCTATCAATTGTGGAGGCGACCGGTGACAGGGAGCCACAGCAGAGGGATGAAAGTGCCACATGCAGCTCCAGAGCCGCAGATTGCTGACCCCTGCTTTAGATGATGATCGCAATGCAGGCAACTTTGTAAACCGGATTACCAACCGCAGAGCATTAGAAGAGCAGGATACAAGTATTGGCTTCTGTCGTTAATGTAACGTGGTCTAATCTTTCAATTACAACATCAGATAGGAAAGAAACAGAGAAGGGAAGGAGGAGGAGAAGAAGTGTTTGTAAGAAATGGGACCGGAGTGCTTTTGAGCATTACCAAGAAGATAAGCAAAATAATAGCTGCCGAACAGGAGACGTTTATGGTTGTATATCTTTACCGATGCCAGGAATAGTCCGCAAGTCAATAACACACACACTATTCTATGCAGCCTCAAACAGATGTGGTTAATTAAATCAGGAACTCTGCGCAGGAAATTATGCACTGCTGAAAAACACATGGTACACCTGTTAATAATGAAACAGTTGGGAAGACAGCTTGGCAAACGGTTCCAGACCCAGGAGAAACGCTCAGTGTGTTCCCGATCAGAAACAAGGGGGAAAAAAACCAAGAGGAAACACACTTCCGGATAAGCACACTTGGGGTTAACACTTGGGGTTAAAGACAAATGATTCTCCTCTATAGGCATCCCTCAAATCAAGAAAGAGAAGGGATCTGGAGTCCCTCCAAGTGCTTGCGAGGGCAATAATTTTAAAACAGCTGCCCATCCTTATGAGCTTCTTTTATTTCTTCATTCCTGTTCCTACTTTTTCTAGCAGTAGGATTGATCACTTTGTTCAGAATCGGAACAGAGCTGGAAGGGACCTTGGTGGTCTTCTAGTCCAACCCCCTGCTCAAGCAGGAGACCCCATGCCATTTCAGACACGTGACAGTCCAGTCTCTTCTTAAAAACCTCCAATGATGAAGCACCCACAACTTCTGAAGGCAAGCTTCCACTGGTTAATTGTTCTGTCAGGAAATGACTCCTTAATTCCAGTTTGCTTCTCTCCTTGATTAGTTTCCAACCATTGTTCCTTGTCCTGCCCTCTGCTGCTTTGGAAAATAAGTTGACCCCTTTCTTTTTGTGGCAACCTCTCAAATACTGGAATATTGCTATCATGTCCACCCTCGTTCTTTTCTCTAGACTAGCCAAACCCAAATTCTGCAGCGGTTCTTCATATGTTGTCTTCAGACCTTTTATAATCTTAGTTGCTCTTCTTTGCGCTTTTCCCAAAGTCTCAACATCTTTTTTTAATGTGACGACCAAAACTGGATGCAGTATTCCAGGTATGGAATCCTTACTACTTGTTTGTATCTTATTATTTATGATTGTGCATCTTATGATTTATTTACTTTGTTCTTTAAATGTACACTGAGAACTTATGCACCGGAGACAAATTCATCGTGTGTCCAATCACATTTGGCCAATAAAGAATATTCTGTAAAGAATACAAAATATTATATTCTAGCAGTAGGTTTTCAATTTCTTCCAGGGCTTTTGTGAAGATACGTACTTCTTATTCATGATTTCTACAAATATTTGCAAGTAACTGGATGCTGGAAACAGAAGCTGCACATTTTTGGATTCTGGTGGATTTATTCTTAATTACCCATGCATAAAATCAAGAATCCAAGTGGCACCAAAAGTTTCAGAAATCTTTGCATACTTCACAGTTACAGGTATTCGTTGATGTACGACCACAATTGAACACAAAATTTATGTTGCTAAGTGAGACATTCGTTTGGTGAATTTTACCCCATTTTAATGATCTTTCTTGCCACGGTTGTTAAGTGAATCACTGCAGTTCTTAAATTAGTAACACAGTTGTTAAGTGAATCTGGCTTCCTCGTTGACTTTGTCAGGAGGTCGCAAAATGGGATCACATGACCCTGGGACATGTCATAAATATGAGACAGTTGCCAAGCATCTGAATTTTGGTCATGACCATGGGAACGTTGCAGTGGTCATAAGTGTGAAAAAAGTCAGAGCTCACTTTTTTTCAGTGCCGTTGTAAATTTGAATGGTCCCTAAGTGAACTGTTGCAAGTCAAGGACTATGGTACCTGTTGTGGCCCAGCAGGATCCGGTTGAGCTGCTGATGGACTCGGATAGCGAGGAACCATATGAGTCTGCCATGGAAGATGTGGAGGATCCTGTGCAGGGTTCAGACTCAGAGCAGGGACCAGAGAGGCTGGTTGGCCACCAGGAGGTTCCTGAGGCATGGAGCAGTGGAGAGGATCAAAGGCAGTTTGTCCCTGATGCCAGATTGAGAAGGGCTGAGAAACGTAGGCAGTCTCATAGAAGATAATTAAGCACAGGTGGTTGTGGATTGGCCCCTCCCAAGAGAGTTTATAAGTGAGGCGTTGGGAGGGGACATTTGCAGGAAACAACCGTTCGAATTAGTAGTGAAGAAAATCTGTCTATATTCTAGCCGTGTCTGTTCGTTTGGATTATCTGCGTTGCTTCATTTGAACTATATGGGTTGCTGCCAAGCTATTCTATTGAATGTGAGTTGTCTGGGCCCTCAACCAAAGGATTCGTTATCTCATTAATTAAATAGTGGCAAAAAGCCAAGCCTGTGTTCTGGTTTATTCACAGGTCGGAGGGGTGGGTGGGTCAGAACAGGTACCTGTACTAGAAATTGCACAAATGTGGAGAAAAATATTCAGAAGTCACCTTAATTCAGAGTAAATGAATACAAAGAGCCATCCCTGAGGTTTTTTTTTTTTTAAAAAAGAGCATTTGCATTTAAAGTCTTTAAAAAAATTATAAGAAAAATATTAGAGAAAACAAGCCGAGTTATGAAGTGCATTTTAATATAAAGACATATCTGCTGTCTAATCAATTTTGCTTATGGACTGAAGTACTTAATTGTTTAAGTAAAGCAACGCAATCATCTGCAACACTAAAGGGGGGGGGGGGAATGGCATTATCGTTTCTGAAAACAAAATGTAATAGAAAAAGTAGTGCCAAAGCTACAGAACAGATGTTAGGTATAATAGACAATTCATCTGTCACAGTCAACATCAAGATACGTTTAAAAAACGTATAAAAGTAATATATGTTCTCAATATTAATCATCTTTTATACATACGCCATATACCGTACAAATGAAACGCTTAAATTTTAATTCACCGTGCCAGCCAAGCACAGCCAAGGCTCTGTGGGTAGAATTTTTTGATTATTAATGCTCCAGCCATAAAGTAAGTCAGCTTCGTTAAAATATGCAGACATCCTTTCTGTCTGAAATGCACCAAAAGCAAATTAAAGTCTAATTATTGGTTTGACAAAGGATGTCTGACTGGCATGGTGCCTTCAAATGCATGTTGTCCAAAGCGCTAAACATATTTCCATCAGCCCTACAATTTGTTGTTAGTTGTGAAGTCGTGTCTGATCCACCACAACCCCATGGACAACGTTCCTCCAGGCCTTCCTGTCCTCTACCATCCCCTGGAATCCATTTAAGCTCACACCGGCTGCTTCGATGACTCCATCCAGCCACTTCATTTTCTGCCGTCCCCTTCTTCTTCTGCCCTCCATCTTTCCCAGCATGAGGCTCTTCCCCAGGGAGTCCTTCCTTCTCATTAGGTGGCCAAAGTATTTGAGTTTCCTCTTCAGGCCTTCTAAAGAGCAGTCAGGGTTGATCTCCTCTAGGAGGGACCGGTTTGATGGCCTTGCAGTCCAAGGGACTCACAGGAGTCTTCTCCAGCACCACAATTCAAATGCCTCTATTCTTTGGCGCTCAGCCTTTCTTCTGGTCCAACTTTCACAGCCATACATACATCACAGTCATACTTTCACAGCCATACATACATCACAGCCAATTAGATAGGTTTGTTGTTATAGAAATGGCTAGTTTGTACTATTGTTGGTGTTAGTTCCAAAGTGTTAGTTCCAAAGTCGTGTCTGACCCATCCTGACCCCATGGACAACGTTCCTCCAACCCTTCCTGTCCTCTACCATCCTCTGGAGTCCATTTAAGCTCACACCGACTGCTTCGGTGACTCCATCCAGCCATCTCCTTCTCTGTCGTCCCCTTCTTCTTCTGCCCTCCATCTTTCCCAGCATGAGGCTCTTCACCAGGGAGTCCTTCCTTCTCATTAGGTGGCCAAAGTATTTGAGTTTCCTCTTCAGGCCTTCTAAAGAGCAGTCAGGGTTGATCTCCTCTAGAACTGACCGGTTTGATGGCCTTGCAGTCCAAGGGACTCGCAGGAGTCTTCTCCAGCACCAGAATTCAAATGCCTCTATTCTTTGGCGCTCAGCCTTTCTTCTGGTCCAACTTTCACAGCCATCCATTGCAACTGGGAAAACCATAGCCTTGACTATAACCCTACAATAACCCTGTGCAAAAGGTTGGTGATTTATTGTTCCCCTTTTACAAAGACACAAAGGCTAAAAAGTCTATCCGTACCAAAGTCCACCTCACTGAACAGGTTATATCAGGTTATAATCATTCATTATTCATCACCAGGAGCCAAAGTGGCACAGTGGTTAGAGTGCAGTACTGCAGGCCACTACAGCTGACTGTTATCTGCAGTTCAGCGGTTCAAATCTCACCGGCTCAGGGTTGACTCAGCCTTCCATCCTTCCGAGGTGGGTAAAATGAGGACCCGGATTGTTGTTGGGGGCAATATGCTGACTCTGTAAACCGCTTAGAGAGGGCTGAAAGCCCTATGAAGCGGTATATAAGTCTAACTGCTATCTATCTATCATTATTATCATTATGTAATGAAATGTAGTCATATCCTGGTGTGTGTGTGTGTGTGTGTGTGTGTGTGTGTGTGTGTGTGTGTTTGTGTGTGTGCAGACGTCAGAACTCCAGAACAGGGTCATCGGTAGCTTTCAGGGGAATCTTTATAACTTGGAATAACAATAAGTACTTAGATCTATTAGTCCTGTATACTGCTTCACAGTGCTTTACAGTCCTCTAGTAAGCGGTTTACAGAGTCAGCCTATTGGCCCCCAACAATCTGTGTCCTCATTTTACCCATCGCGGAAGGATGGAAGGCTGAGTCAACCTTGAGCCAGTCAGAATCGAACTCTTGGCTGTGGGCAGAGTCAGTCTGCAATACTACATTCTAAGCACTGTTCCACGAAGGAAGGAAGGAAGGAAGGAAGGAAGGAAGGAAGGAAGGAAGGAAGGAAGGAAGGAAGGAAGGAAGGAAGGAAGGAAGGGCAATAGCTTTAGACTTATATACCACTTCACTGTGCTTTATTGCCCTCTCTAAGCAGTTTACAGAGTCAGCCTATTGCCCCCAACAGTCTGGGTCCTCATTTTACCCATCTTGGAAGGATGGAAGGCTGAATCACTAAGCAACTGATTGCCAAGGCAAGGACTACCAAGATTGGTAAAGTGAGGACCCAGGTTGTTTGGAGGCATTATGCTGACTCTGTAAACTGCTTAGGGAGGGCTGTAAAGCGGTGTATAAGTCTAAAGACTATTGCTACCTGTACATGCAAAATACAAGTAGTTATATCCAGGCCTTTGAACTGTGTTCTCCTAGAGCCGATTTTGGGTTGTTGTTTTTTGTAAAGTTAGGAATTATGCCAACATCAGGAGAATACAGAGGCCGGGAGAACGAGCATTAAATAATCACAAAGAGAAAGTCGCAGCTCTCAAGTTGGTGCTATAACGTAATTTATTTCATGGAAAGACAGCAAAATGTGTTGCAACTTGTGTCTTTCTCGGGACAAAGTTGATATATTATTTTAAGTGAATTGCTTTTGTTGTGCTGAAAAATAGAAAGGGCTGCCGGAGAAGACGGGAGGGTAGAAACACGACAAACGACAATCATAAAATACAACTTTGCAGCTATTCCATCTGTCACTCCTTAATGGATTTTTTTTTCTTTTGCTGGAAATAATAATAATAATAAAAAGAGACCACAGTGGTAGAAAAACAAAGGTTAGGAAATGAAAAACGACCCTGCTCGCATCCCTCTTGTGTACTATGCTTGAAGCAAGCAACTGCTCCATAAAAGCCATAACGAGAAGCATTTGAGTCGTATGAAGCACTTGCTCCTCTAAGGAAACCCACAGTAAAAATTATATATCCAGGCAGTATTTATGAAATTACAAGTTCCCATCAACGGTTGAGATCCGTCAACTCTTCCCACCTGTTGGGGCCCTTCAGTGAGGAGGTTGGGGAGGAACGTGGGCCAGTCCTGGCGTCTGGGGAAGGCTCTGATGAGGGCTCTGTGTCAGAGGCAGAGAGGGGGCCAGATCCATATGCCAGTTATCGGCTGCCTTCAGGGTCAGACATCAATGAGGCAGACGAACAGCTGGAGCCTGTTCCCAGTGCACTCATGAACAGAGTTGCCAGACGAAGGGAACAGCTAAAGAACAAGGGTCGCCTTGGGAGTAAGGCCACAGGTTATCAATGAATGGGCCCCTCCCAGAGGAAATAAAAGAGGAGAGAAAGGGGAGTGATTTTGGGTTTTACCAATTAGATAGGTTTGTTGTTATAGAAATGGCTAGTTTGTACTATTGTTGGTGTTAGTTCCAAAGTCGTGTCTGACCCATCGTGACCCCATGGACCATATTCCTCCAAGCCTTCCTGTCCTCTACCATCCTCTGGAGTCCATTTAAACTCACACCTACTGCTTCGGTGACTCCATCCAGCCACCTCATTCTCTGCCATCCCCTTCTTCTTTTGCCCTCAATCTTTCCCAGCATGAGACTCTTCTCCAATGAGTCCTTCCTTCTCATCAGGTGGCCAAAGTATTTGAGTTTCCTCTTCAGGATCTGGCCTTCTAAAGAGCAGTCAGGGTTGATCTCCTCTAGGACTGACCGGTTTGATTGCCTTGCAGTCCAAGGGACTCACAGGAGTCTTCTCCAGCACCATAGTTCAAAGGCCTCCATTCTTTGGCGCTCAGCCTTCCTTATGGTCCAACTTTCACAGCCATCCATTGCAACTGGGAAAACCATCGCCTTGACTAGATGCACTTTTGTACAAACAATAGTTTGCACTATTATGTAAAAGTAAAAAATGGAGGCTTGATGTTACTATATTATTCTACTGCACCAAAGGGAGACGGAAGTCAACACCTTTCTCTTTCTTTTTCCCTGCTTTTCTACACTTTTCCCTTCCCTTTTCTCTCCCCCGTTTTTCCGATTATTTACTTTTGTATTTTTATATTATAAACTAATAACAGAAAATGTCTCTGGAGATTTTCAATCATCCACGTCATGGTTTCCCAAAGGTGCTTTTTCCAGAAGGCCACTGGATTTTCTTGGTGTTTTCTTTGAAAACGTTTTGCTTCTCAGCGAAGAAGCTTCTTCAGTTCTGATTTCTTTGTTGCTTTGACTTCTTGGATGAGAAGCAAAATGTTTTCAGGGCAAAAAAGAAAAAATAACCCAAGAAAGTCCAATTGCCTTTTTGCGGGGAAAGAAATATGGTGACACCTGTATTGCTGAATCATCCTCATTGGATCCATTTACAGCTTACAACCTTACATCAGCTGGCAGCTATTAAATCCTCATTACCTGACAGAAAACACCATTTGGGACAGTTCCCAAGGGTTTTGCAAGAACCTTCAGTGAGCTGGAAGAAGCTTGCTTTTGTTTGGTGTAGTCTTGCAAGGTTCCTAGCTAGGTTACTTCAGAAATGGGGAGGTGATAACCTGCCCGGGAAAGCCAAGGGAAATCATCAAAAACCATAAAAAAGTGAAAGTTAGAATATTTTGGACATGTGATGTGACACCTAGAAAAATACAGCGTATTTTACATAATCCTCCAAGGAAAGATTGAAGGCAAACAAGGTCCTGGAAGAAGAAGAAGGAGAAGAAGAAGAAGGAGAAGGAGAAGGAGGAGGAGGAGGAGGAGGAGGAGGAGGAGGAGGAGAAGAAGAAGAAGAAGAAGAAGAAGAAGAAGAAGAAGAAGAAGAAGAAGAAGAAGAAGAAGATGATGATGATGATGGCTTCAAAATCTAAAGCAGTGGCCCCCAACCTTTTTATCGCCGCGGACCAGTCAGCCTTTGATAATTTTACCGTGGCCCGCTGAGCGTGCGCAGGGGTGCAGGGGCATTGTTCGCGACGACACATTGATTGTTTATATATCAGATTGTTTTGATTAAACAACTTTTATTTTATTGTATTTAAACATGCCCTACAAAATAAAATACAATTACATAAATATAAAGTGCAAGGCTACGCTACTAGCGCTGTCTACGCTAGCCCTACGTAGCTGCACAGGCGCTCTTAGGTTTTTTCAGGAATCAGCCAGCGCTGAAGCGCTGAAAAGGAATGAGAAGGGCGGCGCTGGACACAGGGGGGCGGTGGGCCGCTGGTGACGTCAGAGTGCCAGTTAGCCCTAATTTGCATACAGAAAGAAACTATGGCCCCCGGCCGCTGCAGCGATCATGGCCCCTGGCCGCTGCAGCGATCATGGCCCCTGGCCGCTGCAGCAATCATGGCCCCCGGCCGCTGCGCGGCCCGGTGCCAGGTACTCCATGGCCCGGCACCGGTCCGCGGACCGGGGGTTGGGGATCACTGATCTAAAGGACTGGTTTGGACAAAACTCAGCGGCACATTTTCGTGAGGCTGTTGATAAAAATAGGATCACCAACATCCGATGTCGGATATGGTAAAAGAAGGAGGAGGAGGAGGAAGAAGAGGAGGAGAAGAAGAAAAGAAGTGGAGGAGAAGAAGTAGAAGAAGAGGGGAAGGAGAAGAAGAGGAAGAGGAGAAGAAGACAAGGAGAAGGAGAAGAAGGAGAAGGAAAAAAGAAGAGGAGAAAAGAAGAGGAGGAGAAGTAGAAGAATAGCGGAAGGAGAAGAAGAGGAGGAGGAGAAGAAAAGGAGATGGAAGAGAAGAAGAAGAGGGGAAGGATAAGAAGAGGAACAGGAGAAGAAGACAAGGAGAAGGAGAAGAAGGAGAAGGAAAAAAAGAAGAGGAGAAAAGAAGAGGAGGAGAAGTAGAAGAATAGGGGAAGGAGAAGAAGAGGAGGAGGAGAAGAAAAGGAGATGGAAGAGAAGAAGAAGAGGGGAAGGAGAAGAAGAGGAACAGGAGAAGAAGACAAGGAGAAGGAGAAGAAGGAGAAGGAAAAAAAGAAGAGGAGAAAAGAAGAGGAGGAGAAGTAGAAGAATAGGGGAAGGAGAAGAAGAGGAGGAGGAGAAGAAAAGAAGATGGAGAAGAAGGAGGAGGAAAAGAAGAGGAGGAGGAGGAGGAGGAGGAGGAGGAGGAGGAGGAGGAGGAGGAGGAGGAGGAGGAGGAGGAGGAAGAGGAGAAGGAAGTTCCTTCACTTACCTGATGCAAGGGCAACAGCTAAAGCTGGCTGATTTGCAGCAGAAAGTATCTGAACCCCAAGAGGGAGGGTGGGACACGCCTGTTTTACCGAGGCACAAATCACCGCCATAGCCGCTGTAACCTCTGCACCAATGTCGAATGTGTAAGGCCGGTCGTGCATATTTTCAACAATCAAGCCGTCCTGCAGGAATAAATGCAGAAGGCATTTCTATTTCAAGTCAGAACAACTTTGGAAAACGGCTTGGGAAAAAGGAATCAGAACTACTACAAAACAGATAGACCGGACAGGCTCTTCCTGACTTATGACCGTAATGGAGCCTGCTTGTTTATGCCACGGTCTTTAAGCGAAGCCATAGTTCGCTATGGGGCAAAACTGGAAGTCCAATACTGGTTTTTTGGCAAAAATGTAATAAATTGTGGTTCCACCACAAAACCGCGCTCGACGAAACCACGTAGCTGACGTCATCAACAGGGCGACAACAGCACGGAGACAGAAGCACACTGTAAATGCTAAACCTAAAATTAACCCCTAAACCTAAACCTAACCCCCCTAAACCTAATCCTAACCCTAACCCTAAAGCTGACCCTAAACCTAACCCTTACCTTAAGTTGAATCGGCTTGCTTTCAAAGCGCTATTTAAAGCTTCTTTCTCTGCGCTGGTTGTTGTCGCCCTGTTGATGACGTCAGCGACGCGGTTTAATCGGGCGCGGCTTAGTCGAGCGCGGTTTTGATGGGTCACGATAAATTGTAGCCATGGGACTCCCGATGCTGCAAACTGTCGTAAATGCAAGCTGGTTGCCGAGGCTCCAAAATGCAGGTATGTGTTAAAGTTATGGAGGTTTGGGGATGAAACCAGAGTCAGGTAGAGCATTCCAGGCAATGACCACTCTGTTGTCGTATTTTCTGCAATCGAGTTTGGAGCAGTTTGTGTTAAATTTGTATCTACTGTTTCTCCATGTATTAATGCGGTTGAAGCTGAAGTAGTCATTGACAGGTAAAACGTTGTAGCGGACAATTTTGTGTACTACACTTAGGTGAGACCTTAGTTGGTGTCGTTCTAAGTGGTCCTAGCCCAAAATTTCAAGCCTAGTGGCATAAGGGATTCTGTTGTGAGCAGAGGAGTGGAAGACTCTTCTCGTGAAATACCTCTGGACCCGCTCAATTGTATTAATGTCCGATATACAGTGTGGATTCCAGACAGATGAGCTGTATTCGAGAATTGGTCTGGCAAAGGTTTTTATATGCCCTAGTTAGCAATGCAATGTTACCGGAGAAGAAGCTTCTCAAAATTAGGTTAACAACTCTTAATGCCTTTTGGGCAATGCTGTTGCAGTGGGCTTCTCACTGTTGCTTTTCGCTGGTGTGAAAATAAAAGACTTCTGGGTCTCTAGGTAGGAGACATCGCAGAAGTTAACAGCAAAAGCTTAGAAGATGATGGAGAAAGATATTTTCCCAATATTTTTCAAAGCAGCTTGGCAAAGTGAAAACAAGCACTGGGCTCCCTATTCAGCCTTCCTTCCACCAACTCATGTATCTTATATATCTCATATATTTTTCTGGCTGTGTTGGAAGGATCACATCCTGACTTAATAGGGTCTTAATAAAGACTTAATGTGAACAGTTTTTTTGGGGGGGGGAGACTGGTGCACTTTGATTTTTCTCATTCCTCCTTTTGAGCGTGTAATAATTAACCTCTGAAGTTCTCAATTAGCTAAACTTCTTCGTGATGTATGAACTGGGAAACGATGGTTGCTGATTTCAGAAAAAAAGAAAAAAGATTTTGGAATCTTCATCTTCCTTCCCTGGTTTAAGATCCTTTTTTTCCCCAAAGAATTTTTTTATTTTTTTTAATTCTCTTAAATACCATTTTAAGTATGCATTCACATAATTCTTCTTCTTTACATTTATCATTCTTATACATTTATTATTTCATTTAATAAGTTATAATGTACATTTTGGGTTGCTTTATTCACCATCCCTTCCTTCTTTTGTAACACTTTCTTGTTTTCCCTTTTGTTTCTCCCTCCCTCCCTTCTCTACTTTCATCCTTCCTCCTCTCCTTTCCCTTCCTTCTTCCCTTAACTTTCTCCTACTCCTGCTCTTCCTCTTCCTACCCTCTCTCCTTCTCTTCCTCTCCCTTCCATCCTCTTCTCCTTACCTCTTTCTTCTTTCCCCCATCTTCCTTTCATTCTCTCCTCCTCTCTCCCTTTCTTTTTCTATTATTGTTAGTGTATATTTCAAAACTCAATGTATGTTTCCTTGGGACCTGGTTTAAGATCCTTGATGCATTTCCCAATTATTTTCCAGTTCAGGCATAACAAGAAAACTTATTAATGGAAAGTTCCCTGAATTATTTTAGTCAAATCATGTCACTCTGTAAGGACTGGGGGGGGGGGATAGCTACAGCGTGTCAAGAATCATGGGGTATGGGACATCTGTTCTTCTACTCAGCTTCAAACCAAGCATAAGAAGAAAGGAAGATTGCTCTTAAATATGGGAGCTCTATCAGTGGAGGTTTGTAAAAAGAGATCGGACAGCCATTTGTCCGGAATGGTAGAGGGTCTCCGCTTGAGCAGGAGGGTGGACTAGAAGACCTCCAAAGTTCCTTCCAACTCTATTATTCTGTATTAGCTGGATACCGTGCTTTGCGACAAAACTATGTGATCGGGCTATGCAGGAGAAATTCGGTTCACACTGTTATCTCAGTGATGGTCGGTGATTTTTTTAAAAAAAAGGAATATCACTCCCGTCGCCTTGAGTCCGGAAGCAGTTCCATAGGTAGAAGGCGTAGACATGTTGGTGTGGTATTGACATTTAGTACTGTAAGGAGCCCCAGACCGCCCCTGAGTGAAGGAGTGGAACATCTGCCAGTTTGAACTGAGGTAACGGAATGTGAGGCAACTGGCAGTCAGAAAAGAGTTCTTTTAAGGTGGGAAGGGGGAGTAGAAATGTCAAACTCCTTAGCATCTGACCATGTTAATACAAGGCAATTGGCAGTTGGAACAGAGTTCTTTTCAGGTGGGGAGGGGGAGTAGAATTCCTTAGCATCAGAGCATGTTAATTACTGTATAAGAAATACTAATGATTGATGGTCATTTTGAAAAATCCTTTCTTAGCGAGCACCTAGAAGCCAAGAGGAACATAGGTGCCAAATTTCAAGTTTGTAGGCTTTATGGTTCTGGAAATTTCTTGATGAGTGAGTGGTATTTGATGTTTATATATATATAGATTCTGTAACATTTTCATAGATGAATTCAATAATAGAGCTTTGGAGGTTAGTGTCACTATTAATGAATTGAAAATAATACTAACAAATGAACTTAAGGTAATATTACATAGGGAGATATAATATATTCGCATCTATGTCCCCAAACAGAAAAAAAGAGCATATTTAGCCCAAATGTCATCAGTAATCCTCATCTTCAAAAATGTAACTTTACACAAGTAGCCACCATCAATGTATAAACATTGTGAAGTTCAACACACAGATACTTATAATTATGTCAACCACATCTTTTACAAAGTAATAGCCACAAATAGTTAATAAAGGTAGTAAGCTTCAACCCATCGACACTTAATTATATTGCTGGCCTCTTTCCAAAGGAGATGTTAAACTCTGTTGGTCTTGAATTATAGCTGCCATTTTCATTAATAGTAATCCCTTCTCTTCACACTATGCGTAAATTTTGTAGGAAGAATTAGGACGGAGTAAAGATACTTGGGGATAATACATCACCGACATCTGAAGTTATGGCTTCTCCAGTAACATTAATGATGAGTTACAGATATTTTACAGACAAATATTAGTAATTCTATAAAAAAAATGCCACTGTGTTTCCTCCCCACCACTACCAAAATTCTTTTAGAACAAACAATATCAGAAGCTGGCAAAATTGAGAGAGCTCTAAACTCCTTGGGATCTGTCACCGCATATAATCTTGTCATGGCAATTTTGATTGTGTTTGGCAAAACAAGCTCAGAGCAGCTATAATTTTTCAGCACAGATGGCATCATGTCTGAGCATTCACTTGTTTTCATTTATGCGCTCCAACATTATAAATCTTCCATATTTATTACGTTCTTTTTAAAAAGAATCACTAATGCATCAAACGAGGCACCTTAAAAAAAAAAAGAAAACTGAAAATGTGCTTTCATCAGTCATGTCTGCACACTCTTAAAAAAAAAAGCATGATGCACATGTGATTTATTTTGTGGGGGGGTTAGTTATTTTTCTATTTCAGTTTCAGCACTCCTTATCCCAAATAGAGGCTTAGGAAAAAGCTCAGGACAGCTGCGAAACGAAATAGTTATCAACGAAAATGTGATAAAATTAGAGGCAAGCTTTTCAATTCTCCAGAAAGCCTATAAAGCTAAATGTTAACCAAGAACAGAGTTGGGGGAAATATTAAGAATTATGGACTTGCATCCCAAGTCTGCAAATTAGAGGTATGTTATACTGAAATACAAGGATGAGGCCCTATGGAACGATCTCCCCGTTGAGATCCGGACCCTTAGTACCCTTCCGGCCTTCCGCAAAATGACGAAGACCTGGTTGTTCCGGCAGGCTTGGGGCTGTTGATTATCCAGCCCCATCTTAAGTTATGAATGTTGTCGAATTTTAATGTTGTTTGTATTCTTGTATGTCCTCCCCTTTCCTTTTTTACCTGTAAGCCACCCAGAATCTTCCGAGATTGGGCGGCATACAAACCAAATAAATACAAATACAAATAAATAAACCAGGTGGCTCAATGGCTAAGATGCTGAGCTTGTCGATCAGAAAGGTCGGCAGTTCTGTGGTTCGAATCCCTGGTGTCGCGTAACGGAGTGAGCTCCAGTTACTTGTCCCAGCTTCTGCCAACCTAGCAGTTCGCAAGCATGTAAAAATGCAAGTAGAAAAATAGGAACCACCTTTAGTGGGAAGGTAACAGTGTTCGGCGTTTAGTCATATGACATGTAAGATGTCCATGCATATTGTTAGTGGCACGGCAAACATGGTTTGCCAATGTCTTTTTCTAGAATGATTTTTAAACATTCTTTCAACTGTTGAATCTCAAGATATGTTGATCAGTCTCCAATCGCAATCATGATGCTTTTAAAGCCCTACATGGTATTGGACCTGGCTACCTGAGAGACCGCCTCCTGCCATTTACCTCCCAACGACCAATAAGATCACACAGGTTGGGCCTCCTCCGGGTGCCGTCGACCAGACAATGCCGGCTGGCGGCCCCCCGAGGGAGGGCCTTCTCTGTAGCTGCGCCAGCCTTATGGAACGAGCTACCCACGGAGATCAGGACCCTTACCACTCTCCTGGCCTTCTGTAAAGCAACCAAGACTTGGCTGTTCCAGCAGGCCTGGGGCTGTTGATTAAAATCCAGCCCCATGAGATTGAATGGATTATTTTGTTTTAAATAATTGTACTTTTAATATTCTAGGTTTTTGCTTTTGTTGTGAGCCGCCCAGAGTCCCTAGGGAGTGGGCAGCATACAAATAGCAGTTAGCAGTTAGACTTATATACCGCTTCATAGGGCTTTCAGCCCTCTCTAAGCGGTTTACAGAGTCAGCATATTGCCCCCAACAACAATCCGGGTCCTCATTTTACCCACCTCGGAAGGATGGAAGGCTGAGTCAACCTTGAGCCGGTGAGATTTGAACAGCCGAACTGCAGAACTGCAGTCAGCTGAAGTAGCTTGCAGTGCTGCATTTAACCACTGTGCCACCTCGGCTCCTACAAATCTTATTAAAGTTGCAAAGTTACACCTGGCCCTGCATAGTTTCCAAACCCACTCAAGGTAAGTCAGGCGCTGTTATCTTGAATGCTTTGCACTCACATCTATAGAAGAAGTAAGATTAAGAACGAAGAACATTCAAAAACAGGAAAGGAAGTAAAAGAAAGGACTTACGACACCAGCAGCCCTGTACATTTCAGCCTCTCCACAGGCTTCTTCAATGATCTGAGCCAAAGGCAAGGTACCACAGGGTGATCCTACAAAGATGAAGATGCCACTTCAGCTATACATGAGGGCACTCATTAAACTTGGCCATACTCAAAGACAAGTCTTTCAAAAAGGAAGCAAACAATCACCAAACCTTTTCTTTAAATCGCTTGTATGCTGATTATTATGGTTTTCCCATTTGCAATGGATGGTTGTGAAAGTTGGATGGTTGTGAAAGAAGGAAGGCTGAGCGCCAAAGAATGGAAGCCTTTGAACTCTGGTGCTGGTGACAACTCCTGTGAGTACCTTGGACTGCAAGGGGATCAAACCGGTGAGTCCTAGAGGAGATCAACCCTGACTGCTCTTTAGAAGGCCAGATCCTGAAGATGAAACTCAAATGCTTTGGCCACCTAATGAGAAGGAAGGACTCCCTTGAGAAGAGCCCAATGCTGGGAACAATTGAGGGGAAAAACAGAAGGGGACAACAGAGAATGAGGTGGCTGGATGGAGTCACTGAAGCAGTGGGCGTGAGCTTGAATGGACTCCAGAGGATGGTAGAGGACAGATAGGCCTGGGGGAACGTTGTCCATGAGGTCGCAACAACAACAATGCTAATTATTTCCTCTGGCATTAAAGATCCATATTTTTATTTATTTATTTGGCCAAGTGTGGTGAGACAGACAAGGAATTTGTCTCTAACAAAAGCACTCAAGTGTATTACTGAACTGAGTTAATTTGATAGCCCTATTTCATATTATATGGACTGCCTTCAGAAATAAACACAAAGCGTTGGCCATCCTATTTATGAATTTCCTTTCCTTCAAGACTAGATCATATAAGTTGATACAGCTTTGGGAGTAGGTTTTAAGGTAGACTTGGTCTGTAAACACAGTGGAAGAAGAAAAATGGGAGAAACAGAGGCAATAGCAATAGCAATAGCAGTTAGACTTATATACCGCTTCATAGGGCTTTCAGCCCTCTCTAAGTGGTTTACAGAGTCAGCATATCGCCCCCATAGTCTGGGTCCTCATTTTACCCACCTCGGAAGGATGGAAGGATGAGTCAACCCTGAGCCGGTGAGATTTGAACCGCCGAACTGCAGATAACAGTCAGCTGAAGTGGCCTGCAGTACTGCACTCTAACCACTGTGCCACCTCGGCAGACCAAGCTAATGGGCACAGTCCAATATAATGCAAGGATCCAGTGGTATTGTCCATACTTTGCAAACAAAAGGTCCCCTATTTGAACTCCTGGTCAGCTGGGAGAGATGTTAGACATAAATTTATTGGAGATTTACTTTACATCTACCAAGGTGGGTGGATCAATTGGTCTACTGAGCCAGGATGGCGAAGTGGTTAGAATGCACTATTGCCAACTGCCAGCAGTTCGATTCCCACTGGCTCAAAGTTGATTCAGCCTTCCATCCTTCCAAGGTTGGTAAAATGAGGACCCAGATTGTTGGAGGCAACATGCTGACTCCATAAACTGCTTAGAGAGGGCTGTGAAGCACTATGAAGCGGTATATAAGTGCTAATGCTACTGAATAGGAGGGAAACTATATTTTACCATCCCACCGCTCCTTGTTAACACCTTCATTTTTCCTATGTCTTTTAAAGAGAAACAACAAACAGAAAGCATTTACCTGGCAGTGCCCTGACATGGACCATGCCAAGGACAACCGATTTCAGCCGCCCGAAAAGCTGCAGAAACTTCTGCATCTGGAGAGAAGAGAAAAACATTGACATCAACTCCTGTCCAGCCAGCTGTCTTTAAAGTTCTATATACTGTATTTTTCAGAGTATAAGGCACACCTTTTTCCTTCAAAAAAGAGGGTGAAAATTTGCAAAAATGGCCATGCATAGCCTTTAGGAGGTTTGTAGAGTACTCCTGGGGGCTGTGGGAGGGGACAAATGAGCAAAAAATTGGGCTAACCGGAGCCTCCTAAAGGCTATGCATGCCCCCCCCTTTTTTTTGACAAAAACTGGGCCCGTTTTTCGCAAAAAACAGGCCATTTTTGGAAGGTCTGCAGAATGCAAAAACTTTTTTTTAAATTTACCTCTTCAAAATCTTGGTGCGTCTTATACTCCGGTGCATCTTATACTCCGAAAAATACAGTAATCCTTTGGACAAAGCTCTTAGGATGATATGTATCCAGACAAAATTAAAGGTAATAAAAATGGAGGACAGTTAAATGTAATTTAACAAAGAGCGGTCATGGACAGAATTTAGTACAGCTAATCCTCGACTTACAACAGTTCATTTAGTGACAGCGACCCTTGGCAACGGTTTCATATTTATGACGCTTGCAGTATTCCTGTGGTCATGCAGCCACCTTTTGTGACCTTTTGACAAGCAAAGTCAATGAGGAAGCTACATTTGCTTAACAACTGGGCTACTAACTTATCGACTGCAGTGATTCACTTACCAACTGGGGCAAGAAAGGTCATAACATGAGGACAGCACTCACTTAACAAATGTCACACTTAATCACAGAAAGTTGGGGCTCAATTGTGCTCATAAGTCAAGTATTGCCTGTATGGTAAACGTTGAATTTTAAAACTAATTCAGGCCAGGGGAAAAAACCTGTCTCGTAACATATATACCAGCTGCAGCCTTTTAAACATGCAGAGGACAATTAATTCTAACACTGAAAAAGGAACTGGAGCTGCTGGTCTATTTTGGGGAAATGATGCGATGCCATGATGATTGGCACCTCCCGCCAGCAGATGGGCTGGGGGGGGGGGTTGCAATTCCTAAGCCCAGTTCAGGAGTCTGCAACCCGCAGCTCTGGGAGCCACATGTGGCTTTCATCCCTCTGCTGTGGCTCCCAGTCGCTCAAAATATGCGTCACAACTGCCAATGTGCAATACATGCCAGCACACGATTTATTGAGGTTTCCGACTCATCTTCCCCCCTCTTCCGAGTTCAAAATGTTTTTGTTGCATGCAGAAATAAACATTTGTTTTCTCTGTAGCAGTTCATTGATTTCATAAAGGCAACACAATATCTATATCTATATCATCTATATCTATATCTATATCTATATCTATATCTATATCTATATCTATATCTATATCTATATCTATATCTATCTATCTATCTATCTATCTATCTATCTATCTATCTATCTATCTATCTATCTATCTATCTATCTATCTATCTATCTATCTATCTATCTATCTATCAGATTTTTAGGTTCAAATCCCAGTAAAGGTATGGCTAGCTGATGAGAGCTAAATAGCTTGAAATAGATCTATACTAGTCTCCCTTTATTTATTTATCAGCACAAATACAACACACACACACACACACTCACACACACATATATATACACACACATACACACATACATACATACATAGCATCAAGGTAAAACAATAATAATATATGCAGTGCTATCTTCATTTTAGATGTCAAAAAGAGTTTTGTGGCTCCGTGTGTGTGTGTGTGTGTGTGTGTGTGTGTGTGTGTGTGTGTGTGTTTTCTGTGGGAGACGGGTCCAAATGGCACTGAGTGTTTAAGGTTGCCCACCACAGATTTGCAAGGGAGCTCTTGGGATCTCTCCAAAGTCTGCGCCCAGGAATGCACTTTGGCAGCCCCCCTTTTTTCTCTTCCATGGGATCCCCCCTCCCAAACTGGGGACCGAGTTTCCTCCCACCCACTTTCGGGGATTCCCCCACCTCCTTCACTCCCACGCGCGCTCGGCAAAGCGGGAGGATCCTCCCCGCTGCCGTCTCCACCGCGTATTCGCGCTCAGCCCGAACTTTACGCACTGGGTCCTCAGCGCCCCGCCTCCGCAGGAGCCCCGCCTCTCCCGGGGGGTTCCCTCCGCCTTCTCCACCCCCCCCCTCCGAAGCCCTGCTGGCCGGTTCCCTGCGCTCACCTGGATGGGGGTCCCTCCGCCCCCCACTTGCCGGACCCCCGGCGCGGGGAGGAGGAAGAGGAGGAAGAGGCGTCTTTGCGCGCGGCTGGATCCCCTTGGAGAGACCCGCGCAGGCTGCGGGCGCTGCGTAAATGCCCTCGCTCGGGGCCTGGGCCCGCCCTGTGCGCCAAAAAGCCGCGCTTGCGAGCCGCGCAGGGGACCAGCCGCGCTGCGAGGAGGTGCCCAACGCAGGCCCAGACGAGCCCGCCTTCCTGTCCGCCCGCCCGCCCGCCAGCCAGCCCGCCAACGCCTCAGGGGCGCACGCCAGCGCCGGCAGCCAGAAGGGGCCTCCTTCCCTCCTTGCGAATTTGGGGAAGGGGCTTCTCTGGGGCTGTTTGCAGAGGTATCTTTAAAAGAGGGGAAGGGGGGACGGCAGTTAGCCTTCTCTAGCCATCCCCTCCCTTAAATTATTGCATTTATGTATTAAATTTATTATGCTTGAATAATTGGTGGGAGGGGGGCTTCTTATCTACCGTCAGTCGCGGGCACATGTTGACTGAGCCATATTTGGGGAGAAGGGGCTTCTGGAAGCTGTTTGCAGAGGTATCTTTAAAAGAGGGGAAGAGGGGGGGACGGCAGATAGCCTGCTCTAGCCATCCCCTCCCTTACATTATTGCATTTATGTATTAAATTTATATGCTTGAATAATTGGTGGGAGGGGGGCTTCTTATCTACCGTCAGTCACAGGCACATGTTGGTTGAGCCATATTTGGGCTTCTTGGGGTGTTTGCAGAGATGTCTTTAAAAAGAGGAAGGGGGAAGTTGGATGGCAGGGCCTATCTACCCCCCCCCCCAATAACCATTGCATTTATTTGTTCTGTCTGTTACATGGTTTTGATTAAATGCGGTGGGGGGAAGTCTTCCTAGACACCATTAGTGCCGGCACATGTTGGGGGAGTTGAGGCTGAGCCAATATTGGGGGGAAGGGGTTTCTGGGGTTGTTTGCAAAGGTATCTTTTAAAGAGGAGAAGGGGGGGCTGTCCTAGTCTCCCTCCCCTTATAACCATTGCATTTATTATGTCTGTGATATGCTTGAAGGCTAGGGAGGGGGCTTCCTGTCCCCATCAGTCATGGACACATGTTGGGAGAGTTGTGGCTAAGCCATCTTTTTTTGGGGGGGAAGGGGTTTATTCAGGGTGCCTAATGGTTCCTATGAGATTTTGATTACTTTGGAGGATGGCTAAATTTACATGGTCCTTGGGGCTTGCTGATATATTTTTTAAAATACCTATATGAATAAGTGTAACATTTAAAATATAGATACATGGTTTCTGAATAGTTTCCTTGTTTTTTTCCTTTTCAGTTCTTTGCTGTTGTGGAGCTTCTCCAGTTAGGCCAGCAATATTTTTTTCTTTCCTTTCCTAATAATTTTTTCCCCTCTGGCCATGCTTCAGTGGCCTTTTTTTTTTAAAGCAATCCCTATGTAGGCTTTGCATCTAGGAATGATTTTTTTCTTTCTCTTCCCTTTCTTCTTTTAAAAAATCAAGTTGCCTTAATAGCTTGCAATACTTTTACAACTGATTTAGAGAAGAAGAAAATATCTGCAACCTTTTTCTTTCTCTCTTTCAGTTTCTGGCTGGGCCTTATCTTGATTTCTCCAAGCCACCATGCCTGGTGAGAGGTGAGTTGCATATTTGTCTATGCTCCACCCTTCTGAAACCTGGTTTCTGAAACTAGGCCCTTTGCTGTCTTCAGTAAATTAGAAAGACATTTTCTGACTCCAATTCAATAATGAAGATTCGGCTTATTGTTAAGTGTGGCTCCTCCCTTTCCTCCTCCCTTGCTTTATTTCACTTTTATCCCACCTTGATTACTTTATAATCTCTCCTCCTCCTATTTTCCCCACAGCAACCCTGTGAGGTGAGTTAGGCTGAGAAGGTGACGGGCCCAAGGTCACACAGCGGGCTTTTATGACTAAGGTGGGGCTAGAACTCACCATCTCCTGGTGATTGTCCCAAAGTCACCCCTCTGGCTTCCAGACATAAGTTAGGACTAGAAGTCACCATCTCCTAGTTTCTAGGCTAGCACCTTAACTATGCTGAGAGGAAGATGATTAAGTAAGGTCTATTTATTTATAAACAAATGACTGAGAGACCGCCTCCTGCCAATTACCTCCCTGAGACCTATTAGATCACACAGATTAGGCCTCCTCCGGATTCCATCTGCTGGCCAGTGTCGGCTGGCAACTCCCCGGGGGAGGGCCTTCTCTAGCTGCTCCAGCCCTATGGAACGATCTCCCCGTTGAGATCCGGACCCTTACTACCCTTCCGGCCTTCCGCAAAACAACGAAGACCTGGCTGTTCCGGCAGGCCTGGGGCTGTTGATTATCCAGCCCCATCTTAAGTTATGAATGTTGTCGAATTTTAATGTTGTTTGTATTCTTGTATGTCCTCCCTTTTCCTTTTTTACCTGTAAGCCGCCCAGAATCTTCCGAGATTGGGCGGCATACAAACCAAATAAATACAAATACAAATAAATAAACCAGGTGGCTCAATGGCTAAGATGCTGAGCTTGTCGATCAGAAAGGTCGGCAGTTGGGTTCGAATCCCTAGCGCTGCGTAACGGAGTGAGCTCCTGTTACTTGTCCCAGCTTCTGCCAACCTCGCAGTCGAAAAGCATGTAAAAGAGCAAGTAGAAAAATAGGGACCACCTTCGTTGGGAAGGTAACAGTGTTCCATGCGCCTTCGGCTTTTAGTCATGCCGGCCACATGACTACGGAGACATTTTGGACAGCGCTGGCTCTCCGGCTTTGAAACGGAGATGAGCACTGCCCCCCCACCCCTAGAGTTGGGAAGGACTAGCACATATGTGCGAGGGGAACCTTTACCTTATGCCATGGAGGACTTTACGAGTGAT
This sequence comes from Thamnophis sirtalis, assembly GCF_051295495.1. Classification (NCBI taxonomy): domain Eukaryota; kingdom Metazoa; phylum Chordata; class Lepidosauria; order Squamata; family Natricidae; genus Thamnophis; species Thamnophis sirtalis. The sequence goes on along the minus strand of NW_028261394.1, from coordinate 39,873,201 downwards.
GACATCACCTTGAATTATACCTGGGAACCAATGTAGTTTGCAGAAGTTAATGGCATTATGAAAAATGCCCAAGACTGCTTATTGCAACATTCTGGAACGACTGCAGCTTCTTAGTGCTCTTCAAGGGCAGCCCCATGTCGATTGTGTCACAGTAATCCAAATGTCTCTTGTAGTGACTGCAAGGACAGGGGACTTGAGAAAACCGAGAAGGATGGTGCTCCTGAGTTTGTTGTTCGGACCCGCAAAAGAAAAGCGGACGTCGTCGTAGTAAGTACCCAACTGTAAAGGATTGTTCTCTGTTGCAAAATAAGCACGTAGCTGTCTTGAGTGGAGTAAGATGGTGGTATGATCCAAGACAACTGGAGGATGCAGGGTTGATGGAAACGGGAGGGAGGGAGAGAAAGAGAGAGAGAGGGAGAGAGAGAAGGATTGATTGGCCACTAACCATACTGCATCAAGGGACACTGTGGCTCAGTGGCTAAGATGCTGAGCTCGTCGATCAGAAAGCTGGGCAGTCCAGCCGTTCAAATCCCTAGCACTGCATCACGGGGTGAGCGCTCGTTACTTGTCCCAGCTTCTGCCAACCTAGCAGTTCGAAAGCAAGTAGAAAAATAGGGACACCCCCCCCCCTTTGGTGGGAAGGTAACAGCATTCCGTGTGTCCTCGGCGTTTAGTCATACCGGCCACATGACCACGGAGATGTCTTCGAACAGCGCTGGCTCTTCGGCTTAGAAACAGAGATGAGCACCGCCCCCTAGAGTTGGGAATGACTAGCACATATGCGCGAGGGGAACCTTTGCCATTACCTTTTAATAACACCAGACCAGGCCTCTCATCTCCCTTGTTCTGCTCTGTTTTATCCAGAAGGATGCTAAATTCATGGTGGGAAGGAAGGAAGGAAGGAAGGAAGGAAGGAAGGAAGGAAGGAAGGAAGGAAGGAAGGAAGGAAGGAAGGAAGGAAGGAAGGAAGGAAGGAAGGGGAGAGAGGGGGCCTCCTGTAACTTGAGGGTGGAAGATCTCACTGATAAGTAGAGTTAAATATTTCTGGAGATACCAGGGATTGGAGGTGAAATCTTTCTGTGTCTCTTTTACATACATACCACAAAACTGTTAGATTGGAAGTTTTTCCTCTTGGCATCCATTTTCCTTGCCATAGAAGTGGGGGCCTGTTTTCTATCTCCGTTGTTGATCTACTCTGTGAAGGATTTGATTCCAGTCTAGAAACATTAACTTCTTAACAGTTAATGTGGTTGCTGCAGGCCATTGAGTTTGTTTTTGTACTTAAGAGAAAGTAGCAAATCCTCTGAAGTGAGGCAAGGCATACCAAAGTAGTAACAATTGAAGTAAGTACTTTTTAACTATGATAACAAGTGGTGTTTCAAAGTCAGCTGAAGAGACTTAGGTCAAGTAGAATAAAATCTAATTTCAATAGTACATCTCCCCTATTTTTTACACTGCAAATCTTAATCCTGAATTACCTTTTTCTTTCAGTTTTTACAAGATCCAGATGAAGATATGTCCGGCATAAACGCAACCAACAGGAAATCAAATGAAAGTCAGGTAACTTTAGCACCTTAACATCGCCAGAATGCTAGTCCAGAATGCAGCCGCGCGAGCCATATTGGGGGTACCAAGGTACACCCACATCACACCTATCCTCCGCGAGCTGCACTGGCTTTCCATTGGTCTCCGGGCGCAATTCAAGGTGCTGGTTATCACCTTCAAAGCCCTACATGGCCTAGGACCCGGATATCTGTGAGACCGTCTTCTGCCACAGACTTCCCAACGACCGATAAGATCGCACAGGGAGGGCCTTCTCCGGGTGCCATCAGCCAGACAATGTCAGCTGGCAACTACCCGTGGGAGGGCCTTCTCTGTAGCCGCTCCGACCCTCTGGAATAAACTGCACCCAGAGATCCGGACCCTAGCCACTCTCATGGCCTTCTGAAAGGCTCTTTTAAGACCTGGCTATTCAGGCAGGCCCTGGACTGTTGAACTCACAATTGAGTTCCAGCCTCGATTAGACTGGGTGTATGTTGTGGTCTTTTTAATCTATGTTTCTGTGTTTTTAACTTCTATTTTTAAATGTATTGTTGTAAGCCGCCCGGAGTCCTTTGGGTTTGGGCGGCCTATAAATTCATTAAACATCAACATCGCCAGACAAATTATGACGAAGGTTTCATGAATGGGAAGTTACTTCATTAGGCATGAAACCTTATTCTTTTTCTGTACATAAATCTGCAAAATAATAGTTTTGTTCAATTTTTGTGTCCGCCACAAAATTTCTTATATCTGATAATTATTTGGGTTGGTTTATTCTGATCAGAATAAACTGGCCTAATTGTCAATCAGCCTTTAAAATATTAACCCCCTGAGCTTTCTCAAATGAAAAGAACACTTGCCGATGTTCAGCATCAGGTAATATAGATTTAATTCTATTTGGAAAGAAGTTGTGAGATATCTTTCATCTGAGCCGAGGTGGCGCAGTGGTTAAATGCAGCACTGCAGGCTACTTCAGCTGACTGCAGTTCGGCTGTTCAAATCTCACCGGCTCAGGGTTGACTCAGCCTTCCATCCTTCCGAGGTGGGTAAAATGAGGACCCGGATTGTTGTTGGGGACAATATGCTGACTCTGTAAAGTGCTTAGAGAGGGCTAAAAGCCCTATGAAGCTGTATATAAGTCTAACTGCTATTGCTATTGTTCCTTTCCTCCACCAGGCCCATTTTGCTACTCCTAAAACAGGCATCCTCGTTCCAGTGGATCTAATCAACTTGTGTCTTAGTATTGCATGTTGCTGTGTATCTCAATATTGCAATACTGAAACAGAAGTGGCTCATTTCTCTATTCCTTGTATGTATAAGTATGTATGTACGCATCTGTAGGTAAAGGTTCCCCTTGCACATATGTGCTAGTCATTCCCGACTCTAGGGGGCAGTGCTCATTTCCGTTTCAAAGAGCCAAAGAGCCAGTGCTGTCTGAAGACATCTCTGTGGTCATGTGGCCAGCATGACTCAATGCCGAAGGCACACAAACACTGTTACCTTCCCACCAAAGGTGGTTCCTATTTTTCTACTTGCATTTTTTACGTGATTTCGAACTGCTAGGTTGGCAGAAGCTGGAACAAGTAATGGGAGCTCACTCCATTACGCGGTGCTAGGGATTCGAACCGCCGACCTTTCTGATCGACAAGCTTAATGTCTTAGCCACTGAGTCACATATCTATACATATGTACAATATATGTATAAGGAACATGTATTTTAGAAATAGCGCTATTTGGGCAGCCGAGTTCTTTGGCAATTACAGCCAATGAATGTTTGCTACAGTGCGTTATTTCACAGCTTCTTTCAAGTATGTGCCCTTTTAATGATGCGGTCATGTATCAAGGAGAGCAGTCCTTTTGTGTCTGGTTTGTCTATGCATTGAATGAAAACAATCTTTAAAAAAAGAGAGAGAAGGAGAGATTGCGTTCTTACTTTCTCAAAAGTTTATTTACCGTATATACTCGAGTATAGGCCGACCCGAATATAAGCCGAGGCGCCTAATTTTACCACAAAAAACTGGAAAAGTTATTGACTCGAGTATAAGCCTAGGGTGGGAAATGCAGCAGCTACTGGTAAATTTCAAAAATAAAAATAGATACCAATAATGTTTTTGAATATTTATTTCAAAGAAAAACAGTAAACTAGCGGTGTATTCAATGAAATACTTCACTCACCTCATGATGCTGATGTCCCGCTGTGATGCTGATGTCCCGTGCAGCCGCGGGAGCGATGTCCCGCCTCCTATGACACACGGCACAGTGATTCCTATCATTGGATCACTGTACCAGAGGAGGTGGGACATCGCTATGTGGCTGCTTGCCATAACAAGGAGGAGGTGGGACATCGTTGCAGAGCGGCAGGAGGGGGAGGAGGGGGAATCGTAAGACAGCCCTGCATTACATTAGAACGTGAGGAGGGGGGATGGTGCGGTGCGCGCTGCGCGGCAAACTGACACAGAGGGAGGGGAAACTCACAGGAGCACTGGGCCATTCACGAGTGTCACCCAGCGGCATGGCCCCGCCCCTTTTTCTCCTCCATTTCGGGCAAATTTTTCACTGACTCGAGTATAAGCCGAGGCGGCTTTTTTCAGCCCAAAAAGTGGGCTGAAAAACTAGGCTTATACTCGAGTATATACAGTACCTTTAAAAAATATCAGGAATGGCAGTTTGGGATATTCCTATGTTTTCTTCCCATCCGAATCCCTCTGTATCTTATTTTTCTCCCATCACAACGGAGTTTTGCCATGAGATAGAAAATTAACAGATGAGATTCTAAAATAAAAGTCCCTTTTTCCTTCTGCAGAATATCTTTTTGTCCGGTGAAGCAACTCCAGCGTAGCAATTTCTCTTAACTATATGAGCTGCTGCTTCGGTGACCCTTTACTGTTTTCTTGAAGTCACCAAAGTTTTTGCAATGGGAACATAAGCGGAATAAACCCCCCCTTTGCAAAAAATCATGTTGGAGAAGCAGTTGCAGAATAAAGAGGGCGGGGGTGTGTGTAAATCCCAATCTTTTAACTTGTAAACCTGTTGGGGCTTGTAATTGTTGGAAAATTAATCTGTAGTTCAGTAAACGTCCGTGGAACTTTGGACTTTGACTCTCTCTACCGTTGCTTTTTTTCCCCGATAGTCAAATTATGCTGCGTGTCCTTATTCACACTTGCTGATCCCGACACCAGAGAAAGATGAAGAACTGGAGAATGCAAACTTTGCAGCTTCTAAGCATCAAAGGCTGGTTTCGGCTAAGGAGACACCCTTGCCTGTTTTGGGGTAAGTTTCTCACCATTTTGGCATCAGCTGTTATTTTTTTCTTGTTAGTTATTAAACTGCTTAATTCAGGCGATGAGAAACTGAGCATTTTTACTGTTCATTTTGGGGTGGCATTACGAGAGTAAGCCAGAAGTAAATTGTCACGAGGCAATTTTTCAGAGTATAAGATGCACCTTTATCCCTCCAAAAAGAGAGTGAAAATCTGGGTGCATCTTATAGATGGAGTACAGCATTTTTGGCCTCCCGAAACCCTGTTCCCTTCACAAAAATGGACATGCAGAAGGTTTGGGAGTCCTGCAAACTGCACCTCGGGACTGGGGAGGGCAAAAACGAAGGGAAAATGGGCTGGGTTTTTTGCTCCTTTTCCCCCAACTCCCAGGAGCACTCTACAAGCCTCCCACAAAAAACGAGGTGTGCAGAGGGTTTGGGAGGCTTGCAGAGTGCAAAACCTTTTTTTAAAAAATTTACCTCTTCAAAATCTTGGTGCGTCTTATACTCCAGTGCGTCTTATAGTCTGAAAAATGTGGTACTTGGTCACTTGTTAACCAACTTTGTTTGCCTCTGAGAATCCATGGCAAATTGTGCTTCCATTCAGCAATTAGCTGCAGAGCAGGGATGAAATTCAGCAGGTTCCAGTAGGTTCTGGAGAACCGGTAGCGGAAATTTTGAGTAGTTCAGAGAACCGGCAAATACCACTTCTGGCTGGCCCCAGAGTGGGGTGGGAATGGAGATTTTGCAATATCCTTCACCCAGGAGTGGGAGGGGGGAACGGAGATTTTGCAGTATCCTTCCCCTGCCATGCCCACTCAGCCATGCCCACAAAACCGTTAATTAAAAAAAATTGAATCTCACCACTGCTGCAGAGTCTCAAATTTCTATGAGATGCCGAAGGGGAGATTCAGAAAGGGTGGGAAGTTTAATCCAGCTCTGTTCTTTTTGTTAGTTGGGCAAATAGAGATGAACTATGGCAAAACATGCTCAATAAGGAACAGAAGTACGCAAGAGATAAACTTTATATGGAAAAGCACCCACTCTTGGAACCTAAAATGCGAGTGATTCTCCTAGATTGGCTGATGGAGGTGAGACATGGTTTTTGTTCATGCAAACATACAAGACTGATTTGATTATCTATTTTGAGCTATTTTCAAGGTCTGTCATTCCCGCCGTACAATTTTATCTGTGGGGTTTGCTACCTTGTTTAGTTCCCCTTCGTTTGAAAGATGCATCTAATCAAACCCTTTAGCTGATCAACCTTTTGAGGTTGCTCATTGATCCACAACATTTCTTATATGAAACTAAATCTTTCTTTCTTCCTCCTCCTCCTTCTTTTTCTTCTATAAAAATGGCTGTGTGTCTGCATGTTCCAGCATAACTCTGGAACGCCTTGAACAATTTCAACCAAACTTGATACACAGATGACTTACTCTTTGGAGAGAAAAACTGTGGGGGTAAGACACCCTTAACACCCCTCAGGTTGTGTGTTCTGTTAAGATACAGCCTGTTGTGCCTTAAAATGGCTTCTACTGTACTGCTGTAAAATGGCTTCTACTGTACAGCGCAGTGGAGTTGCCATGGTAATGGTTTCACAGTACTCCACAAGGGGGCTCCCTCTGGTAAGGGGAAAAATCCAACATTGGAAATTACACTTGGTCCGGACATTTTTCCCCTTATAAATAAATACCCGGGCAGCTCCTGGTTATCAACTAGTAACACTATAAATCAGGCATGTTCACTTTGACAATTTTTAAGACCTGCGGACTTCAACACCAATAATTCAACCGACAAGCCATGGGGATCTGAGAGTTGAAGTGTCCCATTCTTAAAATGGCAAAGTTGGACACCTGTTGTGGCCCAGCAGGAGCCGTTGGAGCTGCCACCAGACTCCGACAGCGAGGGGCCCTATGAGTCGGCTCTGGAGGATGTGGAGGACCCTGGACAGGGTTCTGACTCCGAGCAGGGCGCAGAGAGGCTGGTTGGCCACCAGGAGGCGCCTGAGCCTTGGACCCCAGTGGGGAGGAGACAAGGGAGTGTGAGCCTGAGGTCAGCAGTGAGTTGTTCCTGGATGCCCGGCACCGAAGAGCTAATAGGCGTCAGGAACAGTTGGGCAGTTACAGGAGGTAATTGCACTCAGCTGGTGGTCATTAAGCTCCTCTCCAGACTATAATAAGGACTGCTTGTGCACACGCCCCTCTTGCAGAAGTCAACGCAGGAACTAATGTCGGAGAGCTTGGCAGGCTGGATTGCTGCCAAGCCTTATCTGTGCTGGATTGCTGACCAAGCTTGTCTGTGCCGGTTTGCTGCCAAGGACCTGTCTGTCTGTTAATTAAATGCCGTAACTTATCTTTGTCTGACATTTCCAACTTTGGGTAACTGAGTGACCACTAGTCAAGAACCTTACCTTCAAGACTTGTAGCTGGTGTGGAGTTCTCAGAAGCCCCAAAAGATTAATTGACCTCAATTGACCTTCCATTATTTATTGATTCTCAATTCCTTGGATAGTCACATTAAACTTAGGGTCCGATATGGGCCATTTTGAGGAACCCTGATCTCATGGTTGGTTGCAAAAGGAAATAACAAGTTGGCATAAGATTCTTGATGGTCTCACTGCCATTGCAAAAAACCCACCAAAATGTATTTTTTCTCCAAGAACAAATCTTATGTTCCACTCTGGACTCCTGCAGCCACCTTATGGGATGGGGAACACCTTAGTGTAGCACGATACGGTTCATGTTATTTCTGCACCCACAAAATGTTGCAATACAGCTAGCCTACAGTTACTGACTGCCTCGTTTAGCAACCACTCAAAGTTACCACTTTGTGTTCAATCCATACGTGGATGACTGCCGCAGGATCCCGTGGTCACTATTTGCATCCCACCATTTGCATCAAGCAGAATTAACAGAGAAACAAACACAGTAAAATATATATATATCACAATTTGCGGCCGTGTGATTTTTCTCTTAACTGTGATTCTGGGTGGTGGAGCTGCCAGTTCCAATTGTCGCTAAGCAAGGACTACCTGTGTTTCTTTATTGAACTCTGAAAAAAGATCAGCAAGGAACTTTACCGCAAAGAATAAAATAGCTGTTGGGTTGCAAGAATGCATTTGTGTTACAGAGAAGGCAAATGTAGATCTAATTCGATCTCTTAACCATGTGGATTTCTTACAAGGGCAGAGTCGTGGCTGATGTAAAGCATTGTTCATTTGTTGTGTTGCAGGTTTGTGAGGTCCACAGGCTTCACAGGGAGACGTTTTATTTGGCTCAGGATTTCTTCGATCGTTTTATGTCAACACAACAGAATGTTGTTAAGACGCTCCTTCAGCTGATTGGGATAACGTCTTTATTTATTGCTGCTAAATTGGAGGTAAAATCTCGCTCTGCGGTACATGAGCCAAGCTGTAAAGGCACCATTTCTCAAATTGGCAAAGCTAAAGAGCGTGGGTTTCAGTGGTGGGTTCCAAATTTTTTAACAACCGGTTCTCTGCTGGAGGGATGGAAGCTGGCGGGGAGGGGTGTTACATGACTGAGTGGGCATGGCCAACTCTACATCACTTGTGTGGGTGGTACCTGTATGGGACAGGCACGGTTGGGGGGGAGGGAATCCAGGGGTCTCCAATGCGGGGGGAGGAAAGAAAGATCCAACCTCTGTGTTTGTGAGGGGGGGGAAGGAGAGGGAGGGAGGGAGTCAAGCTAGACTGGGAAAGCTGGCTGCAAGAGGAAGAGAAGCTGGGTAAGCTGTTTTTGGGGGAATTTTTCAGGCTGTTTTCGGGCCTTTTGGGGGGCTGTTTCCAGACCATTTTCCACGCCAATTTTGGCAGGAAAAATGGCCTGAAAACGGTCTGAAAAATTGCCTGTTTGTTGGCCATTTTCTGGGTCATTTTCAGGCTGTTTTGGGGGACTGTTTTCAGGCTGATTTTTGGCCCGAAAAACAGGCAGGGGTGGGGCCAGCCGGTAGTCTAATTTGCCTGTTCTCCGAACTGCGCAGAATCAGAACTACCAGTTCGGGCAAACTGACCTAAACTGGCAGCATCCACTCCCAGAATTCCCCAAGGAAAAGAAAAAGGTAGAAAATGCAACCAGTTGAAGAAACTGCAGGAAAAAAAAAACAGCAGTTGCTGTTTTGGTTTGATGGATTGTTTAACAAAAAATGATTTATCTTGGTTGGCCTTAAGACGTTTTTTATATCTGGCAAGATCCAGGTTATATAAAGCTGCTCTTCTGTGTTATTTGTCATTAACGGTTGGCTTCAGTTGATGAAGGCTCAGAAAAAGTCCCCTTCATGTTCAAATTAGTTTTTATTATCCAAAATGTAAATCCATGTGAGATAAGCACCTGGCTTTGCCAGTTTGCCACCTTTTCAGACCACAGAATAGGGCCAGTGTTGTGGCCCAGCAGGAGCAGTTGGAGCTGCAAACAGACTCCGATAGTGAGGGGCCCTATGAGTCTGTTCTGGAAGATGTGGAGGACCCTGGACAGGGCTCAGACTCCGAACAGGGACCAGAGAGGCTGATTGGTCACCAGGAGGCGCCTGAGGCTTGGAGCAGTGGTGAAAGCCAAAGGGAAGTGTGCTCATGACATCAAGCCCTGGAGTAGTGGTGAAGACGTCAGGCCTTGGAGCAGTGGGGAAGAGCTAAGGGAGTTGGTCCCGGACGCCAGGCAAAGGCGGGCAGATAAGCAACGACAGCAACCACGCAGATACAAGAGATACTTGGACCCAGGTGGTTGTAATTAGGCTCCTCCCAAGAGAGTCTATAAGGAGAGACTTTGGGAGGAGGTTGTTTGCAGGATTCAACTAATATACCAACGCTGGAGAAGCTCTCGTGTGTATTTCTTATCTTGGAAGTCTGGAGTGCTGCCAAAATCTTGTCGGTGTGTTAATTTACTATGAATAAATTGTCTAGCAGTAATCTTGTCTTGGAGTGCCTCGGCGTACGGAGAGGGGTCAGAACAGCCAGTATATTGATCCTCTTCTTTATTGCAGGAAATCTACCCACCAAAGCTTCATCAGTTTGCCTATGTCACCGATGGTGCTTGCACAGAAGATGACATTATTAGCATGGAACTCATTATTATGAAGGTTGGTAGGACACTCTGTGTGCTTTTGAAAGCAATGAAAAAAGCAACTGTTGTTTGTGGCTAGTTGCGAACTCATGTCCAACCCATTGGGACCCCTTGGACAACGTTCCTCCAGGCCTTCCAGTCCTCTTCCATCCTCTGGAGTCCATTTAAGCTCACACCGACTGCTTCAGTGACTCCATCCAGCCACCTCATTCTCTGTCATCCCCTTCTTCTTTTGCCCTCCATCTTTCCCAGCATGAGACTCTTCTCCAATGAGTCCTTCCTTCTCATTAGGTGGCCAAAGAACTTGAGTTTCCTCTTCAGGATCTGGCCTTCTAAAGAGCAATCAGGGTTGGTCTCCTTTTCGACTGACTGGTTAGATCGCCTTGCAGTACAAGGGACTTGCAGGAGTTTTCTCCAGCACCAGTTCAAAGGCCACAATTCTTTGGCCCTCCTGAGCTCTGTTTCCTCTGGCAGTGTGTTGCAGGAGGCCCAGGGGTGGGTTCCTGCCAGTTCTAAGCTCTTCTATAGAAGAGGTTCCACAAATCTACAGTGCCATTTAGAACCGTTTCTAGCTCCCTCCCCCCGCCCATCCGCACATCATTAAGATGAAGAGCGAGAGGAGGAATTCTGGGAGTTGAAGTCCACAAGTCTTAAAGCTATCAAGTTTGAACACCCCTGGGAGTTTTTTCCTAAAGGGTTAGGGGTGCAAGGGTCTTGTAACTTGACAGCTTTAAGACTTGTATTCTTCAATAGCAGAGTTTCTGAGCCAACATTTTGGTTGCTAAGCAAGAGCGTTGTTAACTGAGTTTTCCCACATTTTACAAGTTGGCCATGCCCACCCAGTCACATGGCCGGCAAGCCACTCCCACCCAGTCACATGGCCAGCAAGCCACTCCCACAAAGCAGGCCACACCTACAGAAGAGGTTCTAAAAAAATTTGAAACCCACCACTGAGGAGGCCGTTCTAGCAGAAAATGGAGCTTGGGAGCCTATTTTCTCTGGCAGAGCACTCCGGCCACTACAGGCCCCCCAACACAAGTGACACCAAGGTGGCCACGCCCACCCAAGCCCCCCTAGTTCAAACACAATCCTGATGCAGCCCTCAATGAAATCGAGTTTGACACTCCTGATAAAGAGTATATCCACCTTTTCCCAGCATATCTTTTCTTTCCTTCCTCCAGGCGCTGAATTGGAACCTGAGTCCCCTGACAACCGTGTCCTGGCTAAATATATACATGCAGGTTGCATATCTAAATGAGATTTGTGAGATGCTGCTGCCCCAGTATTCTCAAGAGATATTCGTGCAAGTTGCAGAGGTAACAATAGAACCTACTGCAAAATATTTTCCTCTCTCAGCCTGAAAATGGTGTTGTTCTGACTGAGGCTTCCCAAGAGCATGAAGCAAACTCCTCTTTTATTAATTTACTGTGAATTCCTCTCATTCACATCCAGCAAAGTCTTTCCAGGGAGGATTTACAGTCACAGACCTTATCTGGCTTGGAAAGCTGCCAGGATTATATCTGCAAAACTTGGCAAGGAGTCTCAGAGAGTCACGAACCAATTAAGCAAACTAATTCTCTCCTGCAAACTCCACTTCCCTTTCGCTCCTCTTTTATTTCCTCTGGGAGGGGCCATTCATTGTCCCCCTGTGGTCTTACTCCTAAGTCAACCCCTGTTCCTTAGCTGTTCCTTTCGTCTGGCATGTGCACGCTGGGAACAGGCTCCAGCTGTTCATCTGCCTCACTGATGTCTGACTCTGAAGGCAGCTGATAACTGGCATACGACCCTGGCCCTCTCTCTTGCCTCCGACACAGAGCCCTCATCAGAGCCTTCCCCAGACTCCAGGACTGGCCCATGTTCCTCCCCGACCTCCTTAGTGTCCGAATCTGCTGCCAGCTCTGCTGACGGGCCACAACAGGTCTTCTGATTGCTGACGTTCTTCTTTTCTCAGCTTTTGGACCTGTGTGTCCTTGATGTGGGCTGTTTGGAGTACACGTATGGTGTCCTGGCTGCTTCGGCGTTGTATCATTTCTCATCTCGCGAGTTGATGCAGCGGGTTTCGGGTAAGGCGTCGTGTTAAGATGATGTACATTCAAGACTGGGAGGTAAAAGCAGCATAGAAGATGCAAGAATTTTGTCTCTGGATTTGTTGTTTTTCCAGGATACGAACTGAGCGACATTGAGGAGTGTGTGAAATGGATGGTCCCCTTTGCGATGGCTATCAAGGAAGTTGGGAGTTCGGTGCTGAAGCACTTTAGAGGAGTCCCTGCTGAAGATTTGCACAATATACAAACGCACATAAACACCTTCACCTTGCTGGTAAGTTAACAAGTAAGCAGAAAAGGTTGTTAACCTTGTTAATTACTGGTAGTCCTTGACTTATTCACTGTTTATTTAGCCACTGTTGGAAGTTACAGTGGGGCTTACAACTGGTACTCGCACTTAAAACCATCACAGCATCCCACAATCATCATCATCTTTTTAATGACCCTATAATGCCTTGCGAGGTGGAGTCTGGGCAACTGAATGGAGCTAGCAAAGCCTTTACTGGCCGGATGCTCTACCTGTTGCCAGTGCGGAGTTTTGTTCAGCAGATATATTCTCATTGTGGCCAAAGAAAGAAATACCTGCCTCTACCTAGGATCGAACTCATTGCCTCCTGATTGTGAGGCGAGAGCTCCACCTCTAGGTCACTGCACCACTCCACAGCATCCCCACGATCACGTGATCAAAATTTGGGAACTTGGCAACCAGCACAGGTGGTTACAGTGTGTTGCTATTTCTGAGCTCAGTTGGCTTCTGAAAAGCAGTGTCAATGGGTGGAAGCCGTATTCACTTAATGACTAGTGATTCTCTTAATGACCATAGTAAAAAGGGGGTAAAATCAGAGTCAACTCAACAAAGTGCTTCTAGCAACAAAAAATTCCGGTCCCAGTTGTGATTGTAAGTTGAGGACTACCTGTATATAAATTGCAGTTTCTGTTTGCAACTTTATTCCTAATGGAGCAATGGTGTATTTCCAATGTAGAGCACACGAAGCCATAATGTACTTTGTGCACTTTTGCTAGTGAGTGTCCCCTTGTTCAGTTTCCATCCATTGTTCCTTGTCTGGCCTTCAGCTGCTTTGGAAAATAGGCTGCCCCCTCCTCCTTGTTGCAGCCCCTCAAATATTGGAAGACTGCTATCATGTCTCCTCTGGTGCTTCTCTTCACCACACTGGCCAATACCCAGCTCCTGTATCTGTTCATTATACGCTTTAGTCCCTAATAATCTTGGCTGCTCTTGTCTGCACTCTTTCTAGAGTCCCAACATATTTTTAAAGTGTGGTGACTAGTGGTGGGTTTCAAAAATTTTTAGAACCCCTTCTGTAGGTGTGGCCTGCTTTGTGGGAGGGGCTTGCCGGCCATGTGACCGGGTGGGTGTGGCTTGCCAGCCATGTGACTGGGTGAGCGTGGCCAACTTGTAAAATGTGGGGAAACTCACTTAACAATGCTCTTGCTTAGCAACCAAAATGTTGGCTCAGAAACTCTGGCATTTGAAGCATGCAAGTCTTAAATCTGTCAAGATACAAGACCTAACAAGACACCCCTAACCCTTTAGAAAAAAAAACCCAGGGGTGTTCACACTTGACAGCTTTAAGACTTGTGGACTTCAACTCCCAGAATTCCTCCTCCAGTCATGTTGGCTCAGGAACTCTGGCATTGAAGTGTGCAAGTCTTAAATCTGTCAAGATACAAGACCCTTACACCCCTAACCCTTTAGAAAAAAAACCTCCAGGGGTGTTCAAACTTGACAGCTTTAAGACTTGTGGACTTCAACTCCCAGAATTCCTCCTCTCGCTCTTCATCTTGATGATGTGCGGATGGGCAGGGTGAGGGAGCATGAACCGGTTCTAAACGGCACGGAAGATTTGTGGAACCTCTTCTATAGAAGAGGTTAGAACTGGCAGGAACCCACCCCTGGTGGTGACCAAAACTAGATGCAATATTCTAGGTGTGGTCTTACTAAGGCTTTCTAGAGTGGTATCAGTACCTCACCTGATCTTGAGTGTATCCCTCTGTTAATGCAATTTAGGATTGCGTTGGCTTTTTTTGGCCGCCACATGGTTGATTCATATTTAATTGGTTGTCCACTAAGATCCCTCTCACAGTTACTGCTTCTGTAAGCTGCTTGGATGAGAAGCGAAATGTCATCAAGGAAAAAATAAGGAAGTCCAGGTGCCTCTTGAAAAAGCAAAGCTCCTTTGGGGCTACCTTTTCATTTGTATCAGTGGTGGGTTTCAAAAATTGTTCGAACCTACTCTGTGAATGTGGCCTCCTTTGTGGGAGTGGCTTGCCGCCCATGTGACTGGATGGGAGTGGCTTGCCGCCCATGTGACCGGATATGAAGATGCCGACGACACTTGTCAGAACCACCTTAAATTACCTCACACACAGCACTGGCATGCATAAGAATAGGATGTAAACTTGTTTTTTAAAAGGCATCTTTGGTTTGCGTTAAAACAACTTCAACACACGCAATGTTCTGATTGCACCACAAACGCAGTCGTCATCCCTACCTTTCACAGAGGCACTGAGTTTTATAAGTATGAGCATGATAGTGTAGAATAATCATATCCAAGGACCAGTGGTGGGTTTCAAAATTTTTTGGAACTTCTCCTGTAGGTGTGGCCTGCTTTGTGGGAGTGGCTTGCTGGCCATGTGACCGGGTGGGAGTGGCTTGCCAGCCATGTGACTGGGTAGGCGTGGCCAACTTGTAAAATGTGGTGAAACTCACTTAACAACGCTCTTGCTTAGCAACCAAAATGTTGGCTTTCTGGGTCCACTGGTGGAACCTCTTCTAACCGGTTCGGTAGATTTGACGAACCGGTTCTACTGAATAGGTGCGAATTGGTAGGAACCCACCTCTGATTTGTATATATCTGCTTTGCAAATCTCATAGCTGTACAATCCAATCGGTGCATTTGAATGGGTGAGTAACAATGGTTCCCTTTTGGCATTCTTCTTTTCCAGGACAAAGCTCGAGCCAAACAAGCTATGTTAGCTGAGAAAAACAGGCGTTCGCCTTTGCCCACAGGTGTCCTCACCCCACCTCAGAGCAGCAAGAAACTCTCTCGGACCTCAAAATAGCTAAAGCTGCTACGGAAGCTGCTCTTTCTCCTGATCGGCTGCTTTTTTTAAAACACACAACTCCCTCGTTCTGTGTTTTTATTTTCACAATTCTGCATTATTATTATTTTTGCCCGATGCTGCCAATGACTCCCGATGAATGCTAGAATGGGGAAGGGGAGGAAAAAACCTTTTATGTATTTTTATGGAAGAAACTGACCAGATTTGAAAGTTGGTTTTCCTTTCCTTTCCTTTTTTTTAATGGAATGTCTTGTCTTGAAATGAACTCTTCGTATATGCCAGGCACCTCAAACAGGGATGTGCTTGGATTGCTGCTAAGGGAAGAGTTATTTTGGATGTGCTGATCCGAAGAATAAAAAAGAGGTTTTGCCCCCCACTGGTGCTGGGAAGACCCAACAATGCGCTGGTTGCAATTAGCCATGGAAGGAAAAAAACCTCTTCGTAGATTTGAGTTTACAGCCTGATTTTTTTTTAAAAAAAATCCTTTGTAAATGCTCTTATGTATCTCTAATTTTTTTTTTTTTTAATAAAGTGCAGTCTTTGGTAATGGCACTTTGAATTAATGTCAGAATGGCTGAAGGTTGAGAACGGAGCGGATTTGTTTAACTGCCAGAAAGGAACACTTTGTTATAGAGTTAGCGGCACTAACAGGTGGTAAAATGGGACAGAACTCACTTAACAACAGAAACCTGGGGCTTCATTGCAATGGTAAGTTTGAGGACCACCTGTATAATTCCTCTTCCCCCCCCCCCCAAAAGGACAATATTTTTATATATATATAGCTGTGCAACTTCTCAACTTTCTAGGGCATGTTAAGTTAGGAGGATTTGTAGGTTTGGTTGGTGTTGTGCAGAGAAGCAGCTGGAGTTTCTGATCTGCGAAAACGGCGACGGTGGTGGAACTAAGTATAGCCTTGGCTGAGAATCGAACTGCTTGCTCTCCGCTGTGAACGTAAGGAGCGGCAGAAGCCAAAGCACTTCCGTGTCTTTTGAAAAAGTTGACAAGCCACTTCCAGCTGCTTTCTAGAAAAGGCTTCTGCAGAGCGATGGGTTGTCTCCCAGTTGAGCAACTCTGCACCGTGTCAACAGTTCCGCCTATTATTTCAAGCCCAAAGTGTTAGGGGGGGGGTGCTTTAAAGGTTTCTACCCTGCGTTGTTAGATCGATGTTAACTTCCAGCAGTGTTTAAGGGAGGGCAGAATGAAGGTTATTTTTATAGATTTTATAGACCAAAACTGAATGCAGGATTCCAAGTGTGGCCTTGCCAAGGCCTTATAAAGTGCTATTAACACTTCATGTGATCTTGATTCTATCCCTCTGTTTATGTAGCCGAGAACTGTGTTGGCTTTTTTAGCAACTGCTGCACACGGCTGGCTCATATTTACGGTAAATGGTTGTCCACTAGGACTCCAAGTTCCCTCTCGCAGGTTCTACATTTGCTACTATTGAGCAAGGTACCACCTATACTGTATCTGTGCATTTCGTTTTTCTTGCCTAAATGTAGAACCTTACTCTTTTCACCATTGAATTTCATTTACTTCTGCACGCCTGTATACATGCATAGACGTGTTGGAAGGGTATCCAGTGTAAATGGCTGGATCAATTCAAGGAAGATCATTGGTTTCGATGGGACACGTGACTGACATGGGAAGGCCATCTGCTGGTGGGTTTGTCAGCTTCCCTAGGTGGTTGGTTCCCCATTGTGAAATCAGGTTGCTGAATTAGATGGACGAGTCCATCCACTCAGCTTCCGCTTATGGTCTTCCATGATGTCACCTCACATATCCCTATAAAGCATTGGTGGGTTTAAAAAATTGTTCGAACCTACTCTGTGGGTGTGGCCTCCTTTGTGGGAGTGGCTTGCCACCCATGTGACCGGATGGGAGTGACTTGCCTCCCATGTGACCGGATAGGAAGATGCCAACGACACCTGTCAGAACCACCTTAAATTACCCCACACACAGCACTGGCATGCATAAGAATATGATGCAAGCTTGTTTTTTCAAAGGCATCTTTGGTTTGCGTTAAAACAACTTCAACACACGCAATGTTCTGATTGCACCACAAACGCAGTAGTCATCCTTACCTTTCACAGAGGCCCTGAGTTTTATAAATATGAGCATGATAGTGTAGAATAATCACATCCAAGGACCAGTGGTGGGTTTCAAAATTTTTTGGAACCTCTTCTGTAGGTGTGGCCTGCTTTCCAGGTCCACTGGTGGAACCTCTTCTAACTGGTTCGGTAGATTTGACGAACCGGTTCTACCGAATAGGTGCGAACTGGTAGGAACCCACCTCTGCTATAAAGTAAATACTTGATTTATGACTTGATTTCTGCGGCCCTCCCAATCTCCATTTTCGCTGGCAGAGGCACTGTAGGCCGGTCCCCAGGGTAGCCCCCCGGTCCAGATCTAAGCACCCCGCGAGCCAGATCCAGCCCCTGGGCCTTAAGTTTGACACCCCTGCTTTAGAATGCAACGAATTCACCTGCTTTTCCAGATGAATTAAAGGACAGCAGAGAAAAGGAGAAGCAACAGAATGAGATCGACGGTTCCACCACAAAACCGCGGTAGACTAAAGCGCGCTCGACGAAAGCGCGTACGTGACGTCATCACAGCACGACGAAAACAGCACGCTGTGATCGGTAAACTTAAAATTAACGCGTAAATCTAAACCTAACCCCCCCAAACCTAACCCTAAACCTAACCCTAAGCCTAACCCTTAACCTAAACCTATACCTAACCCTTAACCTAACGCTAAACCTAACGCTAACCCTTAACCTAACCCTAAACCTAACCCTAACGCTTAACGTAACCCTAAACCTAACCCTAACCCTAACCCTTAACCTAACCCTAACCCTAACCCTTACCTTTATGTGAATCAGCTTGCTTTAAAAGCGCTTTTTAAAGCGCCCTTTTTTCTCCGCGGTCGTATTTGTCGCGCTGCTGATGACGTCACGTACGCACTTTAATCGGGCGCGCTTTAGTGGACCGTGGTTTTGACGGGTCACGGAGATCGACTGCCTGCTTCATTTGTTATCCGTCGTAAGATTCTGATTCCCTCTCTGCCCTCCCCACCCACCCACCCACCCCTCCCGCACCGTGAATGCTCACACAAGCTAGCTTCTTGCCATACATTCACAAGGATTTCACTAAAATATTTCTTGTTTTCTCAAGTTTACATCTCCCAGCCTTTCACGGTTGCTATGAGGCAGTCTGCCCGAGAGATGAAAATAAATCTGTGTCATTTTTATTTTTCCCCCTCCTTCCCTTATGTGTGAAGTTCATTTCCGCTTATTTCTCCCACACATATAGGCGGGTTGTGCTGGCTTTGTAAACGGATCGCGTTCTTCTCGTGCTCTTTCAGTGAACGGATACATATGCACCAAAACTCTGTTCTTGGAAGACCATATGCTCAGGTCTGTCAGCTTAAAATACCCACAGCCAAGCGATGCTTTCATTCCAAGAAGCTTCGCCTTTGTTCACCATCTATCTTGCGAGGTTAATTAATCAGCCTTAAAAAATATTGAAAAGTGATAGGCAGGAGCGAGAGCTTCCAACTTGTTCACGTTTCTGGCTCCTTAAAATTCTTTTACTTTGCTTCCAACTCCAAGATGAGGCTGCCCGATTTGACTGCTGTTTTTTCTTTGATACTACAGGACTGAAAAACCAATTTTTAGCCGCGCAAACAGGCCGGGTTCATGGATGGCGGGCAGGCATGGTTCACTGTTGGGGAGGGGCGCTTCCTTCACTAGGCTCGTTTCAGTGAGGCCAGAAGTCTTCTGGAGTGGTGCTTTTGTCTATTTGGGGGGGGGGGGGAGAAATGGAAGATTCAGAGTAAAAGTTTGTACTTGAAGTACAGATAGAATAGAATAACAGAGTTGGAAGGGACCTTGAAGATCCTCTAGTCCAACCCCCTGCTTATGCAGGAAACACAATAGCATTTCAGACAAATGGTTATCCAATCTCTTCTTAAAAATTTCCAGTGTTGGAGCATTCACAGCTTCTGGAGGCAAGCTGATTAATTGTTCTCACTGTCAGGAAATTTCTCCTCAGTTCTAAGTTGCTTCTCTCCTTGATTAGTTTCCACCCATTGCTTCTTGTCCTGCCCTCAGGTGCTTTGGAGAATAGTTTGACTCTCTCTTCTTTGTGGCAGTCCCTCACATATTAGAAGACTGCTATCATGTCTCCCCGTGTCCTTCTTTTCATTAAACTAGACATACCCAGTGCCTGCAACCGTTCTTCACATGCTTTAGCCTCCAGTCACCTAATCCTCTTTGTTGCTCTTCTCTGCCCTCTTTCTAGAGTCTAGAAGTGATGTCTTCTGTCCCTTAACTGCCTCTTCCTCTAGAACAGGGTTAGGGTTAGGTGAGCAGAGAGAAAGTGACTAGCCTAAAGTCACTCAAAAACCTTTCATACCTAGGTGGGACGAGAACTCTCAGCCTCCTGGTTTCTAGTCTGGTGCCTTAACCACTGCAGAACACCCCACTCTTATGGCTTTCCAGAGGTTGCTGAACAACTGGCTTTTCCAGTTGTTTGCTTGTGTAGTCTTCAGTCTCAGTATTAGTGAACTGCCGTTATTGCATTCTTTCTTCTTCTTATTATTATAATAAAGGTAATGGTTCCCCTCGCACATATGTGCTAGTCATTCCCGACTCTAGGGGGCGGTGCTCATCTCTGTTTTAAAGCCAAAGAGCCAGCACTATCCAAAGACGTCTCCGTGGTCCTGTGGCCGGCATGACGGAACGCTGTTACCTTCCCACCAAAGGTGGCTCCTATTTTTTCTACTTGCATTTTTTTACATGCTTTTGAACTGCTAGGTTGGCAGAAGCTGGGACAAGTAATGGGAGCTCATTTCGTTAGGCAGTGCCAGGGATTCCAACCACCAAACTGCCAACCTTTCTGATCGACAAGCTCAGTGTTTTAGCCACTGAGCCACTGCGTCCCTCTTAATTATTATTATTAGAGTATTGTTTTATTTTATACTGAATATCCGTTCCCTTCCTGCAGTCTGTTAGGCATGAGGGCATACAGCCTCATCAACTAATGTAGCTTGTGGAAGTGTGAACCTCATCTGTTTCTCCTTACCTTATTTCCGCACCTAACAGGGAATATTTGCATTTTTGCCTAATATTAAGGGTAGATTTGAATAATGTCTGGATTGTATGTTTTCCACCAGGACTGATTGACACTCTGCACTAATCCTAGCACAGTTGGGTACCAGCACCTATTGTGCGAAAGCAATCATTGAGTGATTTCCCCCACCCCATCCCCCAACAATACAAGAATACCTGAAGTTTTCCCAATATTTAGCAATACCTAATACAGCTTGTCTCCTCTGGTAACTTCTAGGTGTGGCATTAAAATGTCCATGTTTCGCAACGTTTCTTCCCCATCCCTTCTTTTTTTTAAAAAAAAATAATTGGCAACAAACTACAGGTTTGAAAAGAAATGAGTAGAAGGTTGAAATCTGGTATTTAAAATCCATTCCTGGGATAAAAGCTTGCAGATCGTTTTGTTGTTTAGTTCTACACTTTTTGGAATAGGGCTCTCTGCTAAGTTTCATGGGCTGACCCCCCCCGGGATTTGGGGGTCATTTTTTGTTGTTGCAGAAGATGGCTTAATACCGGGGTCTCCAAACTTGGCACCTTTAAGCCTCATGGAGTACAACTCCCAGAATTCATCAGCCAGCCGTTTTGTTGACCTGAAGTCAGCAAGTCTTAAAAGTTGCCAAGTTTGGAGCGCTCTGGTTTTAAGATTTTTGTGGGGCTGTTTCCCCCCCCCCACCCAGAGGTGGGTTCCTACCAGTTCACACCTATTCGGTAGAACCGGTTCATCAAATCTGCCGAACCGGTTAGAAGAGGTCCCACCAGTGGACCCGGAAAGCAGGCCACACCTACAGAAGAGCTTCCAAAATTTTTTGGAAACCCACCACTGGTCCTTGGATATGATTATTCTACACTATCATGCTCATATTTATAAAACTCAGTGCCTCTGTGAAAGGTAAGGATGACTACTGCGTTTGTGGTGCAATCAGAACATTGCGTGTGTTGACGTTGTTTTAACGCAAATCAAAGATGCCTTTTAAAAAACAAGTTTACATCATATTCTTATGCATGGCAGTGCTGTGTGTGGGGTAATTTAAGGTGGTTCTGACAAGTGTCGTTGGCATCTTTATATCCGGTCACATGGGCGGCAAGCCACTCCCATCCGGTCACATGGGCAGCAAGCCACTCCCACAAAGGAGGCCACACCCACAGAGTAGGTTCGAACAATTTTTGAAACCCACCACTGCCCCCACCCCAAAAAATAAGATGTTTTGCACTTCAGGAAATCTCTTGTGGTTTGTTTACCCTTTGGGTTTGCATCCCTCAAAAGAAACCTCCTTGTTATATATATGGAAACATCTACAATTCAATCATGTAGGCAAAGCATTGGCATCCTTCCGTCTCAAAAGACTATGGTGTCGTGGTCTGGAAAGAGGTCCTAACGCAGCATCTGGTGTGGCTAAAAAGTCCAATTCGGGAATGGAAATCCCTTCCACATTGAGGACAGATACATTTTGTCCCCTGCCCACCCCCCAGATTTCGCTGGTTCCTGGACTTCCTCTTTGCCTCAGCCTGCCGAACAAGAGTCTCTTCAAATTGGAGAAGGCCATGATGTGTCTTTAGCCCCCAAGCTGAACAGATCAGAGGTCAAGATTCCCCAGCTGTTAATGTCCATTCCAAAGGCCTTTAGATCCCTCTTGCAGATATCCTTATATCACAGCTGTGGTCTCCCTCTGCGGCGCTTTCCCTGAACTCATTCTCCCTACAGGAGATCTTTCGGAATCCCACCATCAGCCATTCTCACAACATGCGCAAGCCAGCAGAGACATCGCTGTTTCAACAGTGTATGCTTGCTAGAGATTCCAGCGTGTTCCAAGACTGCGCTATTTGGAACTTTGTCATACCAGGTGATGCCAAGAATACGTCGGAGACAGCGCCTATGAAAGGTGTTCAACTTGGTTCCACCACAAATGCGCAAACGACAAAAGCGTGCCTGACTAAACCGCGGTGACAAAACCGCGCCGACAAAACCACGCCGACGAATGAGCGCTGAAGCGCGCCAACAACAGCGCGCCGACAGAAGCGCGCTGTAACCTAACCCTAAAAATAACCCTAAACCTAACCCTAAACCTAACCCTAAACCTAACCCTAAACCTAACCCTAAACCTAACCCTAAACCTAACCCTAAACCTAGCCCTAAACCTTACCTTAACTTAAATCACGCTTCCGTCGGCGCGCTGTTGTCGGCGCGCTGTTGTCGGCGCGGTTTTGACATCGCGGTTTTAGCGCCGCGGTTTTGTCGGCGCGCTTTTGTCATTCGCGCATTTGTCGGGTCACGGTTCAACTTTCCCTCCTGCCATGCGTAGAGTCCAAGACTCACTGCAGTACGAGAGAGAACTCAGGACGCAGGCTCTGTAGAGCTGGATCTTTGTATGTTCCATCAGCTACTTATTAAGCCATACTCTCTTTGTAAATCTGGCAAGGACAGAGCAGATAATCTCTGGGTCTCCCTAATCTTTTCTCCCAATCTTCTTGTTCCTCAGCTTACCATCCTTTATCTCTTAACTGGATTTGCATCAGAGAGCGTTTAAGTAACAGGATTACCCCCCCAAAGGGCTTTCTAAGGAAGGACTATCTGTAAAGAAAGGACACATTTCACTTAGAATCTGGCTGGACATTCTACTGCATTCTTTAAAACTGTTCTTTTTTTTAACCAGTGGAAAATACAATACAATACAATAGCAGAGTTGGAAGGGACCTTGGAGGTCTTCTAGTCCAACCCCCTGCCTAGGCAGGAAACCCTATACCGTTTCAGACAAATGGCTATCCAAAATCTTCTTAAAGGCTTCCAGTGTTGGGGCATTCACAACTTCTGGAGGCAACTTCTGTTCCACTGATTAATTGTTCTAAGCGTCAGGAGATTTCTCCTCAGTTCTAAATTGATTAGTTTCCACCCATTGCTGCTTGTTCTACACTCGGATGCCTTGGAGAATAGTTTGACTCCCTCTTCTTTGTGGCAACCCCTGAGATATTGGAAGACTGCTATCATGTCTCCCCTAGTCCTCCTTTTCATTAAACTAGACATACCCAGTTCCTGCAACCGTTCTTCATATGTTTTGGCCTCCATTCCCCTAATCATCTTTATTGCTCTTCTCTGCACTCTTTCTAGAGTCTCCACATCCATTGTGGCAACCAAAACTGAATATATTCCAAGTGTGGCCTTACCAAGGCATTATAAAGTGGTATTAACACTTCACGTGATCTTGATTCTATCCTCCTGTTTAGGCAGCCTAGAACTGTGTTGGCTTTTTTGGCAGCTGCTGCACACGGCTGGCTCCTATTTAAATGGTTGTCCACTAGGACTCCAAGATCCCTCTCACAGTCACAACTATTGAGCAAGGTACCCCCTATATTGTACCCGTGCATTTCGTTTTGCTTGCCTAAATGTAGAACCTGACTCTTTTCACCATTGAATTTCATTTTATTAGATTGTGCCCAATGTTCAAGTTTGTCAACGTCCTTCTCTATCTTAGAAATTGCTTATATTCTTCTGCCAAAACACCAAAGGAAAACTAGACTTAGAGGTGCTGTGTGGGTTCATTTGAAGGTTGTTGACCTTACTAGTTTTCCTTATTTATGTATATTTATTTATTAGATTGTACGCCCCCCCCCAATCTCACCTAGTTCCCATCATCAAATATCCTAGAGCCGCATTCCTATCAAAGAGGCAACAAGGAGTCAAAATAGGGAGCGCCCGATCAAATCCAGCATTACCAGCGTTGTCCCCCAAGGCAATGTTTTGGGACCCATATTCTTTCTGTTTTACATTAATGACCTATGCAATTATATTATAAGCAGCTGCATCCTCTTCGCTGATGACGTAAAATTATTCAACAACACTGACAATATTACTACGTTACAAAGCCACCTTGACCATCTGTCTGAATGGTCGCGCAATTGGCAACTCCAAATCTCGACTAATAAAGACTCTGTCCTACACATTGGCCAAAAAAAAAATCAGAACATCAAATACAAGCTGGGTGGATACGACCTCATAGACGACCCTCACTCTGTCAAGGACCAAGGAGTACTCACGTCAAACGATCTAAGCCCCAGAGCATCTCTCCCCCCCCCCCCCCCGCTTTTCATTTTTTGCCCAGGACTTCAAACCGTGTGACCATGTCCACCATGAAACCATCTTTCCAAGCAGCCTCCATGTCTTCCTTCCCACTTGGAACTGAACCCAGAAGGACATTTCTTCCTACCCTGTAACGTCTAAGGCACTCTGGGAAAGATGCAAAAGAGCTGGAGCATCTTTCCGAGCAGGGGGTTGGGGTGGAAAAGTTTTCGGGAGAGTAGAAAGAGAGATTTTGGCACGCTGCTAAACCTAGCAGGGAGCAGAAAATTGGCTGCCTAACTTTTCAACGAACGGGGGCACACCAATTCATCTTGTGTCCATCTCATCAACCGTCTGGATCGGAGAGACTCGCGTCCATCGGAGGGACATAAACATTTCCGTTAATAGGACTAAGCCTAGTTGATGCTAAGCCTCGATCCAGCTTTGGTTACTTATTAATGAGGCTGCAAAGTGCCTCCACTTTAGACTTCGCTTAGCTCGGGGGGGGGGGGGTTGGGGGTGCCTTCCGCACATCAATTTGACTTCTATTAAATGACTAATGGCCACCGAGGCAAAATGTCCTCGCAGCAGAGATCACGTCCTATTTAGGATTTAATGTTTAAATATTTAATTAATTTAAACACTGCCAAATATTTAATTAAATGCCATCAAAGCCATCCTGACATTTCTGCTGGGCAAAAGGGGGGGGGGGGAGTGGGGAAGGGAGAGAAAGGGAGAGAGAGAGAGAGAGAGAGGGAGAGAGGAGGGGAGGGAAAGGAGCTCTCTAGCAGAATTGGGGAATCTTGGTTTGTCATAAGGGCACATCTGGGAAACACCAGGCAGGGGAAGATTGCAGGGGGCACAGAACAATGGAAGGGGTTACAGGGTTCTTTTTAAGGCAGAGAGATCATGTTCCCCAAAAAGATGGGGTGGAGGCAGGAAAAAAGAACACCTTAAATTTGATTCAGTTTAATTTACGTTGAAATATAATGGATATTATTATATATATGATACCATTGATACATTTAGCTTCTAGCTATGTTTCTTAACCATTGCTGTCGGCCCTTGAAAATCAAGGGAAAGTCTTAAGTCAAACTCAAATTTCTAACTAGGACACTTATGCATAGAGTGATTTGTCAATGCTTTTCTTCAGGATGTTTTATCCACGTCTCAATCTGTGCAAAAGAGACAATGAAAAGCTGTTTAGAACAGGGGTCCCCAACCTTTTGGATCTCAAGGACCACTAAATTCATAATTTAAAACCCCGCGGACCACTAATATGATCTGCCTAATGACTGGGTGGGTGGGTGTGGCTAGGTGGTCATGTGACTGGGTGACCAACTCGCTGTCACTCACGTGGAGGGGTGCCTTGCCCAGTGGTGGGTTTCAAAAATTTTTGGAGCCTCTTCTGTAGGTGTGGCCTGCTTTCCGGGTCCACTGGTGGAATCTCTTCTAACTGGTTCGGTAGATTTGATGAACCGGTTCTACCGAACCGGTGCGAACCAGTAGGAACCCACTTCTGGCCTCGCCGGCCTCTACTCGCCACTC
Source organism: Thamnophis sirtalis (assembly GCF_051295495.1). Lineage (NCBI taxonomy): Eukaryota > Metazoa > Chordata > Lepidosauria > Squamata > Natricidae > Thamnophis > Thamnophis sirtalis. Next base: position 39,847,487 of record NW_028261394.1, on the reverse strand, counting down.
CCCTCCCAGCCACTCTTCGCTTGCCTGCCCGGACTCCTTAGGGCCCCAACAGGAAGCAGTTGCTGGAGCTAAGCAGCCACCATGGGAAAGAGTTGGCAAAACAGCTCAATTCAAATTGGATCTGACCGAGAAGAAAGCTCAGCAGAAGCATCTCACTTAGGACTATGAGGCTTTCCAAGCAGAGGGGAGTGCAAGGCCAGGTACTGGGATCTGGAGGCTCAGTGGACTGAGATGGTCAGCCAGTTCCAGGCCAAGATGCAGTCCCACTGGAACAAGGCCCTCCGGCTCTTCACCACCAGCACACTTCCTTCCAGCCTTCGCCCAAAACCCCGCACCAGGAGGCTGAAGCAGACCCCAAGTTGGAATTTCTCTCCCCCACCTCCGACCCAGACAAAAGGATCCCGAAGGGGGAGATTCTCTGCAGCAACACAAGCATTCATTGCACATATCTGTCCCAGGGGGCGTATTTTGAGGACCCCTGATTTAGTGCAATATAACAAATGCAAATAATTTTCCTGCGGAGCACCAACATTTTCTCATGAACCACCAATTGGTGATTAAGAAGATGATTCTATGTGGGTGGGGTTTGCGGAATGGTTAAAATCCTCTGCGCCTTGTAGAGGAAGCTCTGGGTCCAAATAAGCATATAGGCTAGTGGTAGGCATTCAGTCCTGCCTGGGAAGGAAGGAGGCTCTTTGGCAGAATATGGGCTTTTAAATATTTAAAAGCAAGTGAGTTCTCCTTGCTAGAGGAGACCTGCCAAGAGTTTATGCCAGTCTCACTTAAATATTTACTTTGTTGTTTGTTAAAATACAAAGTGAAATATTTACTTTGCTGCTTAATAAAAAATGAATTTGTTAAGGGAATAGGTGGAAGACACATTGCAAGACCATGGAATGGCCTGAATCCTCCAGAAAGTTGGGGTTTTTTTTGGTGTGTGTGTGTGAAGTGAGCAAATGCTAGATGAGTGCATCTGTTCTATTAATGTGGTAGGCCTTCTTGGCTTAATGCTGGTTTATTTAACAAACCACAGTTGGATGGGTGGCGTCGGCCAGACAGTGTCGGCTAGCGACCCCCAGGGGGAAGAGCCTTCTCTGTGGGAGCGCCTTCCCTCTGGAATGAGCTGCCCCCGGAGCTTCGCATAATCCCCGACCAGCGGTCCTTCCGATGCGCCCTAAAAAGTTGGCTTTTCCAGCAAGCTGGCCTGGCCTGAACAAAATAAAAGAAATGATATATTATTGTTAATTTTAATCAAATTTTAAATGTTATTGTTAATCTTAATTGGGTTTGTTTTTTGGATACTCTTATCTTTTTTTTAAAAAACTTTTGTAATATGTGTCTTTTTTAATGTTGTACGCCGCCCTGAGTTCTTGGGAGAAGGGCGGCATATAAATCCAATAAACAAACAAACAAACAAACAAACAAACAAACAATGGGTACAGTCACACAAAGCCACAAACTGCATTTGGGGCGTGTAATGGTTGGATTCTACTGTGATCAACTTAGGGCAGGGAAATGCACAGCCCCTTGCCTGTCATCTTCCTGGTAGACCTGATATATGATAAAAAGCATCGACAATGGGTTTGTCCTTGATTGTGTAAGAAGGGACCATGTATTTTTCATATTTGAATCTCTCCCTCTCCCTCTCTCTCTCTCTCTCCCTCCCTCCTTCGCTCCCTCCCTTTTTTACAAATCGTACTTCTGAATGCTGAGTTCCCTAATTACTGGAAACTGGTTGGTTTCACCTACCTTATTAAGCCAAAATACAGTTTTCTTCTTTATGGCTGAACAGAATAATCTGTGTTTTGTAAAGTACATTTTATGGGTGAACAGGTGAATCAGAGGTTTGTTATTCCATGAAACCATGGTTAAACAATCCAGAGTTTACTATATTGGGTTTATGTACCTATTGGATGACATCTGTCAGTAAATAGGTCTCCGAGCTTCCTAAATGGGATAACAACCCATAACAGTATGAACTTTCATAAATTAGATTGATAAACACGACAGTTGTCTTTTCCTGCTTTCACAATATCTGTGTCCCCTCCCTCCTCCTAAATTAATGGTTATTCAGCTGTAGTACAAACAGGGTTTGTGTTCTCAATGAAGAGGCTAGACATGCATACAGACATACTCAAGCTTTACTTATACCATAATTGGAATAGGAAGTTACACACTCTTCCTTTTCTAGAAGCCTTTTGGAGAGATACTGTTGATTACCCAAATAGAGCATTTCAAAGATTCTACTGCCACCTTGTGGACATGAAGACCTTATATTTATTTAGTCTGCATATGAATGAAATGTCCTTTAAAAAAAAAACAATGAGAATTGAAAAATTATGGATGAGCTTTCAGGAAAGATCTTCACCATACTCCCAGGAATAGATTTTTGATGTCATCTCAAAGGTTATGGAAACACAGACGATACATAATTAAAAAAAAACCCCAATAATAATAACTATAATGTAATAACACATTACAATTAATGTAATAATTAACTGTAATAATAGAGCTCCTCTGATATATTTATTTATATGATGGCTGGTATATGGATCCACCTTTTGTCACTAGAGGTTCTAGTTCTAGCCAAGACTTGGCTGTGTTCATACATCACACAAAGACAAATCTAGTAAACCGTTGTTAATTGTATAAATCATCATTAGCTGGATTCACATAACACACTACTCCCTAAAACTAGGAGTTCTCTGTCCCATTAGGAACTATGGTGCGGGCACACTCACAAAATGGTTGTTGAGTCCCGCCTACTCACAAACAGCTCCCACCAAGAACAAGGGGCTTAGATACCGGAATGTTATTGGCAAATTCTTAACCAGATTTTGCAGACCAGTGACAACCTGCAAAGGAAAGGAACCAGAGGTGGGTTCCTACCAGTTCGCACCTTTTTGGTAGAACCGGTTCGTCAAATCTACCGAACCGGTTCTATCAAAGACGTCGGACCAGGGCTACCGAAGACGTCGGACCAGGGCTGTCCGACGTCTTCGGACAGCCCTGGCTCTTCAGCTTTGAAACGGAGATGAGCATCGCCCTCTAGAGTTGAGAACGACTAGCACATATGTGCGAGGCGAACCTTTACCCTTACTTTACGAGCCAAGGTGGCGCAGTGGTTAGAGTGCAGTACTGCAGCCACTTCAGCTGACTGCTAGCTGCAGTTCGGCGGTTCAAATCTCACCGGCTCAAGGTTGACTCAGCCTTCCATCCTTCCGAGGTGGGTGAAATGAGGACCCAGACTGTGGGGGCGATATGCTGACTCTGTAAACCGCTTAGAGAGGGCTGAAAGCCCTATGAAGCGGTATATATAAGTCTAACTGCTATTTACAGTGGCTCCCGTGTTTCAATTGCTGGGAAAACATCAGAAATTCAGGAACAGATTTCTCCACCCCAATAACGCACCTGCCTGAAAAGAAATTATTCTCTCATTTATATGAAAGGCACCTCCTGAATTTTGAAATGTTGGCAAGTAGGAACATGGGGTTGTTTTTTTTTTTTTGAATGGGCATTATTTTTCTGTTCTCCTATTACAGATGAACATCTTTTCTTAATAGAGGGAAGCGACGAGAAAGGATCAGGATTCGGCAGTGCAAATTGATGTTTTGGCAAGTACAACAGAGGTTTTTTTTTTTACTGGAAATGGTAGAATGGCTTAAGAATCCACACAATTCTGTTGTTATTTCCGATGGAAATAGTAAATTACTTGGTTTTTTTACTGGGTGTTTTTTTTTTTCATCTGTAGTAATGCATGCATCTCGGTTAAGAGATATGCAAAAATCGAGGCAGAATGCCAGATTTTCAATAAAACAGTCACATAATGTTGTTCAAGCAATCTGCCAGCTTCCTAATACAGGCATGTCTCAATAGTCATCCCCAAAAAACAGCACAGCTGTAGTGAGGTGGCTAAAGAGAACAACTACAAAAACAATATTGTTGGTTCTGGTGACTCTGACTTTGGAGTAAAATAATGGTTGGACTGGAAGACCTCCAAGGTCCCTTCCAACTCTGATTCTCTTCTCTTCCCTTCCTCTCCATTTCACTCCACTCCATTCCGTGGTGGGTTTCCATGTTTTTTTACTACTGGTTTGCTCATGCACACATGCGCGATGCTTTTGTGCATGCGCAGAAGCATCTGGTTAGGTGGGTGGAGCATCCTACTGCCTCTACTATTGGTTCACCTGATCTGGGCCGAACCAGGAGCCACCCATCTCTGGCTCCATTCCATTCCATTCCATTCCATTCCATTCCATTCCATTCCATTCCATTCCATTCCATTCCATTCTATTCTATTCTATTCTATTCTATTCTATTCTATTCTCTTTGACTCTGGTGGGTAATGTTAGTAAAGATAAAGGTTTCCCTGTCCAATCATGTCTGACTCTAGTGCTCACCTCCGAAGCCAGCGTTGTCTGAAGACATTTTCCCTGGTCATGTAGCGAGCATGGCTATATGCCAAAGGCACATGGAACACTGCTACTTTCCCAACAAAGTGGTACCTATTAATCTACTCGCATTTGCATACTTTCAGACTGCTAGGTGGGCAGGAGCTGGAGCAAGAACGGGAGCTCACCTGTTCCACAACGCTCGGGTCTCGAACCTGGGATGACAGCTCTTCAGCTGACAAGTTCAGCGTCTTTAACCACTGAGTCTGACCCTAACTGTAGAGTAAAATAATGGACTCTGGTGGCTGGTGCTAGAGAGTGATTATTGTCCTTTCATTCTTAACCATTCCTGTATCTTTGGGGTAGAGTTGGGTTTGTTATGCTCAATCATCCTTCAGAGACATCTCCAAAATGTAGGTGACCTCAGAGAGCTTCAAAAGATGTCACCAAGAGCCGAGGTGGCGCAGTGGTTAGGGTGCAGTACTGCCGGCCACTTCAGCTTACTGTTATCTGCAGTTCAGAGGTTCTAATCTCACTGGCTCAAGGTTGACTCAGCCTTCCATCCTTCCGAGGTGAGTGAAATGAGGAGCCAGATTATTTGGGGCAATATGCTGACTCTGTAAACCGCTTAGAGAGGGCTGAAAGCCCTATGAAGCGGTATATAAGTCTAACTGCTATTGCTATTGCTAAGTTGTAGGAAATCATGAAGTACATGACTAACAACAATGCGATTCACTAAATTTAATATTTAATGCAAGGGGCATAACATTAGGGCTGGTCCCATAATACAATGGGATACAATAATAACGTTATTCTATAATAACATTAATAATGTTGGGGCTGGTCCCATCCCGTGAACCAGAAATGGAATACATCAGGGGTGAAATTCAGCAGGTTCTGACAGGTTCTGGAGAACCGGTAGTGGAAATTTTGAGTAGTTCGGAGAACCGGCAAATACCACCTCTGGCTGGCCCCAGAGTGGGGAGGGAGTGGGGATTTTGCAGTATCCTTCCCCTGCCACGCCCACCAAGCCATGCCCACAGAACCAGTAGAATATATATTTTTTTGAATTTAACTACTGAGATACATCCATGAATTTAATTCTCTTAAGCAGCCACAGCTGGAATGGCAAATGGTGAAAGATTCCGGATGATGTAGTTTGACAGCATCTGGAGAGTAACAGTGCTTTGGGATAAAGTTTGGTTTCTAAATATTTTCTTACTGAATTACAGTCCACAAAATTTCAGGCAGCGAGTAATAAATCATCGGCGTCATTTTAGAGGATTCCCCCCTTCTTCCATTTTTGTCACCCAAGTGATAACATTGACAAAGCTAAATGGGAAATATTAGTGGCTTAACACAGTTGTTATCGCTTTATCCTTTTCTAAATTATACAGAGGTTAAAAACCTCTCTCTCTCTCTCCCTCTCTCTCTATATATATAAAGCTGGAGAGGAGATTTTTTTTTAAAACCACAGCAAGCAAAAAAACCCATTTTCCAGTCAGTTTCCTGGATGCAGCAAAGATCAAACTATTTGATCTCTAGTTGAAGAAAGATCTCAGCCTTATAACACAGCACTGAGTGCTCCGGTTAATTCCTAGCAAAAGGGGGTGAAAAAGAGAAGGGGAAATTTACGTGTGAGCTCTTGAAGTAATGAGACAAAAGTAACGTTGATTGGCCTCATTTATTGCAGTTCAAAAGCTGGTTATCGCTGCCGCAATGATGAAGGGCCAAGCGGTGATCGTTCTGTATCGCCAAGAAATTAGTGCTACCTCCACAAAGTGCATTCAATCGGAAGGCATTGGAAACTAAACCCACTCCCAGTTTAGATGCTGTTAGAACATGGGTGTCAAACTCAAGGCCCACAGGCCGGATCTGGCCCAGGATGTGGTCAGATTTGGCCCACGGGCCATCCTTGTCTACCCAATGCAAAAAGGAAAGATGAGGCCAGAGTGACTTCAGCCCAGTCTACCCAATGCAAAGGGGAAACATGATAGCAGTTTGGGGAGTGGCACCAAGCTGGCCATGCCCATCCAGTTGGCCACACCCACACAGCCACACACGGACAGTCAGCCATGCCCATGCCCCCCCAGAGGTCAACCACAGACCTGATGCGGCCCTCAATGAAATTGAGTTTAAGACCCCTATGTTAGACCAAAGGGCTAAGACATTGAGCTTCTCGATCAGAAAGGTTGGCGGTTCGAACCCCTAGTGCCGCATAATGGAGTGAGCTCCCGTTACTTGTCCCAGCTTCTGCCAACCTGGCAGTTCAAAAAGACGTAAAAACGCAAGTAGAAAAATAGGAACCACCTTTGGTGGGAAGGTAACAGCATTCTGTGCGCCTTCAATGTTTAGTCATGCCAGCCACATGACCAGAGAGAATGTCTTTGGACAGCACTGGCTCTTCGGCTTTGAAACGGAGATGAGGACTGCCCCCTAGAGTCGGGAATGACTACCACATATGTGCAAGGGAAACCTTTACCTTTTACCTATATTAGACCAACAATCAAATGCATATAATAATGGTCACTTCTTCGTCTCAGAAAAATTGGGAATATTTTGATTGTGGGCTAAGAAGTTAGAAACCATTGGCTGATGGCAACTTGGTAGTTGATTTTGTTGTAAAGGATTACTCAATATGGTAAACTATGGTTACAAAGCTGAATCTGGATCCACATCGAACCTTGTTGCAAAATCAAACAAACCGTTGTGGGTAATGTGTGAACCAGTCATATTCTTCACATACATGTCGTATATATGTTCTTCTCAGGGGTGGGTTTCAGGTGGTTCGCAGCGGTCCCTGCGAACCGGTTGGTCAGCGAACCCGGAAGTAACTAACTTCCGGGAACGCCGAAGGATCCACCCGCCTGCCCGCGTTTCTTACCCGGTTTTGACGAATTCTGCGCTTCCACGCATGCGCAGAATGCATACAGCGCCTGCGCGATCCTCCTGGAGCATCGCACAGGCGCTAGTACGCATGCGTGCACTGCGCGCGTGCACGAAGATGCCACCGGCCCCGTTCCAACCGAACCGGTTGGAACAGGGTGAGAAACCCACCCCTGGAACTTCTTCTGTAACACAGTTCAGCCATTGATTAGGACATGCCCGTCAATCAAGCCTCACACTGACGTTTGGAAGTTTCCAGATCGAATGTGGTTTTAGTTTGGCAGCTGCATTTTAAAAACAAATGATCAACGAAATGATGTTGATAGAATTAAGAATTTGGCTTGTTGCTTTTGTCTGTAGAGTGAAGGAAGGAAATAAGGGCATGGATAACTCTATAAAATATTCTTCCTAGAACTGTGCATGATTTCCGTCAAATTCTCATTGCTTTAACAAAATTATTCCAAAGTGAATGTTTGGGTCAAAGTTAAATTCAACTGCAGGGAAAGTTTATAAGTAAACAAAAAAAGACTCGTTTCAATAAAATTGACTTTTTTTAATAAAAAAAGTCAATTTTATGGTCCTGTTTTCCTGCATCATGTTCAGAAACGGTCCATAAATAGCACAAAAATGTTAGTAGCCTTCCACCTTAAGTGACTGTTTTGTATTATTAGTATTATTTTTAAACGTAGGATTTGCAAACCTTTCTTCACGAAGTATATCAAAAGGAAAGATTTCTGGGCCTCTGTTTCAGTAGATCTTTGTTATTTGTGAGCTATTGTGTTGCAAATCACAATCCTAAGCATTTTTAGGCATTCTATTCTTAACTCCGGGGTTTTGATCCACTCCATTTTCTAAGAAAACTGTCAATCACGGAACAACAGTTTGATACTTTTATTTATTCTTGCATATCTTACAGGGGAAATATATTGTCTGCTTAGCATCGCACTCCTTCGCTATTATTTATCTAAAATCTAAACCCATCTAAAATATATGATTTGGGGGCGGCTAACCATGCTGGTAGTCCTCAACTTACAACAGTTCGTTTTATGGCTTACAACAGTTCGACTTATGACCATTTCCCACACTTACGACCATTGCAACATCCCCATGGCTCCGTGATCAACATTCAGATGCTTGGCAACTGGTTCATCGTTATGATCGCTGCTGTGTCCCAAGGTCATGTGATCGCCTTTTGTGACCTACTCACAAAGTCAATGTGGGGGGGGGGAGAGCCAGATTCACTTAATGACCGGGTTGCTAACTGATCAGCTGTAGTGATTCACTTAACGGCTGTGGTAGGAAAGGTTTTAAAATGGGGCAAAACTCTCATTGAGACATTAACAAACGTTAATGTGTTAATTAACATTTAATTTTTTTTAATGCAAGTAGTATTACTTGTATTAAGTAATACTGGAAATTATTGGGTTGGGTATCAGTTGTAGTCATGAGCTGAGGAATACTTGTATTAAAAATAAGCCATGTACAAAAGGTCACATATAAACACATCAGTAGTGGGTTTCAAAAATTTTTTGAACCTACTCTATGGGTGTGGCCTCCTTTGTGGGAGTGGCTTGACGGCCATGTAACCTGGTGGGAGTGGCTTGCCGGCCATGTGTTTTCTTTCTCTCTCTCTCTCTCTCTCTCTCTCTCTCTCTCTCTCTCTCTCTCTCTCTCTCTCTCTTCTCTCTCTCTCTTTCCTTCCTTTTGTCTCTCTGTCCTGTTTTCCTTTTTTTCTTTCATCTTTCTCACTTTTCTTTCTTTTTTTCTTTTTTTCTTTTTTTCTTTTTTTCTTCCTTCCTTCCTTCCTTCCTTCCTTCCTTCCTTCCTTCCTTCCTTCCTTCCTTCCTTCCTTCCTTTCTTTCTTTCTTTCTTTCTCTTTCTCTCTCTGTGAGTCTGTGTGTGTGTGTGTGTGTGTGTGTGTGTGTGTGTGTGTGCGTTAGTGGTGGGTTTCAAAAATTTTTGGAACCTCTTCTGTAGGTGTGGCCTGCTTTCCGGGTCCACTGGTGGGACATCTTCTAACCGGTTCGGTAGATTTGATGAACCGGTTCTACCAAACTGGTGCGAACTGGTAGGAACCCACCTCTGGAACACATAGCATCCAAAGTTAAAAAAACAACAACACGGATTCATGATATGATCAATGCAACCAGGAAATGGGTTCGATTACACACCCAGGCTGAAGCACAGCATCAAGGCCTTGCAAAAGGCGAGCAGGGTTGGGGCCAATCTGGCGGGATGATTCCAGAGGGCAGGCCCCATCGTTCTTGGACCCTATCAAACCGCACGGCCTAGGATATGGGACTTTCTACTAAAAACCCAGGGGTCATGGTGGCTCAGTGGCTAAGGTGCTGAGCTTGTCAATCTGAAAGGTCGGCAGTTTGGTGGTTCGAATCCCTAGCACCGCGTAACGGAGTGAGTTCCCATTACTTGTCCCAGCTTCTGCAGTTCGAATGCACATAAAAATGCAAGTAGAAAAATAGGAACCGTCTTTGATGGGAAGGTAACAGTGTTCCATGCGCCTTTGCCATTTAGTCCTGCCGGCCACATGACAACGGAGACGTCTTCGGACAGCGCTGGCTCTTCGGCTTTGAAACAGAGATGAGCATCGCCCCCTAGAGTCAGGAATGACTAGCACATATGTGCAAGGGGAACCTTTATCTTTAACGTACTAAAAATCCAGCTTCGGTAACTGAGGACTGTCAATTGTTCCTTTCTCTTTTTGGGTCACCCTTTATATATTTCTTCTACCTGATTGCTATTTACATGTGATCCAAATGGCACACATATTAAGATAATCCATGCTAGAGTTTGCTCTTCCTTATGCCAAAATCAAAATCAGGCACTCACCGGATAGGATTTTTCCCAGGGTGATTGAACAGTTAAGAGCCATCTTCCCCAATTTGGAGCCTTCCAAATAGGGTTGGGCTGTTGACAGTCGTCATTTCTAACCTGGGCTAAGGGAAATGAGTTATGGAGGACATGCTGCAGATGAATCTAGCCAAAAACAAAGCAGATCATTGCCAGTTGCATAGCCATCTGTCTGAAATGGTATAGGGTTTCCTGCCTAGGCAGGGGGTTGGACTAGAAGACCTCCAAGGTCCCTTCCAACTCTGCTATTGTAAAGTTTGTTTTTGTTCATATTTATGGAATAAGCCCTTGTCGTTTGAGTTCACATGTGACATTAATTTATGTTGGAACAGAATCATTCCTGTGTAGCCTCTTTCTTTCTTTCTTTCTTTCTTTCTTTCTTTCTTTCTTTCTTTCTTTCTTTCTTTCTTTTTCTTTCTTTCCCTCCTCCTCTTCTTCTTTTCTCCTCCTCTTTTCTTCTTCCTCTCCTCCTTCTCCTCCAATATCTTAATGTAAGGTATTTTAAGAATGCACATGGTAATCCACAATAATCCTCCTCTTCTTCTTCTTCTTCCTCCTCCTCCTCCTCTGTCTTTTCCTCCTCCTCCTCCTCCTCCTCCTCCTCCTCCTCCTCCTCCTTTATCATCATAGATAAAAATAACTATGTGTGTCTCCATGTTCCAGCATAACTCTGGAACGCCTTGAGCAATTTCAACCAAACTTGATACACAGATGACTTACCCTCTGGAAGCAAATACTGTGGGGGCAACACACCCCTAGCCCCCCTCGGGGTGTGTGTTCTGTTAAGATACTTCTTCTCCTCCTTCTCCTCTTCCTCTTCTTCCTCTTCTCCTCCTCCCTCCATTTGAATCCCACTGTGTTTAATAGCTGGACGGGGTTCTGATAAAATACAAACTGTGGCATAAGGCAACCCAAAATAATATCCATCAAATAAAACAGTGTAGTGCAGCTCTCCTTTTCTGTAGCTTAATTCCTGTGTTTTTAAGCGTCTTGCTTAAATTGTCAATGTACACTTGTATTCCCAGGCTTATGCTGTAGTCTGGGTTTAATATACTATTTGCTTAATGGCCCATTGACATAATCATTTGATATAGATCCTAGTCATACCACATTACCAGGTTGTGATATATTAATATAGCTACTTATTAATGTTGGATGAGAAACCTATTACATCATTATCCATGAGCAATTAGTTGCTATCTATCGCAGGTATATACATTTAGCAGAAGTCATTAGGAGCTTGGCGGCTTCAAATTGCTGGGTCTTCTCAGTTAAGATGGAAATCAACTGGAAATCTTTCGAGTTCCATCACTGAGTTGTAGGTGGAAAACAGCCCTTGCTGCAATTTTACCATAACTGCTTCCCAAAAGAGCTACAGTCCTTGACTTTTGACCCCAATTGAGCCCAAAATTTCTGTTGTTAAGCGGGACATTTGCTCAGTGAGCTTTGCCTCACTTTACGACTTTTCTTGCCACAGTTGTTAAATGCATCACCACAGTTGATGTTAGGAGCCCGGTTGTTAAATGAATCTGGTTTCCCCATTCTTGACCATTTGCTTGTCAGAAAATCACAAAAAATGGGATAGCAATAGCAATAGCAATAGCAGTTAGACTTATATACCGCTTCATAGGGCTTTCAGCCCTCTCTAAGCGGTTTACAGAGATATTGCCCCCAAGAACAATCCGGGTCCTCATTTTACCCACCTCGGAAGGATGGAAGGCTGAGTCAACCCTGAGCCGGTGAGATTTGAACAGCCGAACTGCTGAACTGCAGTCGGCTGAAGTAGCTTGCAGTGCTGCATTTAACCACTGTGCCACCTCAACAATCCCATGATTGTTCCAGAGGTGAGATGCTCCCAGCATTATTGTCGGTTTGGTGTTCGCAAACATTTTGAAAACCATGAAAAAAGAAAATCTGAGGCATTTTGAATTGATCTAGAAGCATGCTGGATTCCATAAGTGGTTGCTGAGATGATATCTTGTAAATCGGGTTTTCAAAAAACAACATTTGGGTGCCATTTCTTGGAAGCAGTAGGCCAAGAAAGCATTAATTCCACCCACTGAAAAGTCAGCAGAGTTACCTTTGAGGGACACGAACAGAGGTGGTATTCAGCAGGTTCTGACCAGTTCTGGAGAACTGGTAGCAGAAATTTTGAGTAGTTCAGAGAACCGGTAAATGCCACCTCTGACTGGCCCTGCCCCCATCTATTCTCTGCCTCCTGAATCCCAGCTGATGGGTAGGGAATGTGAATTTTACAGTATCCTTCCCCTGCCATGCCCACCAAGCCACACCCACCAAGCCATGCCACGCCCACCATGCCACGCCCACAGAATCGTTAGCAAAAAAAATTGAATCCCACCACTGGGCACGAAGTTTAGCGGTTAAAGATGCTGAGCTTGTTAGTTGGAAAGCTGACAGACGAGGTTCGAGACCCGGGCACCGAGTGATGAAGTGAGCTCCCTTTACCTGCCCCAGCTCCTGCCCACCTAACAGTTCGAAAATCATGCAAATGTGAGTAGATAAATAGGTACCATTTTGATGGGAAGGTAAGAGCGTTCCATGTGCCTACGCATATAGTCATGGGGCTACATAACCACAGAAGGGTCTTCAGACAACATTGGCTCCCTCATCTAGGAAATCAAGGTGAGCGTCTCCCTCTAGCTTCTGGCACAACTGGACAGGGCAAAACCTTTTACCTTTATCGTACTATACTACCTTTAAATGAAACCGATGTTTGAAAGCTGTACACTGTGGTTCTTTCAGTGGGTGTTCCTATGCATGCAGCCACCAAGAAATGAAGACTTTAGCTCAAAAGGAAATGCCAATTAGTTATTTGTATAAGAGCTATTTTGCTTATTAGCCCAAGAGGAGTAACACATTTTGAAATGGCTTTTAGCAAAAAATAAAAATTATAGTCCCACAAACCACGTCCTGAATAATTCCTTGTTATGGGAATGTAGCCCTGTTTTCATCTGGTTTTGGTAATCATTTTTTGGGGGGGGTTGAACTCCCTCCCCTCTGCCTTTCTATTGTTTCTTAAGTTGGTTATAACTCAATTGCTTTTGATTTAATTAGTTGATTTTTTTAACGAATTGTTAAGATATTTTGCAGGCTCTTTTGGATTGTAGTATAGGATAAACATGTGTAAAATAAATCCACGGCTTTGCTAAAAAGGAAGGAGAGGGGCCAGGAATTCAAAGTTCAAATTGTTCTAAAACCATAATAAAAAACATCTCTGGGCAAACTGTGTTATACGAAATTATTACAGATTGCATTATCCAAAATGAGAATCATATTAGTACATAATCCAGTACTGTACTAAATGTGACATTTTCACATCATAATTGTTTGGAAGATTGAAATTCCCCAGTTCTTCTGGAAGGATATATCCCTGCTTTTAGCTTTGGAACTGAAAAGATGAACAAGGATAATCCAAAAATGTTCTATTTGGGGGAGTTCTCTGGCTTGAAGGTGAATATAACTGTCTTCTCCAACCTGATGTTCTCCAGCTAAACTGGATTACAATTTCCATTACCCCAAACTGATGGTCTATGCTTTCATTTCAGAATTGCTGGAAAAATCCAGGCTGAAGAATGCTGGGCTAAAAAATATTCAAAAAGTTGGGTTTTCTGACTACATCAAACCATAATGTAGTTTCTTCAGTTTGACATATTGTGGTTTGTAAACAAAATAACTGTGCCTCGTAAACCATGATTTATGAGCGTTCTGCAAACCAGTTGTTCCGTAGTAAATAAGATATAGTTAAAGCGAGCCCTGAGTTAGTTCTGCTTGTGAACCAGTTCTATATGTTGAAAACAGCTAGAAAACTTGAATATGGTCCCTCTGTCAATTACCAAATCACAGAACAAAGAGGGTTGTGTTTTAAAAAAGATACGAGCGGTTTCTTGCATATAGAATGTAAGAAAAATGTTTAATAATTTGTCCATTTACGTCAACTGTTCCACCTTAAGCATTATGATGATCATATTAGCGTGATAAAAGATGAGTGTCAGACAAGGTGCTTTTGAAATGTGCCCACTGACCTATCTATCAGCAAATCTTACAGTGTTATGGGAACAACACACAATTCTAGATCTTTCTATTTGTAGCAACTTCACTGAACTCAACAGAGCCGCTTGACAGATATGTGCAGAACTGAAGCCGTGTTTTGGCTATAGCAAATATACGTATATCTTCTATATCTATGCTGGTTAAAGAGTGATACCCTGTTTCTCCGAAAATAAGACCTCCCCGGATAAGAAGCCCAATCAGGCTGTTGAGTGCATGCACGAAAATAAGCCCTCCCATGAAAATAAGCCCTCCCCAAAATATTTAAATGCATGCACAGCTGGTCTCCGCCATTTCCTGAGTGTGTGTGAAAGGGGGGACATCCCCACGCGCCCTGCATTCACCTGCCATCCATGTAGAATGGCTTCCCGGAGGCTGCTCCCACAAATCCTAGCTTCCGCGCCCTTTCTCTTAGTGGCGGCCACAAAAAGAGGCCCAGGGACGCTAGGGCTGGCAAGAGTGTGCCAGAAACAAAGCAGAACTTCTGGTCCTCTCTGAATCAGCTGATCCAGGGGTCGAGATTAAGCCCCCTCCCGTATCTCAAAAAGAATAAGACTTCCCCAAAAATAAGGCCAAGCGCTTATTTCAGAGGTCAAAAGAAGATAAGACCCTGTCTCATTTTTGGGGAAACACGGTAGATTGTGTCCAATCTTACACAATTCTATTCTATTCTTTCATCACTGTATCTACTTGTTTTAGTTTGAGCTAATATAAATTAATATTTAAAGTGAGCTTCCTCTTAAAGCCAGTTAAAGATTCCCTTCAGGAAAGGACAACAGTATTCCCAACAGCTCAATGGAACACACTTATCTCTGCTTCCAGGTGATTTCCTTTGGAAGCATTCCCATAATCCAACAGCATTTGGGTCATTCAAATACAGTCTCTCCAGCCATATGGGGTTTAATTGTAGAACAATGATGCTCACACAGTCGGGATTACGTTTAAAGGTCATTAAAGGCAGGATAGAAAAGGTTTTTTTTTAAATAAAAAAAAAGACCAGCAATTTTTCTGGGCGCCAAATATAGATTAAAAACAGTTGTCTCTTTTGCTTGAACTTAAACCACTGGCAGCCATATGTGTAAGCAAATAAAAGTTTTTTCTACTCTGCTGTTATACAGATTGTTCACTGATCTTTATTTCTTCGCCAGTTGGCTGTGGAATGAGAGAGAACAATAGATTCAAGATAAAGTTATTTTGCATTTGTGATGAGCGCAAGTGCGGTACTATCTACCTTGCATTATACTAAAATGCACGCGCGCGCACACACACACACACACACACACACACACACACCGGGAAAAAAAAGGAGAAAAATTAAACCACATTTTTAATTAACTGATAAACTATTAATCAAATTTTTGCAATGTTAGGTGACACATTATTCATTTAGATAGAATGACTGTGAACTTAACTAATCAAATCTGATTTGCTCACATATGCTTGATTGAAATACATTTTAACTAGCATATACAAAGAGAAAAATCTTGGATTTCTTACCTAATCTTCAGAGTAGGCTGCTGAGTTAATAAGGGCAGTATTTTTTTTTTTTTTAGATGAGACCACCATTTCTTAATCTGCATATCAAAATCAAGGGCAACTTAATTGCAAAACACATATTCCTGAAATCTAATCATTATACTGCTTTAGGGTATTTTATTGAAGCATGTTAAATTATGGACAGAATATTAATGATGAAGCTAATCAAACCCAATTAGTCACTTCTAACAATAGTCACATAAATATACAAGTCAGGTACTAAAATACCATAGATGAGGTTTTATTATTATTTTTTTTACATGAAATTCACGGGGTATTTATGAATTGCATACTTGTTATTTTTAATCTAAAATCCAAGATGGGTCATTTCAAAGAAAATGAGGTCTTGAAGACAAATGCCTGGCTTTTATAGTTCTTGTATTGATATTTTCAATTTGTGTGTGTGTGCGATATATGATATAAGTATTAAATTTGCTTTACTGTTACATTTATGGGGAAGTGAACTAATGGGTGACATGTTGAAAGATTAGTAAGCAAAAACACATTTAGGATTTTCGGGTAGAAATACGGTTCCACCACAAAACCGCGGACGACAAAATCGTGCTCGACGAAAGCGCGCATTTGACGTCATCACAGCGCAACGAAAACATCGCGCTGTGATCGATAAATGTAAAAATAAAGCGAAAATCTTACCCTAACCCCCCCAAACCTAACCCTAAACCTAACCCTAAACCTAACCCTTAGCCTAACTGCTTTAATTTTATTTTTATTTCAATTTTTAATTTTTTTCGTCGCGCTGTGATGACGTCAAATGCGCGCTTTCGTCGAGCGCGATTTTGTCGTCCGCGGTTTTGACGGGTCACGAGAAATACAGTTTCCCTGTCACCATATCAGCATGGGTGAAGTGGTTTGACTTTTAAGGTTTAATATAGTGATCAATAAAAAGTGAATAAAGTTCTAGGGCCAGAATTGTGATCCCATTATTAGCAGCTACTTACTAGTACTGGAAACTCTCGTGTCTAAGCACTGTTGCCTTGTGCGCTAATTTATCTAGGTCTTAAGTTGGAGTATTTTTATGGACTGTGTAAACTTTTCCCTCAGGTACCAGTAGAAGAGAATATTTGTAGCTCAGGGTTGAACTGTGGGGTCCTTGGTGCTCTCGGAGCTGGGCTTTTTTTCTTGCAGACATTTCACTACCCAGCTAGGTAACATCATCAGTGCTAGAGGGGAGTAGGATTTGCTTTCTGTTTAGTTCTGTTTTGCCTGCCAGTCTTGGTGTGATGGTTGTTTTCTTTTTTGATGGCCACCTTGAGGTAAATGGGTGGGCTAAAATTTTTATAAATAAATAGTTCCTCGATTAGGATGTTGTGTAGCCTGTTCAATCAAATACTAAACAACAGCCTAACCGAGAAGAAAACAAGACTTCCACCAACACAGACAGGGCAATATAAACAGAGAGGAAATCCCACTCCTTTGAAGCACTGAAGATGTTACCTAGTTGGGTAATGAAATGTCTGCAAGAAAACAGTCAAGTTCAGGGACCACCAAGGACTCCACTGTTGTTCCTTGGGCTTTCCTCTCCCGATGATTGGTCCTACTGTTAGGCAAGGTGAGACAGTTACTTGAGATGGTAGAACTTGTTGGAAGAGAGATCAAGTAAGTATTACATACAGCAAGCATCACAACAGTGGTGGGATTCAGCCAGTTCTCACCTATTTGGGAGAACCGGTTGTTAACTTTCTAAGCAGATCGGAGAACCGGTTGTTGGAAGAAATCTTATTTTGTTTTTTCCCCACTTTACAGGGCTAATCCTGTAAGGAAGGCAGGAAGGAAAGATTCTGGTGTTGTTTCTAGCCTAATCTTTATTGCCCCGCTTACAGAAACTGCCTCTCCGGTTAACCCTTAGTACATTGGAACAGCTAAGGCAAAGTGCCCATCAATCTGAGTTATGTTGAGTTGGCCACACCCACAAGGTCACATGACCACTAAGCCCCGCCTACCCACCTGGTCATTAGGACAGAGAACCGGTTGTTAAATTATTTGAAACCCACCACTGCAACACAACCTTCTATCCGTCTATCATAAGGTAGCCTGTTGCCAAGAGATATATTCAAACACATTGCTCTATCACTAGTACTAATTAAGCTTTAATCACCTTCTAAATATATATATTTAAGAGCATCGCTCAAAACCGAGCAACACATCACAAAGAGGAAGCAAATCACCAACAGAAGACTTTGTAGATCTGATTACCAATTTTACTGGTCTATTTTGAATTATTTTTTTTTGAACTTCTGGGCAGTTTTCAAAGGCAGCTGTATGCACAACGCAGTAATCTTAACAAAAGTGTAGCAGGATACGTAAAAGCCCTCTCTTTCACTCTGGAAATCCTCAAGGGAGTAACTGGGGTGTAACAGAAACACTCCTGAAGTATTAAAAACCAGCCAGCAAGTTCTGCTCCAAGAGCAATCACACTGACCTCATCACCTGAACAGTTCTGCCATATTGATGCATGATGCAGGAAGCTAACTTTGGTTAACTTTCTTCCAATTCTGACTTTGGTCAAAGCTGGATACCCTGCTTCCCTGAAAATAAGACCTCCCCGGATAATAAGCCCAGTCGGGCTTCTGAGCACATGTGCCAAAATAAGCCCTCCCCTAAAATATTTAGACACATGTGTAGCCAGTCCTTGCCATTTCCTGTGGGGGGGAACATGCCCCACGCACCCTCCATGCACCTGCCATCCATGCAGAACGGCCTCGTGGAAGCCGCTCCTGCAAACTCTAGCTACCATGCGCCTTCTCTTAGTGGCGGCCGCAAAAACAGCGGCACGCCCAGCTAGGGCTGGCAAGAGTGTGCCAGAAACAGGGACAGAACCTCTGACTCTCTCCAGATCCGCTGATCCATGGGCCGAAGTTAAGGGGCCTCCTGCACCTCAAAAACAATAAGACCTCCCCGAAAATAAGGCCAAGTGCTTATTTCAGTGGTCAAAAGAAAATATGATCTTGTCTTGTTTTCGGGGAAACACGGTAATAGCATAAAGCCAACCATCAATCTGGTTTTGCAAGCGAGATAGTCAAAGGCCTTCAGGGTGAAACAAAAATAACATTTGCTTGAATTCTCGGAGCTCTCTGCAGAGAAATCTCGGGCAGGGTTGCACATACAATGTTATTTATATATTGGCATCGCCAAACAACATTTGTAGAGGGTTGTATTTTTTAGTCGCCCAAAGTTCATTCAAGAACAAAAAAAAATCTGAAAGGAGTTGTATGTTCTTGAACCCTTTCCTAGCTCTCTTTTAAAGCCATGGGTACCACCCACGAGACCGATTTTGGTTTTGGCATAAAGAGGAACAGAAATCTGTGGTTTCTCTCAATTTGTTTCACAGCCTCGCTTACAATTTCTGTTTTTAATAAAGATTAATGCAATGCTCAGTAGCGTTTGGAAGTTGACTGGGAAGAATTAAACAAAACTGGTAGGGAGTCGGTAAATAGATGCCTTGGGCAAGAGAATACGGCTTGGTAGAAGAGAGCAGATGGTAAGGAACAATGCGAAAGGTGAAAGAAATGAAAGGAGTCGTGGGCACTCGGGGAAATAGATGGAATTTTTAGCTGTTAAAAAGCGTTGGGCTTGCTAATGAATATAGGATATCAAGTGAACAGGGAAAATACATTGAAAGGCTTTGCGTCACTGTCAGAAACAAAACATAATGGGCAAACAAAAGGGATAGGTTAAGAATTTTAAAGTAAGCAGTTGGTAATGAACTCTTAAAAACGGAGCTGTTTATTATCGGCTCTTTTCCTCCTGCTCTGTGTGTGTGTGGTGTGTGTGGTGTGTGTGTGTGTGTGTGTGTGTGTGTGTGTGTGTGTGTGTGTGTGTGTGTGAATGATGTAGTGAATTCATGACATCCCAGGCAAAAGGACTGGTTTAGCTTATTTCATGAGGACATCTTGTCCATTTTTTTCCTCTTTAAAATAACAGAAGTGGAGTCTACACTTGGAACTGGAGGGCCTGTGTGTAAATAAGATTGCAACCAGATGCAAAATGAATCACCAAATTTCCTCCTTTGGAATGGAAGAAAGAAAGAAAGAAAAAAGCTGAAAAAGTTTGGGGGAGCATGGCAGATAAGAAAATAAGCATCTGTTGAGTGCTTCTCTCCATAAGAAAGGCAAGGTATGGATTTGGTCATGTATAAATTAAAAGTACCAAGGCTTGGATCACAGTCACTCTTGAGTTAACAAGCAAAGCTGTATACAATCCCTTATTCTGTCTTAGTGTGTGAATCAATCAAAAACTCTGTATCCTGCTCTATTCTTTTTTTAAAAAAAATTATTATTATTTACATGTAAATATATTGAACACAGTGTGATTGTCCTGGCATTTCACTTGCCATAAAAAACCAAAGTGAAAACAAATAACCTATATACTATTTAAACAGTGCTAGTGTTGTACAATTATTTTTGGCCATCATATTCATTCTGATGGTCAAAAATGTACAACACTAGCAATTTTTTTTTATATTCTGGCTTTCACCTCCTCCTTCTAACCATTGATAGAATCTGTTCCATGTGTTCTGTCTCTATCCCGCTCTATTCTGATGCTGGGCCTAGGGATCTCAGTGTTAATCTAATATCAGATTTTGCTTTTTCAAAGAAAAAATAATTGTCTGGATGTGAAGCCATTATTGTAACTCCTTTGATGATTCCTGGGTTGAACTGTTGAGGGTGGCATGAGGAATGTCCTTCCAGTCAGTCCATTTAAAAATGTACAGGTAGTCCTCAACGTCTGATGACCGCGATTGAGCCCAAAATGTACGTTGGTAAATGAGAAATTTGTTAGGTGAGTTTTGCCCCAGTTTACGACTTTTCTCACCATATTTGTTAAGTGAATCGCTGCAGTTCTTAAGTTAGCACTACATTTATTAATTGACTCTGGATTCCCCATTGACTTTGCTTGTCTGAAGGTCACAAAAGATGACCCCACAAAATGCAACCGTCATAAATATGAACCGAATTTTGACCACATGACCTCAGGATCGTGTGAAAATAGGTCGTAAGTCGCTTTTTCCATTCCTGTTGTAACTTTGAATAGTCATTAAACGAACTGTTGTAAGTCTAGAATCACATGATTCTGGTCATAAATGGGAGACAATTGCCAAACATCTGAATTTTGATCACATGATCCCGGGGATGCTGCAAAAGTGTGAAAAATGGTCATAAGTCACTTTTCCAGTCCTGTTGTAACTTTGAATGGTCACTAAATGAATCGTTGTAAGCCAAGGACTACCTGTGGAAAAAGGGTTTCTATTTCTTAGCCGAAGGAGCCAGTGTTGACTGAAGACAAAATTTTCCATGGTCGTGTGGTCAGCAAAACTATATGCTAAAGATGCACGGAACGCTGTTACCTTCCCACCAAAGGGTTACCTATTTATCTTCTCGCATTTTCATGCTTTCAAACTGCTAAACTGGCAGCTGAGGTAAGTAATGGGAGCTCACACTATTGTGTGGCGCTCAGGTCTCGAACCCAGGTTGTCAGCTTTCCAGTGGGCAAGCTGTGTCCTTAACCACTGAGACATCTCTCTCTCTCTCTCTCTTTCTTTCTCACTCACTCACTCACTCACTCACTCACTCACTCACTCACTCACTCACTCTCACTCTCTCTCACACAAACACACACACACAGAAAGATACTGAAAAAAGTAAAAAACTAGGAATGGAAATCCTTCAGGACCAAACAAGTCCTATCTATACCCACATGCTTCTGATTAACGACATGGGTTAAATTAACTACAAGTCTAAAGGTACGTTTCATCTTCTTAGAAAAGCATCTGCCTGATATCTCTTTTTTCCCCATTTTGTATGGAATTTTTAATGGAGGCATTTGCCAACCATCTCATTTTGTCTGTATCATAATGACGATGTAGTAACTCGTTTTGCCTGGTGAAATGCTTGTCGATTGCCAGTGCCAAGCAAGACTGCAGATGCGGAATATTTTTTGTTACTCACTAAAGCAACCATTAGTGGCACACCCACTGGTGAAAAGTTGTTATCAATTGACACAACTGGAGCCATTGGTGCGCTTGCTCACTGTATTTAACAGATGCAAAATGGTGAGCTTTGCAATAAATTTGCTATACTGTATCTCATTTGTTTATTTCATGCTGGGTTTTGCTGTATAATGGATGCAGCTATTTACAAATACTGCTTTTTTGTTTTGTTTTTGTGGTTTGCTCTTTGGTTCAGTAGATTTGTGAAACAACAAGACATTTCGGGGACCTTCAGTATCCTTAGCATCTCAACGCCACATATGAGAGATTCCCTGATTATAAAGTTGATTATTTAATTAGGGCCTTTCTCATAATGCTGCAAAGCTAAAGCAAGATGGAAAGGAAGGCCTTTAGCAAAATAAATAAAAAGAACTAGAAAAATAGGAGTTATGTAAAATGGCAAGGACTCTAAGTCAACTTGCCGGTGAGGGGTGGATGATTATATAATAAGCACAATCAATGCTGCCTCTAGATTAAGACCCCTGTTCTTAAATGTATTATTTAGTAGTATATTTATCCATCTGTGGGGTGAGAACTCTAAAATGCGTTGCATTTGGACAAAAATCAAGGTTTCTGTTCTAGTTAATTATGACCATTGTGTGACAAGCTCAGTTCATTTCAATAGCAAAGTGCTTAAAAAACCCGACTTTTAAATCGATTCCCTTAAACAAGTTTCAGTTAGCAAAACAAGTATTATCTGGTTCATTAAGTGCTTTTGTTCCTTCCTAATTCTATCAACAGGCTGCTTTAGGTTCTGCAGCTCTTTCATAGAATCTGGGGAACTTGCAAACAATTTTGTTATAATACAAGGGTTTGACCCTTTATCTGCACAGTATGCAGTATACATATACTTTGAAGATGTAATGTCCTTGAAACTAAAGGAGGCTCGGAAAACATTGTTTGAAGAAAGGCACTTAAAGAAATTGAAATAATATTTTATTTATTGAAAACATTTATAAATCTTATATGGTATTAAACTCTGGGCGGCTCCCAGCTGACAAGAGTGACATCAATTGAATGTCTAAAACATGTCCTATAAGGTTATACATGTCCTGCCAAGTCCCTTGGACTGCAAGGCGATCCAACCGGTCAGTCCTAGAGGAGATCAACCCTGACTGCTCTTTAGAAGGCCAGATCCTGAAGAGGAAACTCAAAGACTTTGGCCACCTGATGAGAAGGAAGAAGGACTCCCTGGAGAAGAGCCTCATGCTGGGAAAGATGGAGGGCAAAAGAAGAAGGGGATGACAGAGAATGAGGTGGCTGGATGGAGTCACCGAAGCAGTTGGTGTGAGCTTCGATGGACTCCAGAGGATGGTAGAGGACAGGAAGGCCTGGAGGAACATTGTCCATGGGGTCGCGATGGGTCGGATATGAGTTCGCAACTAACAACAACAAAGGTTAAGATCCGGTTCCATATATTTATAAAAATTTAAGATGTCATCATATGAAAGATGTGAAAATCCATTAGATTTTTTAAAACTATATTAAAACCTATGTTTACCTACATGTTTTGTGTTGTGCTCTTTCTTTTGTAACATAAATTATCGTATAGGATTTTTTTATTCTTCTGTTCAATTATGTCCAATCCTTTTTTTATTTTTTTAGACAAAGACAGACAAACAAAATATAAAACATATAACCTTTTTAAATTACATACAGCATGTTGCTTGGTTACAGGGCTTTTGTGCATCCTTTCCATAATCCCCACTTTCAATTATATATAAAATCACAAATTATCCATTTAATATATATGTATACATTATTATCATTGTACATCATTGAGCCGAGGTGGCGCAGTGGTTAGGGTGCAGTACTGCAGGCCACTTCAGCTGACTGTTATCTGCAGTTCTGCGGTTCTAATCTCACCAGCTCAAGGTTGACTCAGCCTCCCATCCTTCCAAGGTGGGTGAAATGAGGACCCAGACTGTGGGGGCGATATGCTGACTCTGTAAACCGCTTAGAGAGGGCTGAAAGCCCTATGAAGCGGTATATAAGTCTAACTGCTACTGCTGTTGCTATTTGTTTGCCTATAACAATAACTATGTCCAATTCTTGCATGGACAAGTCCCTACAGTTTTCTTGGCAAGATTTTTCAGAAGCTGTTTGCCATTGCCTCTTTCCTAGGGCTGAGAGGAAGGGACTGGCCCAAGGTCATCCATCTAGATGGCTTATAAGGTGTGGCGAATTCAGTGATAAATTACATGAAATTATCATTAACGTACTGAATAACATTTCTTCAGTATGTTTATCGTAGTTTTAAATTAACGAAATTAAAGAATTCTAATCTTGTACGTTTTGGAGGTAGTGTGAGAACAATGAAATCTAGTTTATCTTACTTCCTAGTTGGCATAAGATCTATCGAATGGCATTGTTTTTGTAATAGTTGAACAAATACATTTGTTCACTTATTATTTATACTGCCTGACAGGGCTAACCATTGCTGGAGTTGATATCAGATGTACATAGAATGTGGGAAGTCTGAGAGGTTGGCAGGTAGAGGATGATGGGATATGTAGCCTGATTTCTGCTGTGGATGATGGGAAAGGCTGAGAGGCAGTCTAACTCCACTGGGGACAATACGAACCAAAGTTGCATCTTGGGGTGCAAATTTACTATGGCTGTGGATGATGGGAGAGGCTCAGAGGCAGATTAACTCAGCTGAGCATGAAGTGAGCTAAATCCAATGTCATATTTTGGGAGTTCAGCCTTGCTAGGGCTGGGGATGATGGGAGAGGCGTAGACAAACTCGGCTGAGAATAACATGAACCAAAGTCCAATGTCACATCCTGGAGTGCAGCCAGTGGCTACTATGGCTGTGGATGATGGGAGAAGTTCTTTAGAGAGGCTGCCTGACTCAGCTGCGATTGTAGTCCAAACTCGAGCCCACCCATGTTTCTGCTGTGGATAATGGGAAAGGATTAGAGGCCACTAGGGATGAGGCGCATCGAACTCCAATGTGGCACCCTGGGGTGCAGACTTAATACGGCTGTGGATAATGGAAGAGGCACAGAGCAGACAAACTCAACTGGGACCACATGAAACTAAGTTCAATGACACATCCTGGAGAGCAACCTTGCTCTGGCTGTGGATGATGGGACTGGCCTAGGACAGGCAAACTCCACTGGAAATAATGTGAACCGAACCCCAACCTTACATTCTGGAATGTAAACAATGGCTGTGGATGATGGGAAAAAACATAGTGCAAGCAAACTCAGCTGGGGAAAACATGAACCAAACTTCAGTTCTGGAGTGCACCCTTGCTCTGGCTGTGGATGATGGGAAAGGCACAAGGCAGACCAACTCAGCTGGGAACAACACGAACTGAACTCCAGTCCTGGAGTACAACCTCACTTTGGCTGTGGATGATGGGAATGGTATAGAGCAGACAAACTCAACTTGAGAATAACACTAACTGAATTCCAGTCCCGGAGTGCGCCCCTGCTCTGGCTGTGGATGATGGGACTGTCCTAGGACAGAGAAACTCAGCTGGGAACAATACGAACCCAACTCCAGTCCTGGAGTAACAACCTTGCTTTGGCCGTGGATGATGGGAATGGCGTAGTGCACACAATCTCAACTGGGAATAACATAAACCCATTTCCAGCCCTGCACCCTTGCTCTGGCTGTGGACGATGGGACTAGCCTAGGGCAGGCAAACTCAGCCGGGAACATAAACCCATCTCCAGCCCTGCACCCTTGCTCTGGCTGTGGACGATGGGTCAGCCAGCCCCTTCAAACGAGGGCCTCTAACCCAGCTGCCACTGCCCCTCCAAGCACCAGGACACCCATGCTTCCGCCGTGGAGCATGGGAGCGTTTTCTGCGCGGCCAGCCGCCTCTCTTCCCCCTCAGAGGCTCTTGACAAGCGGGCTGAGGCGGCGGGCGAGCTGTCAGGCCCGTCCGGCGGGGCCCCGTGGGCTGCGAGGCCGAGCGGGGAGGCGCGGCGAGGGGAGCGGCTCTCCTCCTCCTCCTCATCCGCCTCCTCCTCCTCCTCCCCCGCCGCTTCCCAGACTGCGTCGCCCGAGCGGAGCATCGGCGGCAGCGGCGGCGGCGGAGGCCGTCCCAGCATGCGAGAGTGAGATGCCTGCCCGGGCGGCTCCGGCATCGGCGGCATCGGTTGTCCTTCTTCTTCTTCCCCCTCGGGCCGAGGCGCCCCGGATGCGACTGCGAGGCCGGCGCCTGGCGCGGCACAAACACTTCTATAGGACTCACTCGCCCCGCTGAGGCCGCGCCGAGGCCCGCTCGCCTCATGGAGCCCCACGCCGCCCGGCTGGGCCGCCTGCGGGACTCGCACGGGAAGGTAACCCGCCGCCGCCGCCGTTGCCGTTGCTGCCGGGCAGGCCGCGTGCGGGGCTGAGGGGCCTGCCGGGGGTGTGTCAGGCAGGCGAGTGGCGGTGGAGGGAGGCGGAGGAGGCCTGGCGCGCCTGACCAGGCCTTGGTTGCCCCCGCGCCGCTTCCGCCTTTCCTGGGCTCGGGTTGCGTGCAAGGCCTGGCTTCCCCTGGGCTGGTTTTGTGCCCTTGGCTCCCCTCCTTTCTCCTTCCCTCCGTTCCTGTCTTCGGTTTTGATCTGGTTTCCTTTTCCTTTCCTTTCCTTCCTTCCTTCCTTTTCTCTCCCTTCTCTCCCTGTTCATTCTGCCTATCCGTTCCTATCCTCCTTTCCCCACTCTCCCTCCTTTTCTCCTCCCTCCATCTTTCTCCTTCCTTCCTTCCCTCCCCACTCCCTCTCTTTTTCCTCCCTCCTCCCTCCACTCTTCTTCCTTCCCTCCATCTTTCTCCCTTCCCTCCTTTCTTCCTTCTCCATTCCCTCCCTTTTTCTCCCTCCTCCCTCCCTCCTCTTCTTCCTTCCTTCCCTCCACCTTTCTCCTTTCCCCCTCCCACTCTCCCTCCCTCCTTTCTTCCTTCTTCACTCCCTCCCTTTTTCTTCCTTCCCTCCCTTCCCCTTTCTCCCTCCTTCCTTCCCCACTCCCTGACTTTTCCCTCCCTCCATTTTTCTCCTTGCTTCCCTCCACATTTCTTATTTCCACTCCCTCCTTTCTTCCTTCTCCATTCCCTCCCTTTTTCCTCCCACCTTCCTCCCTCCTCTTCTTCCTTCCTTCCCTCCACCTTTCCCCCCTCCCTCCCTCCTTTCTTCCTTCTTCATTCCCTCCCTTTTTCCTCCTTCCCTCTCTCCCTCCCTTCCCCTTTCTCCTTCCTTCCTTCCCCACTCCCTCACTTTTTCCTCCCTACCTCCACTTTTCTCCTTGCTTCCCTCCACCTTTCTTATTTCCACTCCCACCCTCCACCTTTCTCCTTGCTTCTCTCTACCTTTCTCTTCCCCTTCCTTCCTTCCTGTTTTCTTTTATCCCTTTCCCTCCTTTTTCTGACTCTCTCCCCTTACTCTTTTATGGTCTATTACCTTCCTTCTCCCCTCCTGCTTCTTTTTTTCCTTCCTTAAATCTCTCCCTAACCCTGTGCTTCCTATTCTTACTCCTATTCTTTCCCTCCCTCCCTTCCTCCTGCCAGTCTATAATTGGTTCTTTCTTGGGTCTAATATCTCCTAAAGA
Source organism: Thamnophis sirtalis (assembly GCF_051295495.1). Lineage (NCBI taxonomy): Eukaryota > Metazoa > Chordata > Lepidosauria > Squamata > Natricidae > Thamnophis > Thamnophis sirtalis. The sequence goes on along the minus strand of NW_028261394.1, from coordinate 39,820,190 downwards.
AATTGGCAGCTTGTAGTTGCTTTGTATCATGCTAATCATGATTAGACCGGGTTAGAATTTGAAAAGGAGACTACTAGGAAATCTCAGAACTGTATTCTAGACTTAGTCTATATGTCTGTGTCTGTGTGCGTTCATGTTCATTCTGGAAGAAGGTGGCAACCACTTTGGTGTGTTGCCAGGAGGACAACATGGATTTGAAGTCGCCAGAAGTCCAACTGAACTCAACGCAAGTCGGTGCCTTTTTAATAATGTGAAAAGTTGGATGGGAAGTGTAATACTTTTCTCTGTTGCCCTGGGCAGATCTGATTTGAGGGCCTTCAGGTACAACCTAACAACCACAGTAGAGATTAAAAGATCTGTCAAAGAAAACGTTAAAAAGATACGTTAGAACAAAACTGTTGTATGTACGGAATAGCCACAGGTCTAATAAGTAAACAAGGAAAATGTAGCCATAAAGTCTCACTGTATTTGTGCACCAAGGTAAAGTTTTCATTTCATTCAGCAATCACATGCTTGCTAAGGTCATGGCATACCCCATTATAGTAAACAAGATGAATAATGAATTTATGTTCAGTACTTCATATATGTTTAGGGCCTATATTGTTAGGCCATTTATTCAAACAGCTTGTAATTTTTTGCATTTATTTGGGACTGAACATTAGTCCCAAAATCATTGGCAATGTCCAAATGTGTGATTTATATATATTACTTTTTATATCTCCATATTTCTTCCAAGGAGTGATCTGACCCTAATTCTCCTTGTTGATAATGAGATATTTTTGCCTATACATTATAATTGCATTAGATGTGCCTCTAAGCTCCTAGCTTATCTCTGACCTTGCAGGGAATGACAAAAAGGAAAACTAACTGTGTTTTAAAACAGTTCTTTGAATCATTCTGATATGCTTATTATAGTCACAATGCTACTGCAACCAGTAATGTTTTTCATGCTTGGAGATAAAAGTCTCCCTTTCTGGCAACAGCACAGCCTTAAATGAGAATATTCAACCTGATTTGTTCTATCTTAATTCTTTTCAGCCGTATTTCTTTATTCCAACTTCAATATTTTACTATTCTAACTTCAAGACTACTGTGTTAGTCTATGCCCAAATAACAGATGAAGTTGCTTTTTTCAAAATACGTTGCTGGTAGCTGTGACACTTCTAAACTACCCCAAAAATATGGTGCAAGCTGTTTCTACTATTTCTTTGTATACATTTTTTTAACTTCGTAGTGCTCCCTGTCCCTTTGCATTATGTGATTATGAATGAAGTAAATTGATATATTGATGACTGTAAAAGAGAACAACTGGATTCAGGGCACTGTTCTAAATTTTGATGTGATTGTTTATATTGGGATTAGCATATGATATCAATCAAAACATTCTGGCTTATGATTATGCTTTAGTGTGCTGTATGGACCCATTCACTGTGACTTACTCATCAAAACAAAGTTTTAATAAACTTATGTGTCCTTTGTTCCCCTACAGATTGCCTACAGGGGTAAACTTTTTTAAATAGCAAGTATAATGTAATACAGAACCAATTTGTGCAAAATACAGTAGGTTAAAAAAGAATGATAGTTATATAAATGTATTATAAATTAATACATATGTACATGAGATTAAGTATAATAGAATTGTAATTAATTCTGATAAAGATATGTTTCTTTTCTGTTTTCCTTTTTTCTGTTCAGTGCCCTAATCATGAGTGAAACAAAACTTCCAGACTTACTGTTAACGTGTAAACTAGAACAGGGTGCTATGATCAACTAATGGAAATTCATGTCTTCCTGGCTTATAAAATGCCTTTTAGAAAAATAATTTAAATTTGCCCTGATTGTTGAGATCTAGTGTATCTCCTACTAAGTACAGTAATTGGCATTAGCTACCTTAGTTGGTATCTTCTATATTTTGTTTATGTTAAATGTATCAATAAAGACCAGCCAGGTTTTAATTTCATCAGGTTTTTAAAAACAAATAAAAACATACAAGCAAATTTACCGAAAAAGCTCCAGTGTTTTAGCAATAGCAACAAAAATAACATTTTTTCGGCTGTCGAAGTTTATAAAGCTTAGGAGAAAATTGGGAATGAATCTGCATGTAAACTCCAATTCACGTTTTAGGGTTTATTTTCTAGGTCAACAATTTCAGGTCACGCTGAGGTTGGTGAATCTCGGCGTTCTATTGAAAATATAGCATTCCCATGAGCTCCATATATATAATATATTATAATATATAATATATTATAAGACAGCTGAAAGGATGCTCTAATTTCCCAGTATCCCCATGTGTCTTTTAGCAGCTCTGCCATCAGTACAAGTTAATAGTACAATCTGTTGTAATCAGCTACTTTGAGGATTATTTTGGTTGAAAAACACAGTCTACAAAAAAAACGATAGGCGGTAGGCAACCCTCATCACCTGAATGTTGGCAATTTTATTTTCAGTAACTGGGGGGGGGGGGGAAGTCAAATTACCTCTCATGGTATAAGGCGTTCTGTTTCAAATAATTATTTTGATTTCATAAATCTGTTACAGCACGGATGCTTTTATTTTGGAGCTCGACTCAAAACTCACCAAATTGCTTTTTTTTTTTTTCATGTGTGTGTTTTATTTCTTTTAAATCTAATCACTTTGGAATCACTTCTTGAAAAGGTTCCCCATATGTTTACTGCTGCACCATCTGGACTATTTTTAGGTCATTACAATCTGTTGTGTAAATAAGTATCTTAATATGTAGCAAATGTGCATTTTTGTGTTTTTTCCCCCAAAACGTTGAGCCTGCATAAGGATATATAATGTTTGTGTGTGTGTGTGTGTGTGAATGCACACACACATTGGGGAGGGGAGCAGAGTAAAATTAAATCTGATCTGTAGCTCAGAGGAAGCCTTGCCCATTTCATTCTGTCTTCCAGCCGTCATAATTGGAGGAGATGTTGAGCTTCTTCACCAAGTGTGCCAATACAGTATTTGATGGCATGTTGGTAAATGTACGAACAGACTTTGCTGGAGAAAAGAGTTTGCGGTGATGCAATTTTAAAGAAGTGGTAACGGGATGCTCAATTCATATATGCAAACCAAACTTAACAGTAGCTGAAATAATCAGAGGAGCACACATAGGCCCTGACCCTTTCAGAAGAAATCAGAAATCTTTAGACTTGCTGAAAATATCGGGCTGTTTGCTTCTAGCGAACATGTTGGCTGACAGAAGTGGAGCATGCCTTTGTTATAAGAGTACAATTACTATTTTCATCACAATAGCACTGGCAGGGACTTTGGAGGTCTTCTAGTCCAGCTCCCTGCTGAAGCAGGAGATCCTACACCATTTCAGACAAGTCCAGTCTCTTAAAAACCTCCAGAGATGAAGCACCTACAACTTCTGAAGGCAAAGCTGTTCTACTGGTTAGTTGTCCTCTCTATTAGGAAGTTTCTCCTTAGTTCAGGTTGCTTCTCTCCTTGATTAGCTTCCATGCATTGTTTCTTGTCCTGCCCTCTGTTGCTTTGGAAAATAAATTGACCCCTTCCTTTTTGTGATAGCCTCTCAAATACTGGAATACTGCTATCATGTCCGCCCTAGTTCTTCTTTTCTCTAGACTAGCCAAACCCAAATTCTGCAACCCTTTCTTCATATGTTTTAGTCTCCATATAGTTTAGTCTACTATAATTAAAAATTAGTGTTAGGGGGATATTTCATAGATAAGCAGATGGAGCAGAAATCTCATTAAAATTTTGGTGGGTAACAGCTGATTCTCAAAGTCAGTGGCCTGGGGTCCTTGGTGGTTTCTGAGCTTGGTTTACTTGCCAGGATTTCATTACTCAACTACGTAACAGTTCAGTAGTATAACGGCAACCCCCTCTCTCCTAGCACTGATGATGTTGCCTAGTTGGGTAACGAAATGCCTGCAAGAAAACAATCCTGCTCAGAGAGCATCAAGGACCCCACAGTTCAATCCCGAGCTACGAATACCTTAGTTTTCGGAGTATAAGACGCACCGGAATTTAAGATGCATCAAGGTTTTGAAGATGAAAATTAAAAAAAAAAAGTTTTTTGCACTCTGCAAGCCTCCCCAAAACGGCCTGTTTTTTGCGAAAATGGGCCCATTTCCCCCCCCCCCCCAAAGGCATGAATAGCCTTTAGGGAGCTTGCAGAGTGCTCCTGGGGGAGAGGGGGGCAAAAACGAGCAAAAAATGATCAATTTTTCACAAAAATTGGCCTGTTTTTGGTAAAAAAAAAAAAGCACGTATAGCCTTTAGGAATCTTATAGAGTGCTCCTGGGAGCTGGGGGGGGGGTTAAAATTGAGCAAAAAATGGGCAGTTTTTTGCTCATTTCTGCCCTCCCCAGCCCCCAGAAGCACACTGAAAGCCTCCTAAAGGCTCTTCACAGCCTTTTTGGTGAAGGGGTGGGGTGTATTCAGTATAAGACGCACCCAGATTTTCAGTATTCTCTTCTATTCCTATCAATCACATGGAATGGACAATCATGCTGAAAATTCCTGGTACAGCATATGACATTTCTGTACCTTATTATTAAGGAAAATAAAACATTTCTGCATGCGTAGTTGGTCTCCTCTATGTAGCGGTTACATGGGTAGACCAATTACTGTTTGTTTCTGGCCAGTTTGGTTTCCACTCATAAAATGAGTTGTGAAATCTTACAGGGGAGCACTATTGAGCAATTACGTTCAAATTTTTTTTTTTTTTTTTAGAAATTCTGCTTGTTTACTGGAAAGCTGTGGTGTTTATTTGTAGTGAAATAATTAGGCAGAGCTGTAGTTAGGCAAAGTGATTTTCATCCCTGGCCCAGAGGCATCTCCCCTCTCCTCCCAAAAAGAGTATAGAACAGGCTGTACAGTGCCACGTATTTGAATCTCTGGGAATTAGGCGGCATGTTAATAATAAAATCACAAAATATGAAGTCCTGCAAATAGAAATAGAACTATTGTGGCAAAAGAAAGCAGAGATAGTTCCAATAATAATAGCCATCGTGGCCGAAATCCCAAAACATCTGGAGTGCCATTTGAATACCACTGGCTTTCACAAAACCACCATAGAATAATATAAAAATGGCTGTGTGTGTGTGTGTGTGTGTTCCAGCATAACTCTGGAGCACCTCGAGCAATTCCAACCAAACTTGGTACACAGATGACTTACTCTCTGGAAACAAATACTGTGGGAGTAAGACACCCCTAACACCCCTCGGGGTGTGTGTTCCATTAAGATACAGCCTGTTGTGCCTTATAATGGCTTCTACTGTACTGCCTTAAAATGGCTTCTACAGTACAGCGCAGTGGAGTTGCCATGGTAACAGCTTCACAGTACTCCACCAGGGGGCTCCCTCTGGTAAGGGGGAGAATCAAACATTAGAAATGACGTTTGGTCCAGACATTTGTGAATGTCTAATACAGGATTGGGAGAAACAAATACCCGGGCAATACCGGGTTAACAGTTAGTGGGATAATAAAATAGAAGAAAAAAGTATTGGAGGATCACAAAGTATCCGGGTCCAAAACTCAAAGTTGAAAGATTATGGTAGGCAAAACACATACGATGGTCCCAGTGGTTATCAGCACACTGGATGCCACACCCAAAAGCTCTGGACAGCATTTAGTACCAAATCTGCACATCGACAAGATTTCTATCTGACAAATTACAAAAGGCCGCACTGCTTGGGTCCACACTTACATTACGCCAATACATTGCGACATCCTCAGTTCTTGCCAAGAGTTTAATGCTTATGAAGCCCAACAACAGCTAAAGAATTGGCAGCTCTGATTTCGTATTATCGTGTATATAATAATAATGATGATGATGTGTTCTTTAAAGGTCTGTAATAAGCTCCAGAAAGGAACTTGGTTAAGGTGTTGAGTGCTTGGATCATTAAGTTCATTTGCTTGCATAGGAAATAATGTATTTCTAAGGTCAGGAGTACTGATCTGTGAATCCCCAAATTTGCTTAGCTAAAGGTAGCTTATAGAGACTGAATTTCTCAGCGATGCATAGAGAGGCTAGATAAAAGGGCAGTTGGGTAAAATTATTCTTTTTGTGAATGTGCATATATATGTATGTGTGTGTGCGTGCATATATATGTATATATATATAATAACATTTTTTTTAGAACTGAGTACTTAATTCTTTTTAAAGGATTTGCACATAATGGTAGAATTATCCTGAATAAATTTATCCCTCTTGGGAATTTTATATTCACTTCTTATTTACTGAAATAAGAACTATTAAGCTACGCCAAGCATATCTTAGCATTATGAAATTAAGTTATGGCAAGCCTTGGGATTATGAGCTCCACAGGAAGGGTGGAGCCTCAAACCTCTCCAATATGTCTTGAATATGCCATTTTCCTGCTATATGTAAATATGCAGATCTGGTATACATTAATTGCTCGATTTAACTGCTTAATTCTATAGCGCACTATTTCATTAACTAGTTAATTAACTAGAGTCAGACCCATTTCAGATATAATGCTAAAGCATTATTTAGTTATATGCATGAGCTGGCTTGGGCTGGTGAATTTGCTTTTTGTTGGCATGGCTGTAAACTGAAGATCAGAGAAACCTCTAAAGTTTAACTGGCTGGAATCTTTTGTTATATCTGAAATGGATAAACTTTGATTAGTTTCAGCTAGAGTATGGTATGCAACATGATAAACTTCGGCTTGTCGTTTCTTAGTGTAATAAACTACCCAATGCTGCCCCTCCTTCCCATTTGATATAAAAAGAAGAATTTCAAAGTAGGATGGAGATCTTCTGATCACCTAATGCTCTGTACTGTACCAGGGAGGAAACAGAGTGCAAGTGGGCTTTTGCATTAACCGAATCTGTTTGGCTTTCACTTAGTGTGAACATAGAACAACAGAGTTGAAAAGGGCCCTGGAGGCCATCTAGTCCAACCCCCTGCTCAAGCAGGAGGCCCTATACCCATGATGCCGGACCAATGACACGTGTGCCAGAGGTGACACGCAGAACCCTCTCCAGCTGATCTTTGCGGGCGCAGTGCTGGAAAACGGCCTGAAAACAGCCCCCAAAACAGCCATAAATGCCCAAAAAGCAGCCGTTTTCAGGCCATTTTTAGACTGTTTTTCAGGCTGTTTTCAGGTTGTTTTTGTGCCATTTCATGCCGTTTGTTGGGCTGTTTTCGGCCCGTTTTCAGGCTGCTTTTCAGCCCGTTTTCAGGCTGCTTTTGGGGCATGTGCACCAGCCAGCTGGTCTTCATGCATGCGTATGCTTTCTGGATTGGACACTAGGTGCCGAATAGGTTCACCATCACTCCCCTTTTCCATTTCAGACAAATGGCTCTCCAGTCTCTTCTTAAAAGCTTCCAAAGATGGGGCACCCACAATGTCTGAAGGGAAGCTATTCCACAGATTGTTCTCACCCTTAGGAAAATTTCTCCTTAGTTTCTAGGTTGGTTCTCTCCTCGATTAGTTTCCATCCATTGCTTCTTGTCCTGCCTTCAGGTGCTTTGAAAAATAGGTTGATCCCCTCATCTTTGTGGCAGCCCCTCAAATATTGGAAGACTATAATCGTGTCTCTCCTACTTCACTAGACTAGACATGCCAATTTCCTGCAGGCATTCTTCATATGTTTTAGCCTCCAGCGAGATTGGAGGCTAGAAGCATATTTACTTGGTGAGAGCCCAGTATTTTGCTGCGTTCACAGCAACTCACGAAGTCAACAACCGTTTTCCATCCTTGGATAATGGAAACCTAGAATGTTTTCCAAAACGAAAGTGGAAGCTTTAACTTTCTGTTATTCCTTTATTACCAGACTTCAGCTATCGAATTTAGCCACACCTTTTCTTAGATAACACACTTTGAGACCGCAGGCTGGGGAAGACACTCTGCAGACAGTGAAATCCTGAATCCATTTCACTTTTCAATTGGCAATTGTAATCCACGTCGAGGTCGGTTCGTAAGGCGCTTTTAGTACAATTTGTTTCCCTCAAGGCAGTTTGTTAGTGTTAACAGTATCAATATAAAGCTGTAAACAATTGTAATCATTACAATTGAAAAGTGCTAGGTAAAAGTCGAGGTTGCTTAAGCGCTCCAATCTTAAAAGAGGAAAGTCTTGTAAGTTTTACTTCAAAGAAACATACATATAATACGCCACCTTCCCCTAGAGTTTTCTTAAGCTTACAAAGCACGGAGTGAAATATGTATTGTTCTCTACGTATAAATTAGCACATTGCAATAAACATTTGTTCAGAAGAATATTATTTTGATATTTTGTGTGTTTTGTTGTGTGAGCATGTGTGATACGAGGGAACACATACATATGCCAGATCTGAATGGATATATACATTTATACAATACAATACAAATACAAATACAAATACAAATACAAATACAAATACAAATACAATGCAATGCAATACAATACAATACAATACAATACAATACAATAAAATACAATACAATAGAGTTGGAACGGACCTTGGAGGTCTTCTAGTCCAACCCCCTGCCTAGGCAGGAAACCCTATACCATTTCAGACAAATGGCTATCCAGCATCTTCTTACAGACTTCCAGTGTTGGGGATCTTCATGTATATATATTTATGCAGGTTTTCTCTAATACTTTCAGGGAGTACAGATTCATATCAGGATAGTTAACCACTAGTTTGGGGAGTTTGATGCTTTTCCAGTGGCTAAAAAAATATATCTAACGTTTAAAAGAATTATAGCAGACAACAATAAAAAGCAAATGGAACTAATAAGAAGACACAGCAATAAACCAATGGCATTTACTTGGTTTAATATTTTATTTTTGTAATAATATTTTTGCTTTTTTCCCCTAAGGAAAATGTGTTCCATTTCAGGAAAGGAAATAATCAGAAATACTCTAGGAAGTTGTTTTCTTTTAAATACACATTGGGATACTTGATGGGGAGAGATGTTGAACAAATAAAAAAATTGATTTATTTGAGTTGAAAGTTCAACCTTTTTTTGTGTAACTTATCTGATCCATAAGTTACACTGGGCAGTGGTTGAAGTCATGCATTAAATCACTTTAATTCATGATTTTAATCATGGTTTGTTAAACAAGACACAGTAGTTGTGATCGCATATAACATTGTTTCTTTTCTGCCTCAGAGAATAATTGGAATAGTTTCCTCCTTTTTTTCTAATATTGAGAGTTTGAATGTTTCCAGCCCAATATTTCTTTTAGATAAATCAAGTTTTTTTTATATAATGCCTGTGCAGTTGTTTATTTATTGGTGAGGATATTCACGATTATGCCCCCTTGTGGTTCCCAAGAAATATTAATATAGGTTTAAAAGTACAAGCTTTTAAATCACTTGGTGCACCTCTTTTAATTGTTCTGAAAATAAATGTGTTCTGTAATAAATTGTTCTGTAATTGTTCTGAAAATAAAATATGAGCTTCTTATGAGATAGGTGGTTATATAAATGACATAAATAAGCAAAATCATCTTTTTACGTTTTTTGTGGCCCCCAAAGAAAAATGATTCTTGATTTTTTTTTAAAAAAAGTGATTTGGACATTTAATGCATGTCAGTGTGCATTCTAGAAGTAAGTTTGAAAACTACCCACACATTTCAAATATTATACTATGTAAATCAGCCATTAGCATTTGGAAGTTGCACGTAACATTTATGAAGAGGAAAAATGACACACACTATTATGTTGCAGACAAAATAACGAAGTCATAATTTCTTTCCATAAGCATAGTTAAACACCTAAATCCATAACTAAGCTTCATCTTCTACATAAAGCTATTGTATAGTGAAGATCATGGTTTGAATTAAGCATAGTTGAATACAACATTATGGTACTCTGAAGCCAGCTTGGCCAATGCATTGAACCTCATCAGTCCAGCTATCTGTAGAAGGAGCTGCTGAAACACTTATTACGTTAATTTAGGATAGAATAACAGAATAATAATAAAGTTGGAAGGGACCTTGGAGGCCTTCTAGTCCAACCCCCTGCTCAGGTATGAAATTGTATGCCATTTCATATGAATGGTTGTCCTATCTCTTCTTTAAAAAACACCAGCACAGGTATTCATATTATGATAGCTGGCCAGTTTGGGTTGAAAATATATAACTGAATGCATGTGCTATTTAACGAGTGCCAGATAAAACATCTAGAAACCATTTTTTCCTCCCACATTGACAACTACTGCCTTCTTCCCTTGTCAATGATCTTAGTCTTCATGCCTGTAAATTATGTGCTAGAGAATACCTTGGAGTGCTTTAAGGTCAGACTGTAAATCTCAGCCCCTTTTCTTACAGATATTCAGATTTTTCATTCTCTCCCAACCCCATCATTTTTCCTCTCCCTTTCTTCTTAAATCCCTGGAGCTTCTGCCCTCCCCCCCAATTCTGAAGATTCTCCCTTCATCTGAAGGGATGGTGCTTATTTTGTTAACCTTATGCCATACTATCTGATAATCTGGATTGCATAGGTATTTATTTATAGGCGGAAAATGTCCGGACCAAACATAATTTGAGCCAAGAGCCAAGGTGGCGCAGTGGTTAAAAGCAGCACTGCAGGCTACTGCTAGATCAGCAGGTCAGCGGTTCAAATCTCACCGGCTCAGGGTTGACTCAGCCTTCCATCCTTCCGAGGTGGGTAAAATGAGGACCCAGATTGTTGGGGGCAATATGCTGACTCTCTGTAAACCGCTTAGAGAGACCTGAAAGGCCTATGAAGCGGTATATAAGTCTACTGCTATTGCTATTGCTATTGCTAATTTCTAACGTTGGATTTCTCCTTTACCAGAGGGAGCCCCCTTGTGGAGTACTGTGAAGCCGTTACCATGGCAACTCCACTACGCTGTACAGTAGAAATCATTTTATGGCAGTACAGTAGAAGCAATTTTAAAGCACAACAGGCTGTCTTTTAACGGAACACACACCCCAGTACAGTATAGTACCTGTGCACCAAGTTTGGTTGAAATTGCTCAAGGCATTCCAGAGTTATGCTGGAACATACACACACAGCCATTTTTATATTTCATAACTTCAAATCTGCTTATTGTCAGCGTTAGTTGCTGCCAATGATTACATTATCAAAAATGCTTCTAGATATACGTCATATTAAATCGTCGTTATTCTTTGAAGCCAGTGACTCAGTGCTGGACCCTGGTTCCTTCTGCAGCTGGTTTGAAGTTCAGTGTTTCCAAGCTGGAAAAATTCCCATCCTAAACCTCGGAGCTTTTGCCAGTCAAAGTAGATCCCATCGAGTTAGGTAGACCCATTGATCTGACTCTGGCAACTCCTTTTATCCTAGTGAAGGGATTTCACATGTGTTTCCTTTTGCGTCTGCCCTTCCGTGTCCCTTTATGGGAGATATCAAAAGAAGAAGAATGAAATTAAAGTGGATCGGGCGTTGCTGATTTTTATCTAAGGGGTTAAAGGTCAGTGAAAGCAACATATGTTCCTCTGCTCTTCCGTCGATGCCTCATATATCCCCAATTTTATTTTATTTTTTTTAAAAAGGGGTTGGGGGGGGAAGCATATGCTCCCAATTTACATATTTACTAATTAAAAAAAAAAGCTTCCTGGAAACATTAAGCAGACAATCTTGGATAACCTTTCACATTGCAGCTAATGGATATCGCCTGGAAATTTTCATAGGAGGTCTTCTAAATAATGTAAATGATTATGAATATGTAACTAGTTAATATGCAGCTACGAAAGGATTATCATGTAGAGGTTAATGAACATGCTGCACTTCACGGGTTGCGTTGCCTTTAGCGCTCTCTGCTTAGAAAGCCCGGCGTTGGGAATCGGAAGGTTTCCGTTGAGCTCTTGTTCCCCCTACGCAGAAACGGGGGATTTGAGATCTCATCTCACGCTCCCCCCCCAAATAAATTTCTTAACACAGAACGCGTTGCTTAACAGTAATAGGAACAGCCCTGTTACAGCACGTTCAGCATTGAATATTTATTGTGGCCTCGTGGATGCGTGCTGCTGGCCACATAACCCGAACGGCGTGGTTCCATTGGTACGGGTAGTCCTTCGACTTACGACCGCAATCAAGCCCAATGTTTCTGGGGCTAAGAGAGACATTTTATTAGGTGGGTTTTGCCCCGTTTTCTTGCCACAGTTTGATTAAATGAATCATTGCAATAGCAATAGCCCTTAGACTTATATACCGCTTCACAGTGCTTTTACAGCCCTCTCTAAGCGGTTTGCAGTGTCAGCTTCTTGCCCCGAACAATCTGGATCCTCATTTGACCCACCTCGGAAGGATGGGAGGCTGAGTCAACCTTGAGCCTGGTGAGATTCAAACTGCCAAATTGCAGGCAGCCGGCAGTCAGCAGAAGTAGCCTGCAGTACTGCACTCTAACCACTGCGCCACCATGGCTCATTGCAGTTATCAAGTTAGTGATATGTTTTTTAAGTGAATCCTCTTGACTTTGCTGATTAGAAGGTTACAAAATGGGATCACATGACCCCCCCGGGCAGCCGTCATAAACATGAACCAGTTGCCAGGTAGCCCAATTTTGACCATGGGGACACTGCAGTGGTCGTAAGTGTGAAAAATGGCCATAAGTCACTTTTTCCAGTGCTGTTGTAACTAAATAACTGTTGTAAGTCGAGGAACTATTTATATATGTGTACATTTTAGATAACTCTTTAGAAGAGAAAGATATATAAATCAAGCATCTCTCTTAATCGTATTTGTCCTAAGTGTTTAGTTTTTATGATAATGGACTTAAGATGATAGAATGATTATCTATAGCTCTTCATGGGCTTAAGACATGAAGTTTTAGGGAATTTGATAAAGAGAGTAATATTACTTGGTTTTCTTTCTTCTTAAACTGAAAAAAAACCCCACCTGCAACCACAATGGCAATTCCAATATATCAAGTCCTATATAAATCTCACTGTGATCAGATTTTTTTCTTCATCAAAGCGGTTTTTATTGTTTGGTTGGTTGCTTTCTTTATGTAATAGAAGCAGGTACATTTACACTGATCACATGCATAAGATATATTTGCACCCAATTGTCAGCTCTCAGAAGAGGACCCTCCTGGTTCCTTCCTCTGTAAACAAGTTTTGGTAGCTTTAGAATCTGAGCTGGATGGTTTCCCAGCTTTTGAAAAAGCTCTTCAGAGACACTTTTGAGAATTAAAATGACAGGAGAGAAACATATAGAATGTGAGAAATCTCTTTATGTACACAAGCTCTACCCTTAACTCTTCCACTGTTTCTCTTTCACTCTTTCCTAGTTGTCAGGCAGTTTAAAACTAAAACCCAAGTGCTCTTTCTCAAGTTGGTTCTTTTTCAAATCTATATCAGTGTATTTTTAAACTTTCAAGAAGTTCACACATCTTAAAATTGGGGGAAAAACACATTCATGATTCATTGGAGTTGTAACTTGTAACATTCCCAATCCTCAAAGCGTAGATGCTTAATTTGAAAAATAAAAACAAAAAGTAGTGGTTAAAGGTTTGGGATTATGAGTCCCTACTCGTAATCCCAAACCTTTAACCACTACTTTTAATTTTTTTTTTAAAGACTCAGCATCCTTCGCGGTGAAGCTCACTGAGTGACTTTGGACCTGTCCTACTTTTAAGGTCAATTTCACAATTGTTAATGGTGGGATAAAAACCAAAGAAGGAATGTGATGGATGTGTCCTTAAAGGTGGGATGGAAATGTAACGGGTTATTAATAAAATTCACCTAATTTGGGTGGCTGGATGGAGCTCAGTTGTCCAGAAATTGTATTTCAGAGGTGAATGCTATCAATTGCTAGATGAAAATTATGGGCTCTAACAACCGTAATACATTTTGTGATTTTGCTAGTGGTGGCCACATGGTGACCTTTTCACGAAATCCGAAGACGGCAACACGACAGAAGTTTATGTTTACTTACATTTGCGCCCATATGATGCTTTTGAAAAATACGAGCCTATATTTTTGTTTTTATTTTTTGTTTCTTATTTTTGAACTTTGCCGGAGTGATGCTGCGATTTAGACCCTCCATTAGTCCCCAAAAATGACATCGTTTTAATGGGTTCTTTTAAAGAAAACAGGCAAGCCAGTCCTTCATAAATAAACTATGTTTGGTTTGGGTTTTGAAAAGGTCGGGGAATTGAAAGCAGATGTGTAGATTGCGCAAAAAGGCCGGCCTTATCTTGTACATTGCCATCTTGTTTATAGGAGCATGCATTGTATCAAAATCTGGAGTGGAGGCTGCCGTAATTTATTCTGTGGTTATCAGTCTGGATTAGGGCACTGTGATAAAGTATGCTGCTTAAGAATGAACATTCCCGCGCCTTTGGGCTGACAAATAAAAATGTATAGCCAGACGCTACTAAATCTATAAGGCTGCTGCTCTAGTTTCTAAAACATTGACTTTGCAGCTGTGTGCTTAGCCTTCTCTTTTTCATGAGCAGTTATCTGTTTTAATGACAGGTGGTCAGTAGCTGCCAAGAAAAAATCCAGCACTGGTAAGTGAAAAAAAATAAATGTTTGATTGCATGCCTAAAATATCAATGCAAATAGCTTATGTGTGCTTTTAGAAAATATATATATATATTCTTTAGAAAATTAACCAAATTCATATAATACTGCATTCCAGCGCATCGTTTTGACTCCGCTTGGCTTATTAAATTGCACCCGTTGCATTGCCTGCGTTATTGCTTTAATTCACCACTATAATCATGCTTTTAAAACCTGCACCTCTTCTAAAAAGGCGTTCGGTTGTTCCACATTCTTCCAGCTAGAATAACGACATGAAAAGTCTTTTTTTTTTAAAAAAAAGCTCTGGGAACTTGCAGTTCCAACCATTTATTTTTCCGATTGTTCCAAGAAAATGTAATACTCATGATTGAGTAGTTAAATGGCCTTGAGGGACATCCAGGATGTCTCCATAAGTCCAAGTTCAGATTATCGAGTTTGCTATTTACAAAGGACTTTTCCCCTCCCACTCACTTGAAAGGTGTTTCCAGTTTACCCAATGGCTGTGAAAGTATATCCTTGTTTAAAGCCTTAGATAAACTGAAGATTTTAGAGGAACACTCATCCCTTATAATATTCCTCGGTCTTCTCTTTATCTCTTTTAACGTGTTGCTTTTTAAAAAAATTAATAGAAACAGCTTAAATAAATAAAAAGTTTCATATGGCCATCTAATTGGGAAAGGGGCATTGAAAGGTAAACAGTTGTTTATGCGTTACCTTCCCTCTTTAACACATTCCAAATTATGCAACATCCATGCTGTGTTTGCTTGGATTTTACGGAAGGAACAACGGGAGTTTTCTTGATTATTGTCTGCAGGGTTATTGCAAAAAAAAAAAAAATCATAGCAACTGCCCCCTTTAGTGGAGAGATTAAACTTTTGGTTATACACCATCAAGCATATAATATTTTAAATTTATTTTAAGAGGCTTTTTCTTCATGCCTGAAAGACCTCCGAACAAATAATTTATAGTTCAGACGTATCATATGTTTGGTTTTGATGAGGAGGGGGCTTAGTTTAAATGCACATAAGCTGCCACCAGAGCATAAGGAGGGGAGGGGAGGGAGCGAGGCTCAAGGCCATCTCATGCTCATCATATTCAATTGTGGCCATCGGTTTGTTAAAAAATGGTTTAAAACTAATATGTTGTTCTACTGCTTAAAATTCAGAGGCCACATTAATTTCCAATAAGATGGATATTATATCGGTGCTGCTGGAATCAAGCTTTTTTTTTAACACTTTCATTCCCCTGCAGAACCTTAAGCGTGAAATCTGATGTACAGAGAGCATCACTGCTTTTCATTTTCTTCCTAGCTGATGTTCTGAGATGTTCAGCTGAGCCCCCAAAGAAGAGGGGCTTAATTTTGGGAAGCAATTTCACACATTTCCCCATAATTCGCCTCCGCTTCCAATCTCAGTGCAAGGCAGTAGACCATAGGAAGAAAGAAAAGGCGTTGAGACCACTAGGCCAACTGTTTCTTCCTTTAGTCTGGTTGTGCTCAATTAGCTAGGCGAGACAGAACGAGAAAGCCCATTCAAGTCTATGTCCCATCAAGAATCCTACAAAGTGGCTGAAATCAAGATCAGGGTTGTCCAACCTTGGCAGCTTTAAGACTTACGGACTTCCAACTTTCAGAATTGGCTGGTGAATTCTGGGAGTTGAAGTTCATAAGTCTTAAAAAGCCGCCAAGGTTGGACACCGCTGATCTAGAGGCTGTATTGCAAGGCTTCTTAAATCTTGACAACCTTAAGATGTCATGGGCGCCTTCAACTCCCAAAATTTCCCAGCCAGCACTTGGAATTGTGGGAGTTGAAGTCCACAAGTTGAGAAACAGCCAGCCAGTTGTGAAGTGGAACCTGTGGCATACTTGCAATAAAACTGTGCAATCAAATGGAAGGGAATGGGCTCCCTTTTCTGCTTTTCAAGCCGATGGCTGTGCAGACTAGAGCAGCGGTCTCCAACCTTGGCAACTTTAAGACTTGTGGACTTCAACTCCCAGAGTTCCTCAGCCAGCTTTGCTGGCTGAGGAACTCTGGGAGTTGAAGTCCACAGGTCTTAAAGTTGCCAAGGTTGGAGACCACTGGACTAGAGAAGCATTATGTAGAAGGTGCCTTTAAGCTTCTTTTTGTTTTTAAAATTCTGCCATTTAAAAAACAACCGATCATGCATGGTACCCATCCTTAGGAAGTCCCAAATGACTTTCTAACAGCACAATCCTATCTGAGTCCACGTGGAATTGAATTAAATAGGCTCCCGATGAGTGTCTGATTGTATCTAATGCATATTGTTAAAAAACAAAGCCAAAACATCCATCTCTAGAATTAACTGTCTTTTTAGAAACAGTTTTTCAAGCTTGGAGATGGAATTCCTTTCATTACAGCTAGTCCTTGACTTACAACCATTCCATTAGTGACCGTTCAAAGTTACAATGACATTGAAAAAAGTGTCTTATGACTGTTAGAGCATCCCATGGTCACATGATTAAAAACTGAACGCTTGGCAAGATGGGGGAAAAAAAAAATCACTTAACAAGTGTCCTGCTTAGCCATGGAAATTTTGGGCATAATTCTGGTCGTAAGTTGAGGACTACCTGTAGTCTCACATACCATATTTACAAAAAGATGAAGAAATGTTTTGGAACTCCCCACCCACCCACCCACCCCCAACCTAAATTACTTGTGGCAGTTTGTCACCATAACATGCAAAGCATAGTTTCTGGTTCAATCCTCGACTTAGCAATGTGTATAATGTATTTCTATGCTCATAAAGTTAATCAATTTAGAACTGACAGCATGTTTTGTCTGAACTTCCCTGTAGGAAGAAGGTTGAAAGTGACTATGAAGCACTTCAGGACAGACTCACTACGCTGCCAGACAAACTTTCATATGATATCATGGTAGGTGCAGTTTAGTATTTGAGTCTTGCTTGTCTTTATGCCTCTGTTGTGTGTTTATCATTTATAGGCATGTGGCGCAGTCTAGAATAGGGGTCACCAACCTTTCGGACCTCAGACATCACTAAATTCATAATTTTAAATCCCATGGACATATGATCTGCTGGGTGGGCATGGCCAACTCAATGTCACTCACGTCGAAGGGTGCCTTGCCGGCTTCTACTCACCCCTCCCCTCCCAGTCACTCCTCACCTGCCTGCCTGGTCTCCTTAGGGCCCCAAAAGGAAGCAGTTGTTGGAGCTAAGCAGCCACCATGCGAAAGAGTTGGCAAAACATTTGGATCAGTTCAAATTGGATCTGACCGAGAAGGAGACTCATTCAGAAGCACCTCACTGAGAACTATGAGCATAGGCTTTCCAAGCAGAGGGAAGAGCTGCGGGAGTGGAAGGCCAGGTACCGGTGCCTGGAGGCTCAGTGGGCTGAGATGGTCTGCCAGCTCCAGGCCATGATGCAGTCCCACTGGAACAAGACCCTCCAGCTCATTGCCACCAGCGGCACTTCCCTCCAGCCTTCGCCCAAAGCCCCGCACCAGGAGGCTGAAGCAGACCCCAAGTCGGAATTTCTGCCCCCCTCTGCCCCACACAAAAAGACCCCGAAGGGGGAGACTCTCTGCAGCAACACAAGCATTCATTGCACGTATCCGCCTCAGGGCGCCTAGTTTGAGGACCCCTGATTTAGTGCAATATAAAAAATGCAAATAATTTTTCTGCGGACCACCCAAATTTTCTCACCGACCACCAGTGGTCCACGGGACACCAGTCAGTGACCGCTGGTCTAGAACCAACTAGCAGATTTGATTCTCGATTGCCTTAAAAGAATATATGTGTAGGAGAAGAGCAGGCAGGCTGGGGAGGCAGAGTTAAGTGTGTCATAAGCTTAGAGTCATTGCGTTCTAATAAACGCTCCAAGTCTAACCTCATTGACCCTTACCTGACGCCAATTTAGTGCTGAACTTTAGTTGACCAGAGTCATGTGTATAAAAGTGGTTCTCAACCTTCCCAATGCCGTGAACCTTTAATACAGTTCCTCATGTTGTGGTGACCCCCAACCATAAAATTGGCATCTCGGTTCCTAAGACCATTGAATATATATGTTTTCCAATGGTCTTAGGCAACCCTTGTGAAAGGGTCGTTCGACCCCCAAAGGGGTCCCGACCCACAGGTTGAGAACCACTGGTATAAAATAAGGTAAAGGAGTTCCTGCAGATTTTATTTCACTAGTCGTTGCCGACTCTGTGGGGTGGTTCTCATCTCTATTTCAAAGCCATTGAGCCAGTGCTGTCCAAAGACATTTCTGTGGTCATGTGGCAAACACCATAGAGCGCAGTTACCTTCCCACCAAAGTGGTACCTATTTATCTACATGCATTTGAATGCAAGATTGGTGGGAGCTGGGGCGAGGACGGGAACTCTCCTTGTCGCGTGGTGCTCAGGTCTCAAACCTGGACTGCTGCCTTTCCAGCTGACAAGCCCAGTGTCTTAACCATTGAGCCACCATGCCACATCTTGTGAATAAATCTTCTGAATAAAGCTGCAACCTTCCTGTTGTCCTGATTTTTTTGGGGTCTGATTCTGACATTATGTATGCTTTTTCCTGTTTCGGCTTAGATTCCTATCAAGTCTATAACGTTGATAGCATACTACGAAGTCTGGCCTATTTGATACAATAACAATATAACCAAATATTTGTATTTGGTAGTTATTCTGTGAAGTCTGTAATTTCATTTGCGATAGACAATAATTTCCTGTGAAGCGAAAGAAGAAGAAGAAGAAAAAGCTTTTAAGTCTTGGTTATTGATTATATAAAATAGTTTACACTGAGAGAATCTTAATTTGGGAAAAGTTTTTATTCTGGCTGCCTAGAAGTAATTGCTTGTGTAGCATCAAGCATATCTGAACATGATTAGCTTGCTAGTCGGGACTTGGTGATACAGTTGATCTGTGAAATATGCAGTTAGATGATACAGTGGTAGGTTGCTGATGGTTTTTTTTTTGGCAAGAGAGATATATATCTAATTAACAGTTTTCCAAAATACACTGAAGGGACTCCAAGAGACCGCCTACTGCCACATACCTCCCAGCGGCCAGTAAGATCCCACAGATTGGGCCTCCTTCGGATGCCGTCAGCCAGACAGTGTCGGCTGGCGGGCCCCTGGAGGAGAGCCTTCTTTGTGGCTGCTCCGACCCTCTGGAATCAGCTACCCCCAGAGATCTGGACCATACCCACTCTCATGGCCTTCAGGAAAGCTGTTAAAACCTGGTTGTTCTGGCAGGCCTGGGGCTGTTGACCTCATTGTTGAGGTCCAGCCCCGGTTAGAATGAATGCATGTTGTGATTTTAAACTGTCTTTTTTTTCTTATTTTTTTTCTTTCTCTTTTTCTTTTGTAAGCCACCCAGAGTCCTTCGGGATTGGGTGGCATATTAATTTTAATAATAAATAAATAAATAAATAATAAAGATAGTAATGAAAGCACAGTATATTTAACTAATAGATGTAACTAGTCCTTGACCTGTGATGACAATTCGGCCCACAATTCCGGTTTGTTTCTTAAGTACTTTTTGCCCCCTTTAAAGACCTTTCTTGCCAGAGTCGTTAAGTGCATCACTGCGGGCGTTAAGTTAGTAACACAGTTGTTAAGTGAATCTGGCTTCCCCACTGACTTGGCTGGTCAGAAGGTTGCAAAAGGTCACCCCATAAACCCAAGACCATGCAACTGTCATCAATACATGCCAGTTGCCAAGCACCTGAATGCCCATCACGCGGGCATGGGGATGCTGCAGCGATTGTAAGTGTGAAAACAGGGATAGGCTACTTTTGTCCCTGCCGTTGTAACTTCTAATGGTCACTAAGTGAATGATTGTAAATCAAGGAGTTCCTGTAGTCCTTTCTTCTTCTTTTTTTGAAACATTAGCATGAAGTTAGAGCTGCCCATAAGTGAAATCTCTGTCCGTAGATTATTTTTACTGCCTCACTTTTTCTGTTGTTACTTCGATAGGTCCCCTTTGGTCCTCTTGCTTTCATGCCAGGAAGACTGGTTCACACCAATGAGGTTACAGTTCTTCTTGGGGACAACTGGTTTGCAAAATGTTCAGCAAAACAGGCCGGTGATCTAGTAGAACACAGGAAAAAACGTAAGTATCTTCCCAGTTTTTGATGGTAGTTAAATAAATAGGTAACATGGTTACCCCACTGCCTGCATGGTTTTGTGCAGACCTCAGTGGGCACAGGTATTTCCCCTCCTGCGGTAGCTGCATTGGCTGCCGATTTGCTTCCGGGTGCAATTCAAAGGGCTGGTTGTCACCTTTTAAAGCCCTTCATGGCTTGGGATCAGGTGATCTGAGTGACCATTTCTTGCCGGTCACTTCTACCTGACCCATCAGAGTGGGGAGGCAGGGAATGCTGTGGGTCCCATCCCCCAGAGAGATACACCTGGTGGAACACAAAAGAAGGGCCTTCTCGGTGGTGGCTCCCTCTCTCTGGAACATCATTCTGCCAGAGATTAGAACGGCCCCCACTCTGACACTCTTCCAGAAGGCGCTGAAGACCTGGTTCTGCCAGCAAGCCTGGGGAACCCAGAGTGGGATGGAGCCCATTAAATGGCTCACGTGATCTGCTGTCTTGGGAGGGGGGTGATAATAGAATAGAAATAGAATAGAATAGAATAGAATAGAATAGAATTCTTTATTGGCCAACTGTGATTGGACACACAAGGAATTTGTCTTTGGTGTAGATGCTCTCAGTGTACACAAAAAGAAAAGATACATTCATCATGAATCATAAGGTACAACATTCAATGATAGTCATAGGGTACAAATAAGCAATCAGGAAACAATCGATATCAATATAAATATGTAAGGATACAGGCAACAAACATAAAGTCATGCTGTCTTAAGTGGGAAGAGATGGATGGTAGAAACGATGAGAAGACTAATAGTAATGCAGACTTAGTAAATAGTAGTAGTAGACAGTGTTGAGAGAATTATTTGTTTAGCAGAGTGATGGCGTTCGGGAAATTATTTGATTCTTTTTTATTAGTTTTATTGTTTTAAATGAGATTTTATATTCTGTAAGCCGCTTTGAGTCGCCATATATGAATAGGCAGCAATATAAATTCAATAAAAAACAACAACAACATACAGCCTTGATCTGAGCACCCTCTGAATGTTATAGTGGATTCTGGTTTCCCTGGGATTGAGGTTTTTTCCCCCGTATATTCGTCAAATGTTTGTATGAACGGTAAAAACAATGCACGCTTCATTGTCTTAACACCTAACAAATTAAAATACAGAAACTTCCAACTTTGAGAATTAGTTTGCAATTGAGCCAGTGTGTGTCAGGATGTTCTAGTGAGATTGGGGCTGCAAATGAATTCACAAAATGGCAACACTGATTGCATTAACATATGGTACTGTAATATTACTCAATCGTAAATTGCAACAGGCAGTCTTTAATACAAATATTGGCACCAGTCAAAATTGACGGCTGGCATAAAATGCCATGTTATGAGATAAGACTCTTACATTCTGTTTCTGTCTTATGTTTTGTTTAATCTATTGCTTCTTTATCTTACAAATGATTAGAGGCATTCATCAGGTATTTTTTCCCTATTAGCTAAACTGTTTCTAATTTTTCTAAGATTTCTTGGGTTTTTCTTTCCTTGGAAAACATGGCATGGAGATGTAGTGGCTTATGATGATTCTCGTTTACTTTTAACATTTGCTGTGATTTTACCGATTTAAGTGTTTGATTTCTGTTGTTAACAGCTGTGAGTTGTTTTACCAGAGGTGAACAAGTAATGCATTTATAAAAGAAGAAAGGAAGATCTTAACTGTTTTCTGTGGGAGGGAGAAAAGCACCCAAGCTAGTTTTGTATGTATGTATGTATGTATGTATGTATGTATGTATGTATGTATGTATGTAGGTAGGTAGGTAGGTAGGTATGTAGGTATGTAGGTATGTATGTATTAACAGATTAACAGTTGGGACCTTGTAAGTCATCTAGTCCAACACCACCACCCCCAAGCAGGAGACCCTACATCATTTCTGACAGATGGCAATCCAGTCTCTTCTTGAAAGCTTCCAGTGATGAAGCTCCCACAACTTCCGAAGGCAACTTCTGTTCCATTGGTTGATTGTTCTCACTGTCAGAAAGTTCCTTCTTATTTCTAGGTTGAATCCCTCCTTGGTCAGTTTCCATCCATTGTTCCTTGTCTGGCCTTCAGGTGCTTTGGAAAACAGCTTGACCCTCTCCTCTCTCTGGCAGCGCCTCAAATATTGGAATGTACCATGTTTCCCCAAAAATAAGACAAGATCTTATTTTCTTTTGACCCCTGAAATAAGCGCTTGGCCTTATTTTGGGGGAGGTCTTAGTGTTTTTGAGGTTCAGGAGGCCCCTTAACCTCGGCCCACAGCCCGCGGATCAGCTGATCCAGAGAGGGCTGAAAGTTCTGTCTCTGTTTCTGGCACACTCTTGCCAGCCCTAGCATCACTGGGCCTGCTGTTCTTTTTGTGGTGCGGTAGCTAGGGTTTGCGGTAGTGGCCTCTGCGAGGCCATTCTGTGTGGATGGCAGGTGCATGGGGCGCGTGGGGGCATGTCCCACCCTTCCCTCCCAGGAAATGGCGGGGACCAGCTGCACATGCAGTTAAATATTTTAGGGGAGGGCTTATTTTAGTGCATGCGCTCAAAAGCTCGATTGTGCTTATTATCCAGGGAAGTCTTATTTTCGGGAAAACAGGGTATACGTATATGTATTTAGGTATGTTTGTAGGAGGGGAGGACACAATTCAGGCTCACAGTACATGGGCTACAGTCTGGTGTTCTCTGAGTTTGGTTCTTTGCTTGCAGATGTTTCATTACCCAACTATCGTATTTTTCAGAGAATAAGACGCACCCCCCCCCAAAGAGGGTGAAATTCTGGGTGCGTCTTATACACTGAATACAGCATTTGTGATCTACTGAAACCCCACCCCCTTTGCAAAAATGGACACGCAGAGGGTTTGGGAAGCTTGCAAAGTGCTCCTGTGGGCTGGGGAGGGCAAAAGCGAGCAAAAAGTGGGGCATTTTTGCTCATTTTTGCCCCCCACCCAGCCCTCAGGAGCACTCTACAAGCCTCCCAAAGCTCTGCATCCCCCCCCTTTTTTTTCTTCCAAAAACGAGGTGTGCAGAGGGTTTGGGAGTCCTGCAGAGTGCAAAAACTTTTTTTTTAAAAAAAATTACCTCTTCAAATCATGGTGCTTCTTATACTCCAGTGCGTCTTATAATCCGAAAAATTCAGTAGGTCACATCATCAGTGCTAGTGAGTGGAGTGTGCCAAACCCTCACTCATGGGCACTGATAATGTTATATACTCAGGTAATGAAACATCTACCAAGGCCCTGAGCTACAAATATTCTCTTGCATGGGCTCTGTTCTCTACCTTTTACCTTGTACGTTCTTAAGACTCAAGGAGAAGCGTCCTGGCCATGAAATGTCCAGGAAAATATAAAACACGCTAACATTTTCCCCTTAGAATCCTAATAGCTCCTTCGCCTTGACATTCCTGACATTGGCAGCCAACCCTGTTCCACGCCAAGAACTGGGCTATCAGGGCAGGTCATAGAACACAAAGGTAAGCCACAAACGATATACAGTCGAACAGTAGTGTTTAACCTCATTGCAGGTCATCCTCAACTTACAACCATTTGCTTGAAGTTACAACGGCACTGAAAAAAGTGACAGGACTGTTTTTCACCTTTAACCACTGTTGCAGCCTCTCCATAGCCACATGTTCAAAATTTGGCAACTGGTCCCTATTTATCACGGTTGTAGGGTCCGTGGGGGCCGGAGGGGTCACCTTTGGTGACCTTCTGGCAAGCAAAGTCAATGGGGGAAGCCAGATTCATTGAACAACTGCATTACTCATGTAACAACGGTGGCAAGAAAGGTCATAAAAATGGAACGAGACTCCCTTAGCGACTGTCTCGCTTAGCAGCGTACATTTGGGGTTCAATTGTGGTCGTTAGTTGAGGACTACCTGTAACTGTGTAACATCCTCCCTGTGTGACAATGTTGTTTGTCTATACTGTGTTGCCTTCGGAGAACAGAGAAATTGTGTTGGCAAAGTCCAGATACGGCATACAGATACAGGTCTTTATTGAGCCGTGGTGGCGCAGTGGTTAGAATGCAGAATTGCAGGTTAACTCTGCCCAATGTCAGGAGTTCGATCCTGACCGGCTCAAGGTTGACTCAGCCTTCCATCCTTCCGAGGTCGGTCAAATGAGGGCCCAGATTGTACTGATATTTGTAAACCACTTAGAGAAGGCTGTAAAGCGCTGTGAAGCAGTATATAAGTCTAAGTGCTATTGCTATTGCTACTGTTAGCTAATGCGTCCATATATTACCAAATCATCATCCAGGTGCCAGACACACCTTGCTGGGTGTAGTTCATCCAATTCCCCCTTCCCTTGGGGTGCTGAAGCAGAGGGTGGATTGGGACAGCAGAGGGCCCCTTGGCTGACACCACAGCACTGTTACTCGCACACCTTTATACGCGCTTATTATGCCTCCAGGTCCAGGTTTAGTGTGCTTATGACTCTCTGTTTCCGTCTCTCCTGCTAATACAGGATGCCTCCCACACCACCACCACCCTTCTACGGTGACCGCAAGGGACCACCAGCCCCGCAACCAGCAGCGATGACCAGCATGCTTCCAATTTTTTTCTAGCCTGGGGAATGCTAAGCAATTTTTCCCCCCCCTGCGAGGTTCCTGCATTTTTGCAAGCTGCACGATAGATAATGATCGAGCAGCAGAAAGAGTTTCCCAACAGGGAGTTAGTGCAGGAGAAACACAGCAGCTGCGACTCTGTCACCTGTGTCACTGTTTTCCAAAACACAAGTGCTTGGCTGGAGTGAATAACTGGCACTTGTGTGTGTTTGTGTGTGCGCGCACCACTGCCTTCGACGATCTCATTTGCTTCTGAGCGTGGCTCCTTTGAAGGGCCTTTGATTATTTTAATGGTTCTATCTGTATGGAATTTTTGTATATAAGATGTAATTTAAAGTATAGTAGCGTTGTGTCAATCCTCTCTCCTGTCATTCAAGCCGAATGTAATTATTATGCATTGTATTGTGTCGGAACACTCTTGAAAATCAAGCAATAAATCTAATTACTAATATAAACAGTGACGTAGCCATATGTATATGGTGGACGCATTTCTTTTTTCCGTCAGCCTGGTAGATGACTCGTTTCACTTGACCTCAAGAGGGAGGTGAAAAGGTGGATGGGGACAATATTCTTAGGGGCATTAATACCACGTTGACTGCACAGGTTTCCTAGGAAGGAACATTTTGTTAGGGTACCCATACAAGATGAAGGATATTGCCAGAATTACCCACTCTCATCTTCTTTTAAAGACCCCGTAATCCCTTGCGGGGTGGAGTCTTGGGCAACAGAATGGGGCGGAGTGTTTATTGGCCGGATGCCCTTCCTGTTGCAAATGCGGAGATTGTTTCAGCAGATATATTCTTATTGTGCCCAGAGAAAGAAATATCTGCCTCTACCTAGGATCGAACCCACAGCCTCATGATGGTGAGGCGAGAGCTCCATCTCTAGGCCACCACACCACTCACTCCGGAATTAATCAATATGCCATTGTCAACACTATAACAGAGTTGAAGAGACTTTGGAGGCCGCCTAGTCCCACCCTGTGCCCATGCAGGAGACCCAGTGCCATTCTGGGCAAACGGCTGTCCAGTCTCTCCAGTGATGGAACCCCCACAACTTCCGGAGGCAAAGCTTCCACTGGTTAATAGTCAGGAAATTTCTCCTTAGTTCTATGTTGGATCTCTCTTTCATAAGCTTCCATCCGTTATTTCTTGGCTTATCCTCAGATGGTTCGGAGAATAGGCCAACTCTGTGGCAGCCCCCCAAATATTAGAAGACTGCTATCAAGTCACCTCTAGTCCTTCTGTTTGTTAGACTAGACCTGGGATGGCAAACCTGTGGCAGGCATGCCACAGGTGGCATGCAGAGCCCTCTCTGCGGGCACGCAAGCCGTTGCACAGCTCAGCTGCACCACGCATGCGCAGAGCAATTTACAGTGAACTGCGCATGCGCAGTCACGGAAAACCAAAATGGCAGCGGCCCAGCGGTGGTGAGGGAGCCAGTTCGGGGGCGTGGCAGGCCGGTTTTGCAACCCAGGGCTGAAGTCCACTACCGGTTCGGCTAAACTGGGGAAAACCGGGAGCAACCCACCTTTGGTTTATGCCAGCTACATGACCACAGAGATGTCTTCGGACAGCGCTGCCTCTTTGGCTTTGAAACGGAGATGAGCACCGCCCCCTAGAGTTGGGAAGGACTAGCACATATATGCGAAGGGAACCTTTACCTTCCTATAATGTATCTTGGAATCTTTTGGATACCTTGCCAAACACATCTCTACTAGCTAAGTCGTGAGAGAGTCAATGATTGTCCATTGAGTGCATGAATTTAGACCTCAAGAGTTCTTAGATGCTTGACACTTTTCACTGGCCGTGGAATTTATTATCTGTTGCAATATATGAAAGTAAACTGTCGCACGTATACAGGCCTTTATATAAAATAAAAAGCTTACTAAAATCAGAATTCCAAAATAGATATTGATATTTAGTAGTGCCAATGTGAAGGACAGCAAATGGGACACTTTTAAAAAGTAGAAAGAAAAAAATTTAAAAGCGGCTGCTAGAGTGAAATGAAATGAAAACCCTTCATAGAGATAAATGTGATCATAAAAACATAATTCCTGTTCCAGAGCTTGTTTATATTATTTTAACCATGTTATACGTTATAGGCCTCTAGGCTACTAAGAGAGAGAGAGAGAGTTATGACTGAAGGCCATATTATCCTAGTAGGCCAACAAATAATTTTTCAACCAGATGTCTAAAAGAATATGTAATTCTTTGATAGAAAGCCCAAACGGAACAGAAAGACGCTAGATAATACATTTTGAAAGCTGTAGCGCATACTTGGAAATCACATTTGTTTTCCATACCTTATTATAATCTGTTAGATATGCTTTTAATATATTTCAAATATTCTGCTGAGGACCCTTCACCAAAGGCATGGTTAAAATCCAGATACACTTAACTTTGGTGCCAAATGCTTCCCCCCCCCCCTTAAAAGCCGAAACTAAATAATAAGTTAGGTTAAAGAAAACCTCTGTTAAGTATTCACAAACACCCGTGTGTCAAATTAACAGGACTTTTTGACAACACGGTATCCTGCAACATGTTGACCTCCACCTCCAACATATTAGAGAAAAACAATGCTCTCATTAACATTTTTTTCCCTCCGACTCTTGCTAAAGCAAGGCCACAGTTGCGTCTCTAGCCAAAAGCTACATTAGCATGCTTTTTACACTATACATCTGTGTCTTGATTAAGTGTGTGATGAGTTGTATTTCATGCATTCTAACAACATGATTGAAAACAGTTTACTCTCACAATGCCAGTTGCATAAAAGAATGATACAATACAGGGTTGTTAATCAGACAATTTTCACACTAATGTGTCTGATGGAGGACATTTTTTTTTTGTAATTGGGGGATGCGCTTTTTACCTGGAAATCAGTCCTACAAAAATATTGTACGTAGAATTGGATTATACATAAGTAAACATTGGTATTATTATTATTATAGCTGTTATTATTTCTATTAGTAGTAGTACTATCAGCATTATTATATTGTAGGACTGATTTCCAGATAAAGGCACATCCTCCCAATTACAAAAAATGTCCTCAATCAGACACATTCGTTTCCACCCATTGCTTTACCAAACAACTACTGTTTGATAAATTAAGTAAAGTTTGCTGATTCCTAATTGCAAATCTGAACACAAACCATGGAGAGAAAGATGGTTCAATCCACATACAACTTACAAGACATGTCAACCAACATTTTCCCTTCTTGTTAAAGAAGTGGAAACTAACCAAGGAGAAAATCAACTTAGAACTAAGGAGAAATTTCCTGACAGTTAGAACAATTAATCAATGGAACAACTTGCCTCCAGAGGTTGTGAACGCTGGAAATTTTTAAGAAGAGATTGGAAAACCATTTGTCTGGAGTGGTGTAGGGTTTCCTACCTAAGCAGGGGGCCAGACTAGAAGACCTTCAAGGTCCCTTGCAACTAT